>NC_041728.1:59798222-60101252 GCF_004115215.2 Ornithorhynchus anatinus
ACCCAGTCAGAAAGCCATTTACTGTAACACAAAAAATCTCCCAAGGAGGGTCCATCAGCCTCCCATGGCAGCCTGTTCTCGCGTAAAACTGCCCTTGTCACTCCTTAAGCTTCCTGAAGACTTTTATTACATTCCTCTGGAAAACCTTTCCCTTGCTAAATAAAATAACTTTAGTTCCTTTAGCCTTTCCTCAGAGGTCTAATTGCCCAACCCTTTAATCATTTTCATTGCTCTCATCTGGCTCCTCTCCAGGTTTCCTATCTTTTCCTTACATTGGTCTAAGAGGCTGGGCCAGTGCGGGTGTAGCAGAAACGCTGTTATCTCATCGCTATTTCAGCATACTACTGATTCTCCATCTCAGCCTCGTGCAAACTTCAACAGCCTGGTATTGCTAATGACAAGTACAAAGTACTGTCGACACCTCTTGCAGGGAGTGGCAACAAAGATGACAAGCAAGACGATGCTCCCCCATTAAACTGGAGCCAACGTGAGGACCAAGTCGAGAGTGGGTGGGAAAAAAGCAATAGAAAGGAGAATTCAGAATATCAGAGAACTGCACTCCCAGCTCCTAGCCACACTTTCCACTGCTCTGAAGTGAACAAAGCCGGCTTTGAGGAGCAGGGTTTGGGCACGGCTTCCCGGCCCTCCTGGTACAGCTTGGCGTGGGCTGGATTCTGTGGGCCCGAATATCCCTGATTTGGGCTCAAGCCAAGTGGACAGTGGCATTTTAAAACCCCGCCTGAGGAACCGTACAGTTTTAGAGGACTCAGCCTCTCACGGAGCTGACTGGAGAAGGTTGCAGTCCTGGAAGTGCTGGTAGGTAGGGGGTAGCAGCAATTGAGATAAATCAGTCAATCGATGGTGTTTATTGAGTACTTATTGAGTGTAGAGCATTGTACTAAGCACTCGGGAAAGTACAACTCGAGTTGGTAGGCAAGTTCCCTGCCCGCAGGGAGTTTTAACATCTACCGATGAACCTACTACCTTTCTTCCCACTGTACCCCTCTCTCCGTCCTGACTTTTGGCTTGTTCCATCTAAGCTTGTTGTGGACAGGGAATGTGTTTGTTTATTGCTGTAGTGTACTCTGCTGAATGCTTAGTTCAGTGCTCTGCACACAGTAAGCCCTCAATAAATATGATTGAGCGAATAAAGCTCCAGCTTGAGGAGGGGCTTTAACGCTCAGCCAGGCCCATATATGGCTGCATTCTTGCGGTAGAGAGTCAATCAGTGAATCGTATTTATTGGGTGCTTACTGTGTGCAGAACACTGTACCTTAACGCTTGGGAGAGTACAATGTAATAGACACATTTGCTGCCCATAAAGAGCTTACAGTCTAGAGGGAGAGACAAACATTAATAAAAAAATAAATAAATTACAGATATGGACATAAGTGCTGTAGAGAACAGGAGAGGGTGCTATCTTGAAGGCATTTAAGAGGAATATGAAGAGCATAAATAAATGACATCAGTTCCATTCTACAACCCTACAGGTCATCTATAATTCTTGACAGTTCCATAGCCGGTATCTGTGAAAGGAAACAATGGATGTCCTGGACACCCTAATGTGTGATGAATCTGAACTGGAATCTTAGGCTTTCTAATATGGTTTAATGGGACCAGTCACGTGACTATCTGGTGTCAGCCTCTTATTAGCAATCATCTGTTAAGGAACTATTTGTCATTCAATTACGCAGGTTATCCTTTTTCTGAAGAGATTTTGATAAATCTGAGATCTAGGTTTGTTTCTGTCTTTCAATTATAATGAAAAGTAAGCTACCTATATTGAAATACAGTTCAAGATAAAGTTTTCTGAGCTCTTAATATAGTAGGTTTCATCTTCTAAGTAAAGGAATTTATCCTTGTGATTTTTCATAAATATACTTAAAACAATGTTCCATAAATGAAGACGTTTGTTAACTTAAGGTTCCATTAAAAGTCATTTTTCTTTTCATAGGACATTACGTGGATATAACCTTAATGCATATAATAACATGGACTTTAACCTTAATGTGTAGATGGAGTCAGAGGACCTGGACTCCAGGTCTAATCACGGCTCTGCCACTTGTTTGCTGTCTGACCTTGAGCAAGTCACTTCACTTCTGGGTCCCTAAGTTACCTCATCTATAAAATGGGGATTAAGACTGTGAGCCTCATGTGGGACAAGGACAGTGTCCAACCTGATTATCTCATATCTACTCCAGCGTTTAATGCAGAGCCTGGTACATAGTAAATGCTCAACAAATACCATAAACAACGAACAACCCCTCCCACCCTCTGGAAAATTGAAAGGTATGTGACATTTGCAGAAGCATGGATCTTCTTAAAAACCTTTCGAGTGAAACATGAGCCTGTAGGTTTAAGCCTTCTGTTAGAAGGGATGAATATGAAATATCTGCTGGGTAGCACTTTTAATGTCCTGTGAGCTCCAGAGTGAATTCCAGAGTGAAGATTGCACCAGTTAGTGCATCTGGTGACCTGATATTCATGTACACACACCAAAGCTTTTGGATATCCCCCTGAGTCTCTGGACTGGACCTGAAGCTTTGAAGTTCACCCTTAGGATCAGTTAGCCAATTGTATTTAATGACCTCTACTGTGTGCAGAGCACTGAACTAAGTGCTTGGAAGAATACAATATAGCAGTATTCCTGCAACAACTTTAAGGTCTTAGGGTTAAGGTCTAGTAGACATAGCCATTAGAAGATCATCTGACATTTTCGATAAATATTCCAAAATTGAGATGGCTAGCACAATCAAGCAGTGGTATTTTTTGAGAACTAATTGTGTGCAGAGCTCTGTACTAAACACTTGGGAGAACAGAGTTGGCAGACACGTTCCATTCCCGCTAAGAACTTACAGACTAGAGTGGGGAGACAGACATTCAAATAAATTACAGATATGTACATAAGTGCTGTGGTGCTGAGGGAGAAGCAGCATGGTGTGGTGTAATGGATAGAGCCCGGGCCTGGGAATCAGAAGATTCTAATCCCAGCTGCGCCACTTCTCTGCTGGGTGACCTTGGGCAAATCATTTCACTTCTCAGGGCCTCAGTTACCTTATCTGTAAAATGGGGATAGAGACTATGTGCCCCATATGTCCAACCTGCTTTGCTTGTATTCACTCCAGTGCTTAGTACAGTGCCTGGCACATAGCAAACATATAACAAATATCACAATAATAATAATAATTATTAAACCAAGTGCTTAAAGGATTCAGATCCAAGTGCATTAGTAATGCAGAAGGGAGAAGGAGTAGGGGAAATGAGGGCTTATTTGGGGAAGGCTTCTTGGAGGAAATAATAGGATTTTAGTAAGGCCCTGAAGGTGGGGAGAGTGATTGTCTATCATATATAAAGGGGGAGGAAGGTCCAAACCAGAGGAAGGTTATGGGCAAAGTCGGTGGCAAGACAGACAGAAATCAGGGTACAGTGAGTACATTGGCATTAAAGGAGTGAAGAACTAATTCTTTCTCGGCAACAAATCTCAGTGCGTGACCCCTTTCCTCCATTGTGATATCCATGTCTTATTGTGCCTTTCCCAACCTTTAAACTGGCTACCCACTTCAAAGTGTCCGATTTGGCATTTTCAGTTAGTGCAACTATCCCTGCCCAACCTCTACCTCTAGACTACTAATCTGTGAGAGATGGAGAACTGGAACCAGGAAGTAGGTTGAGGAGAGGAGGGAAGCTCTCTGGCTCAGTTCTTAGAGGTTTCAAGGGTGAAATAAAAGATTCAATAAAGCTTTAGAGCTCTCATTTGCATGGTCTGCATAATAGTAACACATTGCTTTGTTAATTCTGAAAATGTGTACATTGTGTCCAACCACTCTTGAATGAGTTTTTTAAAAAACCCAACTTCCATTAGCTGTTTTTAAATGGGAAAAGCTTTTTTCCCTTAACCAGGACTAACATACCAGAGAAGACAGAGGGGCGAGGTCAGCCACAGAATTCTTGAGGCTTCATGTGTGTTTGTTGTTTTATAAATCGGTTTAAATTAAGTGCCACTCATAGAAGAAAGTGTAAAAATGCTTCCTAGTCAGGACTTTCCACAATGAGGATCCTTAATCATTCTGGTGATTGATTACTGTAGATTAAATATGACCTTTCAAAGCTGTGGTTCCCAATTTGAGAATAATAGGATCACAGAAGAAAAATACCAGTTTTGGTTTTAAGTAAAGAAATCGGTGGCTATATTAAAATGTGCCACATCATTTCCTAGTGTTGTCTGTGAGGCAACAACCCAAATGTCACTGACATTACAGTTATTTTTCAGATGATTGTTACTGATTTCTGTAAACAATAATTGTGTGTTTTTTTTTCCCAGGCCAAAGAAACTGTTCTGAAATTAGCTAGGAATATAATGATATGCAAACACCAAAAAGGCTTCATTGTGAATATGTGAATTATTTTTTATACATTAGTTTTGGCTTTTTATAGTATTTAAGTGCTTACTATGTGCTAGGCACTGCACAAAGCACTGGGACAGATAGAAGCCAATCAGGTTGGGCACCTTCTCTGTCCCACATGGGACTCACAGTCAAAATCTTCATTTTACAGGATGAGGTAACTGAGGCACAGAGAATATAAGTGACTTGCCCAAGGTCACGCAGTGGACAAAGTGGTGGAGCTGGGATTAGAACCCATGTCCTTCTGACTCCCAAGCCCGTGCTCTATCCATTAAACCTTGCTGCTTCTCGGCTATATGACAGTAGTCATTTAGGAAGTTTAAATCAAAATCAAATTTCTGTAGTCAAATCGGAAACTCTATTTTTGTGTTGTAAAACTGAGACAAAAATTGATTCTGTGGTCTTGAGGTTTTGAACTGTAGTCATCTTCAGGCAGAATTTACAAGATTTCCTTAAGGAAACAGGTGCTATGCTCATGTTAATTTTGATAATTGTTTCAGAAACTTTCCTAAGATCTGAATTAAGACACCACTATATTGTGTGTACAATTTCTTCTTCTTTGGTTAGTTTTCTTGTTTCAGATATTGAGAGAATTAAATGAAAAGGAAACAGCAGTTACTTTCACGAAGACAGTAAGGATTTTGAGAACTTAAGGAAGTTAAATCAAATTTCATCATCATCGCCACATCATCATCAGGACTTACTGAGTGCTTACTGCACTGTACTAAATGCATATGAACATATAATAAAATAATTATTACAATATGAACATATAATAAAAGCAGAAGACCTGGTCCCTTCTCTTGAGGAGTTTACTGTGCAGTGGGATTGAAAGTGAATTACTATGTCATTCTTTTAAAGAGAATTATCTTAATGCAATGGAGGTTGGATATAATAATAATGATGTTATCTGTTGAGTGCTTACTATGTGCCAAGCACTGTTGCTATAGACTAGATGTTTTTATTTTAGTAAAGAGGAACATACTCTAGAGTTTGGCTGGTATTAGTTGATCTTTGGAGTTGCATTTTACTTGAGACCTGAAATTTAGTTACTTCAATAGACAGTTGACAGTTATATGTGCCTCCTTATAGTGACCTTACAAAATATGTAGATACTCAGAATTAAACTGAAGCAAGGATTCCACATAGATATGTTTGCCCTTTTCTTTTTCAGGACTTTTTTTTTTCATTAAAGCTGAATAGTTTTGTTATTCTTTGGGCTAGAAATTATAAAAAATGATTTAGGCAGTGAGGTATGAGTGAAAAGAGGTGAGAAGCAGTGATTCTGTGGTTAAGTTTGTAACCACAAGGTGTGTATTTTTGAGGTTCAAATTCTACCATGACAGGAATTTGTCTTTATCTTTCAGTTGTTATTGATTTATTTTGAAGAAAATTGTAATTGATCTATTGCTTCTATTCCCACAAATCATGATATTTTTTGTTTAAAAGAGAAGAAATAAATATTTAGACAGTTTAGGTGCATCATCCTTCACAATATGTCCTAGAAAACAACCAAAGCAATTTTCAAGTGACAGCAAAATTTGACATTAGCGGGATTTCTCATAAGTGATCGATTGACGATTCTGAACCACTGTTTGATGTATTTTCCACGCTAATGTTCTCTATTAGAGGTAGAGTGATAGAAAATGTAGGTGATTCTTCTTTTGTGATTTTTTTTAAAACTCTTCCAGATGACACTGACAGGAGTTTGTTGGAGAGATTGGAGAGAAGCTTTTAGGAAGAGCTAAGGGTTTTCAGTTGGTTGTCTTTGATTGAGAAGAGGGTGGTTAGAAAAAGGGACAACTCTGATAAGAGTTAACTCCTTAAATTCTTATGGAACAAGTAATTCAAATATGATTACAATTGACTCTTCAGAGTGCAAACATTTGAACACTAGATTTAACCTTTTACCCTGCTTGTCTGAAACTTGTATTGCAGCATTGCATTTCTCTGTTCTTTCATTCAGTCGTATTTATTGAGCACTTACTGTGTGCAGAGCACTGTACTAAGTGCTTGGAAAGTACAGTGAAACAAATAGAGACAATCCCTACCCAAGAACGGGCTCACAGTCTAGAAGGTTGAACTTCTATTGTATTTCTTTTTGTAATTTGGTAGTGTAGTCAATAACATATTACAAGATGAAATCTATGACCTCAGTATTGTGTACAACTTGTGGATCAATTGTGCTTAAAGACATTAGAATGAAATTTAAAGGAAAGGTATTTTGCAAGACATTTTATTCCATTTTAACTCCCAAGAAATGTGTATTAAGGCAAATCCAAAACTGGGTTCCTGTTTTAAGTTGCACTTGATTTGTTATGGTAGAAATATTTCAAATATCTAAAAAAATTCATTTTATCTTTCATTATTGCATTTGTATCATAGTGAACATTCATGGAATAAATACATTTCAGAAACAAAAAACAGTGGAAGAAGTGATGTTTAATGCTTCTGGGTAGTTTTCTAAAAATGCAGTAACCTGATTTTTTCGAAAATTGAAGCAGGATGGTGGAGCTCAAAAAAGCAAACCAAACCTCACTCAGGCACGCCTCTCCACTTTGAGCACTGATCAAGACCCAATTCTAGAAAGATCTGCCTTTTCAGAGGCTTTTTTGTCCTAGCCTAGTGTGCTGACTCGAAATCAGAATGTCTGTTTGTGCTGTGAGATTGAGCCCCTTGAGGGACAGAGACCATGGTTAATTCCCACCTTTGTATTCCCTCCTAGTTTTTGGAACAGTGCTCTGCACACAGTAAGCACTTAATAAATACTTCTACTACTACTCATCTTCCTGGGGAATAAATAAATCTATGTTTGCATGCACAGGTGGTTTTAGCATACTCTGTTTTGTTTTGGCCTCTAAATTGGCCAAGGGGAAGCAATTTCAAACTTGATAGATGAAATATAGGAATCTTCCCAAATGTGCAGCACAACAAATGGCATGCGTACAGTTCCTTGATTTGCAAATGTGCGAAGTTAGCAAGGTGCATAATTACTCACTTTGCATGTCTAGATGAGGATAAATTATAGCTGCATCCAATGCTGAAGGAGCAAGCTGTTAACATTTAAAGGAGATATTAAATGAAGCTATTAAATTTTAGGACACATAGATTTTTCAAAAAGTCACTCCTAAATTTACACTCATAAGCCACCACCAGTGAGTGTTATTAAAACACAAATGAAGAAAGGATCTGTTTCTATGCAGCTTCATTTAAAAGTGCTCTCTTTAATCTTTCCAAGGCACATACACTTTTCAGAAGCAGCATGGCCTGTTGGAAAGAGTACGGACCAGGAGTCAGAAGACTTATGCTTCTAATCTCAGTTTCCCTGCTTTATCTGCTGTGTGACCTTGGACGAGCAACTTAACTTCTCTTTGGGTTTATTACCTCTTTAAAATGGGGATTAAACCTCACTCTTTCCTAGTTAAATTGTGAGCCTCATGTGGGACATGGACTGTGTCCAACAACTACCCCAGGGCTCAGTAGAGTGCTTGGCACATAGATTAAATGCTTAATAAATATGATAATAATTACCAAGTAATAATAATAATAATGATGATGGTATCTGTTAAGCACTTACTATGTGTCAAGCACTTTTCTAAGCGCTGGGCATAGCTAATCGGTTTGGACACAGTCCCTGACCCAAATGGGGCTCACAGTGTTAATCGCCATTTTACAGATGAAGTAACTGAGTCACAGAAAAGTGAAGTGACATCAGAAGAACTTGACCCTCCATTATACTAGGAATAGTCCCTGATTTAGAGCTGATTATATGCGTAACTGTAGAATTGTAATATGACTCTTTAGGAGGACAGGTGACTTGTGAAGCTGAGACACAGCCTCAAAGAGTGATAATATCTGCAACCAGTAGAGAACAGAAATGAATTGCAGGTCAAACATTAAACATCAACATCATCCTCTGTGGTATTTGAGCTTAATGTATGCAGAGCACGGTACTAAACACGTGGGAAAGTACAATATGCAGAGTTGATAGACACATTCCCTGCCCAAAGCAAGCCTTCATGGCTATATTTATGTAAGTGGACAGTAGTAACAATGATGTTTATTGAGGGTCCATGATGCAATGCCCTGTTCTAAGCATTTGGGAAAGTACAGCAGTAAAGTCAGGGCTGGTTTCTCCTAATATAGGTGTTTTCAACCTAATCAACTCTATCCCTGTGGTCTCAAGTATTCCTGTCCTCCTCCCATTACTTTACATAACCCTCCACGATGCCCTTCCCTTTCTCATCCAAACTAATTTCCACTGGGTGCCCTTCTCATCAACAACATTTATTAAACCTTTATTGTGTTCCCGAGTACCATTTTAGGGGAATGGGGAACATACAATAAAAGTTGCAGATGTGATTCCTGCTTTCCAGAAAATTACAGTCCAGTAGGGGAGATAAGATGGCACAAATTGCCAAATATACAATAGGTAAAAGATGCAGCTGTTAAGCAGCAAAAATAAGCAGTGAAATAAATCAGTAACAGAGAGGTGCACATGATTGCCAAGGTGGCTGTTGAGATTGCATTACCAGGATGGTGATTCTAATAGTTATAATAAATTAGTTCTAATTTCAAGTATAGTAGCCTCAAGCAGAATGAAAGTGTGTGTGTGTCTGAAAATAAGAGGAGTGAAAGGAAACCTTTAGGCCCCATGAGATTACAAGTCATTTAACAGTGCTTAAATATTTGAATAGCAATATGATGAGGGTCCTCAGCATAAATCATTTTGTTCCAACTACTGCTGGAGGTGAAGTAGGTCTCATTTTCCTCTTCTCCTTTCCCCTCTCTTTCAACTTCTTCCATCCAAATCCCTATTTCCTTTCTGTTTTGTAGCTCCTTATTAACCCTTTCACTTTTTAGCACTTTACATTTGTTTTCTTTTTGATTACTCTCAGTTCTTTGCTTTTGCTTGACCATCCAGGAAAAGTAATGCTTACTTTCTACCTATTGGAGATTGGTAGACATACCCATTTTTTGCAGACTATGTAGACTTCATCCCAGCCATTTTCCTTTCCTCCCTCCCTGTTTGTCTTGTAGTTGTCCTCTTCCTTTGTTTTTGAATTTTTTTAAAAAATGTCACATTTCTTGTGTTGACTAGTTTCTCATTTGTTTTGGAGTATTTTTGTAGAGTCGTTTGTCCTTTGCTTTTCTACTCTTTGACATCCCCTTGATTCTATTTATCTTGAAGATGTTGTCTTGTTTTTGTTTTGTTCTGTTTTGTTTTGCTGTCTGTCCCCGTTTAGACTGTGAACCCGCCATTGGGCAAGGATTGTCTTTATCTGTTGCCGAATTGTACATTTCAAGTGCTTAGTACAGTGCCCTGCACATAGCGCTCGATAAATACTATTGAATGGATGACTGAACCTGTCAGAATGCTCTTGCCCACACACCCTTAACTCTCCTGCACATTTCCAGCATCAGCACTTTGCTCCTGGTCCCCAAATAGCTTGTGAGCCCTGTAGCAGCAGCACTGATTGGTCAGGAAAATGCTTCTTTTTCTTTTGGTGGACTTTCCTTCTGAAGTTGCTTGATTCCCCCCTCCCCTCTGCTCCTCCCTGCTCTCCCTTACTGCTTTCCCTACCGTTGCTGCTTTACCGCTTACCAGCCTCCATCCCCTACTATCTGTCACTGAGCCGTAACTACTTCTGGGATGGCAGCACTGAGCAGCCAATGCCAGGACATGCTCTGGACATCTCCTGCATATATACCTCAACGTTAGCAAAGGGATAATTAAACATATATGGAAAGCCAAAGCCCAGGCAGCCTGGATTTAAATTCAGAGATAATTGATATTCAATAGACCTACTTTACTGCTATTCTGTTTAGAATAATGAACAGTGCAGCAGCATGGCCTAGTGAAAAGAGCATGGGTTTAGGAGAAAGAGGATGTGGGTTCCAATCCCAGAACTGCCACTTGTCTGCTGTGTGACCTTGGGCAAGTCACTTCACTTCTCTGTGCCTCAGTTATCTCATCTGTAAAATAGAGATTAGGACTGTGAGCCCTATATGGAACTGAGACTGTGTCCACGTGATTATCCTAAGTCTACCCCAGTGCTCAGCACAGTGGCTGGCACATAGTAAAGCACTTAACGAATACCATAAAAATGCCCATAGGCATATAGATCATGTTTGGTTCTGCTTTTCAAGTTTTGGGTTTTTGTTGTTGTTTTGTTTTTTTCTTTGTGAATACTCAGGTACTTGATGGTTCCTTGTTAGGAGGAGGTAGTATAGCTATCTGATTGGCCCAGGGAGAGAAAATAAAACAACATGTACAAAGGTAAAGCATAATGCACCTTTTAATAGTAAGCAACCTGCTTGAAGAAGCAGATGGACTTTAACCAAAATTGAAATGTGGGTGAACTTTTGTGTTCAGTGTCTGTTTGGTGTAGCAGCACATGCAAGCAAAATACATGTGTTTCCCTCTTTTTTTAAGATGGTATTTGTTAAGCCCTTTGTGCCAGACATTGAGCTAAACATTGGAATAGATACAAGATAATCAAGTTGGACAGAGTCCCCATAACTTCTTGAAACTCTGATTGGAAAAAAATGGTCTGAAATTATGAAAGAGATTCCCTTTTTTGTTCTGAGAAAAATCCACATATAAAATGCTCAATCTAATTATTTTTTTCCTGTAATTGAAAAAGTAGCATTGAAATGAATTGCCTACATGTCCATTTTTGGCATTCCTTGGTTGGGTACCTTCTGTGTGTGGGCACATATTTCCCTCATTGCTGGTCCTATTAAAGACACCCTGCTGTTATCTAAATCCAACAAGAGGGCAAACAAATTGCCCCTTCCTCCCTTAGGAGAGTAAACACTACATGGGTTTATGTGTCACCTGGGGTGCGGTGAAGTACCACTATTGGAAAAGCACTCAGTGCTATGCTTCCGAACAGTACTGTGAGTGGTAAATAAGAAATTGAAAAATGAGATTGGTCAGACCCTGTAATGGCATTATTTATGGTCTCATTTTCTTTAGTTGCTTCAGAAAACTACTAAAAAAAAAAGTCTTTTTTTTTTTTCAGTGAAAAACTGAGTAATGGAAGGAATGTGTAACCAGCTATGGGTTGGTAGGTAGCAGCAGGAAAGGAAAACTGAAGGAAAGGCTTGCAGAAATAGGGACTGAGTGAATATGACGATTTACAAATTGAACCTTTGAAAGAAGAAATCTCATTGGAAAAATGTCATTGTTGAGCCAAGTAATGCTTTTTATTTTTCTTTCCTTAAATGCCATTCATTAGCAGGGCAACATTATTTCTTCCTTTTTATTCTCTTAAAGCAGTTTCATAAATAGGCAAATGTTTTGAATATTGATTTAAAACATGTTCTCCTACATCTGTATAGTTTGCCTGTTTTGAGCCGGTAAGAGTGTTCATTGACAGTCTTTCTGAAAGTTTCTTTCTAGAAAATTCTTCAATATAAAAGTGGACCTGGGGAAAAGTGGGAGGAGTTGGTTTGAATATTATGACCCCTCTGCTATACTTTATTCTCTGACAAAATACTAATTTTTTGAAGGCATTGCATTGAATATATTTAAGATTTGGGAGACAGGGAATAATTTGAGGTCTCTTGCAAGGTTTTTGAATGGTAGGACATTAGTAGTTTTGAATATTAACTTTTCATCCCAAATTATAATACTGTCTCTGTTTTTCATTTGAGAAGCGCATGGACAAATAAAGGGTTATAGCGTAGGGGGTTAAGAAGCATGATTTATGAACATTCCATTCATATCAGAAAGGATTAAAAACACAGTGAAACTTGTGTAGTTGGTCTCAATGGAAAACAATAAAACGTATTGGCCCTCAAAAACCTTTGCGTGTTGCACACAGCAACTTATTAATTAAAGCTCACAAATCCTGGTCTTATAGAAAACATTTGACAAACTTTGACAAACAAAAAGATGATGTTTACCAAATTTTAAGTTTCTTAATTCGTGGTTTACAGACAACATACATGCATTTTTAATATAGCTGTGATATAAGGAATATAGTTGAGAAGCAGCTTGTCATAGTGAATGGAGTTTGGGCCTGGGAGTCAGAAAGTCATGGGTTCCAATTCTGGCTCTGCCACTCGTCTGTTCTGGGATGTTGGGCGAGTCGTTTCACTTCTCTGGGCCTCGGTCACCTCATCTGTAAAATGGGGATTGAGACTGTGAGCCCCACATGGGACAGGGACTGTGTCCAACCCGATTTGCTTGCATTCACCCTAGTGCTTAGTACAGTGCCTGGCACATAGTAAGCACTTAACAAATACCATAATTGTTACTATCAATTCTAATTATTATAATGAAAAATGATCTTGATGCAAAAATAAGGCAGTGGAGTTGTTTTTCTTAGTGGTTCATTTCCACCCATTTTGAGAGGCAGAGATGGTAGGGGAGGCTGTGATGTGACAGGGGAGAGTGTCTCCAAGCTTCCCTCCCCTGCTGCCTCAACTATGAGTTGTGGGAAAGGTCTCTGTTGCCATCGTGCCAGACTGAGCCAGCTCCAAAGGTGGAGGGCGGGAAGGGGCTGCACCCTTGCTTGGAATCCAATCTGTCCTAGGCATGGGTCTGCCCTGGACTCATGCCACGCTTGGATTTAGGTCAGAGTAGAGTGGCCCAGAAGCAGCATAGCCTATGGAAAGAGCATGGGCCTGGGAGCCAGAGGACCTGGGTTCTCATCCCAGCTTCGCCACTTACCTGCTTTGCCTCAGTTTCCTCACCTTCAAAATGGGGATTCACTACCCATTCTTCCTTCTACTTAGACTGAGAGCCCCATGTGGAAGCTGATTATCCTGTATCTACTTCAGCACTTAGAACAAGGTTTGGCACAGAGTGAGTGTTTAACAAATACCAGTTAGTATTTTCTGGTCTAGGAGGAAGTGCAGCCGTCAGGTGGATGTGTGGAAGTCGGTGAGTTTCCACAGACTTACACATTTGAAAAGCATGGGCAAAGTCATCTCTGGCTGACTTTCCCTCTTCTTTGTCATCCCCAAAGCATAGTCAGCTGAAGTTGGATTCAGCCAAAGGTGAGAGAGTATTAATGGGCACTGGAAGCAGCATGGCTTAGTGTGTAGAGCACAGGCCTGGGAGTCAGCTTCTAATCCCAGCTCCGCCATATGTCTGCGGTGTGATCTTGGGTAAGTCACTTAACTTCTCTTTGCCCCAGTTACATCATCTATAAAATGGGGATAAAGAGTGTGAGCCCTTTGTGGGACAGAGACTGTGTCCTCCTGATGAATGTGTATCAATTCCAGTGCTTAGGACAGTGTTTGGCACTTAGTGCTTAACAAGTACAACAACAAGAATAATAATAATAAAAATCATAACTGGAAATGGGGTAGATTGGGCTGGGCCTGACACCTTCATCTCAATCCATGCAGTGCTTTATTTTGCACATGAAACTGCACAACAGAGAAGATGGCTGAAAAAAACTGCTAAGTGGGCAAGACTAGGAAAAGGATTTGGTAAATTTTTCCTCTCCATTGAAGTCCTGAATAATACTGGTGTAACAATTTGAAGTCCTTTTTATTTTTCCTGTAATTCTGGAGTTAGTAGAGTTGTTAATCTCAAGTATAAAAACATCCCATTATATAGAAAATTTTAGGGATGGGAGAAATGAGATCGATAATAGTACACTCACTTTGCTTCAAACTAAGCCTTTTCCATTAGTTTCACAATCGCAGATTTAGAGGATAATAATGGCATAGGATCTAGAAAATAAGAATTTGGGGACTTTGTGCACCCAGAGAAGGCAGGTGCTTTCATTCATTCAGTCATATTTATTGAGTGCTTACTATGTACAGAGCATTGTACTAAGCACTTGGAATGTAACAGATAGAGACAATCCCTGCCCAATAACGGGCTCCCAGTCTAAACACTTTCACTACCATAGCCCAACTTTAGCAGAGAAAGGAGATGAGCAGATGAAAAGGTGAGGAGTGTGCCACATTGCTCAAAGTTCCTATTTTAGGAAAGTCCATGAGTTATGGAAACAATGTGGCATACTTGAATTTCACCCTTTTACTTATTTTAATAAGCAAGTCAGCCTCTGAGTACCAGGTACCACGGATGCTATACTGATGCAAAATCAAGTGCAACTGTATTGGTTTTTCCTAAGGGTTAGCTATTTTGTATTAACTTAAATGTTTAGAAGACAATCTACTTTAAGAATTGAAGAAGTCATTAAATCATGAAATGCACTGGGATATACATTCTCCATTATATGAGTTATGTGGATTGCATGGATAGATTAAAAATTGAATTGCATAGAGGGCCTTATGTCTTAGATTGAATATTTCTCTCATTTTAAATCCTTTTTTGGGGCCACATTTCAGACTCGAGAGCTACTG
This sequence comes from Ornithorhynchus anatinus, assembly GCF_004115215.2. NCBI lineage: Eukaryota > Metazoa > Chordata > Mammalia > Monotremata > Ornithorhynchidae > Ornithorhynchus > Ornithorhynchus anatinus. The sequence goes on from NC_041728.1 coordinate 59,812,961, forward strand.
CTGCTCATTTCACCTAATTAGGGACCACTTTCCTTGCCTCCCCTGCTTTTTGGGAGTGACATAATCAAAAGATAAGAAGATGATGATGCTTACTTCACACAACACATTTCACCTTGAAAGCCATTTAAAATACATCACCTACTGAATCCACCCAACAGCCCTACCAGAAATATAGATGACGCCCCCATTTGTAATAAAATATATATTTAATATATATAATATTTTATATAAAATAGAAAGTAAAAACCCATTTATATAGTTTGCTAATTGCCTTCCTCTGTTTTAATCACATTTTGTTCATGCTTATTTGTCTGTTAAATCATTTTGTTATGATTGGTACCTACTCGCAGTAGTCCTCCTTGTGTACTTTGCTCATATTTTTGTCTGTTCACTTATCTTTCTGATTGTGTCCACTTATCAGGTACGTCTGCAAAGGAAAATACATATCTTTTGAGGGGATTTTATTTTCTTCTGGCTAGAATCTTCAAAGGAAAATTCTAACCCTTGGCACCAATCCATCACTTGCTGGAAAGTGTTGCGCAAATGGCGCAAACATTTCCAGTATCTTGTTCCACCAGCCCTGTCCCAGAGCCTACTTCAGGCATCCGCCGTAGGCATTTCAGACTTTTTCAACCCCGAGACTAATCACCCCACTCTGCTGTCATTTTGGGGCTCCCAGGGGCAGTCCCCAGATTAGTACAGGGTCTAGAACAGAGCCTTAATACTTTACCCAAAGTAATCAATCAATGGTATTTCAACTGAGCACTCAAAAGTTGCAATAGAAAGTAAGGGAAATAATTGATTCTAGGCAGGCAATTCCCATGGTGCGAGTGGGACAACGCAGAGCCCCCAGAACACCCTGGGGAATGTTGTCAGTCAGGCAGAATCCCTAGCCATTCAGTTGGCAGAGGGGAGACTGTGGTCACATGGCCTAATTTTAAGGCAAAATTCATTGCTTGTTGACTCCTTTTTAGATTTCATGGTTTTATGTCTTTAAGTCATGTCATTGTGTCATGTAGATTCAAGATGGTTTGGGGAAATGAGTTTGCGTTTGCCTTGTACCTTTTGGGCCTTTCTCCTTGAAAATAAGGTATTTGTCTTGAAACTTTCATGTACTGAGTTTTGAGAGTTTACTTCAAAACCCTAAATATAGAGAAAATGCATTGTTAATCTAAATTGATGTTTTGTTAGATGAATGGTAGAGTATTCATTCATTCAATAGTATTTATTGAGCGCTTACTATGTGCAGAGCACTGTACTAAGCGCTTGGAATAAACAAGTCAGCAACAGATAGAGACAGTCCCTGCCCTTTGACGGGCTTACAGTAAAAGCCGAGTGCTTTATTAACCTAGTTTGGGACTCCTGTACCTCTACGTACTATGTTGTATCCTTTTTACCAGAGAGCCTTTCCTGTCAGGAGACGACCTGCTGATTATCTTTTGCCTCCTACCCCTTTTCAAGGTCCAGGTCCAGCTATTAATGGAAACTGTATTGCTTAGGACTGCTAACACGATGGGAATAAATCATAACTCAAATTTGTGAAACTTACCTTTTTCAAAGGAGCTCCAATTTTCTAATTTGAATTAATGTGGGGAGTGTTTTGGGAATACTTTTCAGCCACGTCATTTGAATTCAATATTGGCAGTATTTGTCTATGTGCTGAGAGTCATGAATTAAATGTTTGAAAACATTTGAAGTGTGAATTTCATGCAGGGAGGCAAATGTTTCCCAGGTTAAAGGTAAATAGTAAACTTAAGTGCTAAGTTATTTTTTCTCCCAACACTATGGGTACACTAGTCTTTAACTGTTGAGTTGAAATGTGGTACTTTTTAAAGTTAATTCTGGTTTATTATGTAAAAACAAACAAGATTACATTTAATTTCCAGAAACCCTTTTACAGGTTCAGTTTTATTTAACTTCTCTGACTAAACTGAAGAAATATTTCAGAGGAAGCATCCCATTTTTGAATATGAGGTTGCTTCATCCTTTATTGAAAGAGGTGGCCACTTTTCCTTAAATGTCTATCAGTGGTAGGGAGGAAGAGTGGGGGGAAATTGGGGTTCCAGTGGATGAAGGGTAGACCTAAGTTCTAAGAGGACTGCAAAGATGGAATGGTGTAGCTCACCTCATTTCTCGTGACATATACTTTTAACACATCTCAGTATTTATTATCTCAGTATTTGATGTCCTTGAATGCATTTTACTTCCATGAACAATCTTTATATTTCACAATGAAGGCTGTTGGATTACATGTGTTTTGGGGCTGTAATGGAAAGCCAAGGATCTAAGTTCAGCTGGGTAGCAAAGTCATTTAAACTGTAGTTTTCTTTGGCCTTCCCTTCATTCGGAAATGGAAAGGCTAATCTCTCATTCAAGGAAATAGTTCCTGAAACTAAACAAAACTCTTCTGCATAACAGCTGAATTAATTTTGAATGGAAAGTACTTACACTTCAGAGAAAAGTACCGTTCCAATAGGACAATTTTAAAATCCAGTCCCATTTTTTATTCACTTTTTCCCCATTATCTCATTCTGTTTGAAAAGCTTTTGACAGAGTTTTGCCAAATGCCAGAATTTGTTATAGGAAAACTGACTGGCTTTCTGGTGCAAGTGTATGAACTGCCGTTTTATACAGAAGTGTCTTATGACAGCAAATTGTATCTTGTACTTTACACTGGAGCTACTCCCTGAGAAAGTGCAGCGTAAAATGAAGGTATCAAAAAAGATCTCATTTTTTTCCACAGTTAAAGAGGCATTAAGTCCTGAACAAAAATGATCAGCTTATTCATATAGCAGGATCTTAGGTAACTGGCCAGAAGTGAAAAATGGAACAGCCAGCCCTCAAAGACCTCTTCTCGCATTCATCTTGAGAAGGGCAGTCTTTGCTAAGCCCAATTTAGCTCGTAATTCAAAGTGCCCCTTAATAACATGGGGTAAGAATTATAATAAAAGGAGATGGCCTCTAAAAGTGTACAAAGCTTTAAGTAGTAAAAGGGGACAGATGTTGATTGTAGACCCTGACCCCCTAAAATCTAGGTAAGTTCAATAAGATGTCAAAATTCAATGTAAAGGACTTATAGCTTGAATGAGTGTATGTCAGCAATACCAACTGATATTTAGGTATTAGAATTCTCTCAATAGATCTCTGTTCCTTTCAACTTTCATGCTCCCTCTGTTTCCACCTCCTGCAGATTTTATTCTCACCCTCCTTTATAATATTAAAGCTACCCAGTTTCAGACTCAGGTGCTTTGTTTGTTTCCTCCAAAAGCTTCAGGCTTATTGAAAATCTACAGTTCCTTCTTATTCACCACCTTTTTCTCTTTCAAATTACCGTGGGAGATTGGGGGGATGTTCCCATGCTCCTAGGTGAGGCTGAGCAGGGTAGGAAAAGGACATATCTCTTGCGGTAACAGATGGCAGTTTGGCCGAGCTACAGTGTTCTTTTATTTGTATTCAAAATTGGGAACTAGAAGTATTTGCAAATAATTATACATGTAGTGCTCAATAAATAGCATCGATTGATTGAAGTAGGCAAAACTACTATGAATTGTATAATATTTACAATAGAAGATAGGAATCAGAATTTCTCCTCATGTATTTCTGCTTGGCGTAATTGTTATTGCTAGATAAAATACAATTAAGAAATCAAAAAGGAGCACAGTGGACAAACTCCATAACCACACAATTGGAAAATTCACAATGTATTTTCTAGTTGTAATTGATTTTACTTTATCACTTGATGAGCAACATGTACCTCTAATTCAGAAATCTATTTTTCCATATCATCAGTTGAGGAAGTCATGCTACTTATTCTAAATCTGAGGGCATGCTTCCTAGATCTTCAAATAAGGAGGGAATGATTGTTCATCTGTCCACTTATCTAACATTTGTAACAACAAGGAAATGCCAAAGGATGCCATTGATGTCATCTTCACTATCTTCACTATTGTCAAGAAAGAAGAGTGAAAATCAATTAATCAATTGTATTTATTGTCCCCTGTTAATAGGATGCCATTAATAAGTGTCTTCACAGGGTAGGCTTTTACAATGGTGACAGCTAAATTTCATGTAACAGGTTCCAGGATATATAATAATTTCATTTAAGATTGTTCTATTCAAGAGTAGCAGTTTTGAAAAGCATAGAAAACATACTATAGCCTCAATTGAGGTGATGATTTATCTGACCAAAGTGTTTCTCATTACATATCTTAGCAAAACAAATGCTTTCATAGATACCAACCAGTATGCTTATTGGTGTAGTTGCTTCTACTTCCAAGTCACTTTCTATTCAATTCTATTCTCTTTATGTTTAGTGGGGAGAGAAATTTTGAAGCAGATACATTTGGAAAAGGAAGAATTCAAAAAGGGTTGGGGGGCAGTGGGGTGGAGAAGCACTCAAACCCACCAAACTATACCACGAACCCAGCTAGCAATTCTCTCTGCATTCCTGTGACCATATTTTGGTATAGGAGCAGTCCTTGTTTATTAAAAAGATAGAAATAATATTCTTCCCAAATCAATCAGACAAAAATAGCCTTGTACATTTATATTTCTAGTAGAAATATGAGGCTTAACACATTTGAAGTTTTTGATTGTTGACAATCTGAAACTGCAAATGAGATTTGGTGAAATGACTAGTCCTTTTTGACTTTCATTTAAATGCCTAGGGAATACGTGGAACACATGCTTGTGAAGCATATGGATTAAAATTAAGACCAACCATGAAATTTCTCTAAACAAAAATACCTTTGCGAGAAGAGGTTGCTTTCTGCTTTAATTTTCTTGAACAAAAGTTCTCAAACTGCACATTCTTTTTTTTTAAAAATTCCCAATTAAATGAAAATTTAAAAAATGTATACTGAAATTCAGGCATCATGTTTACCAAGCTAGAGGTTGGCTAAGTCTAAGAGGTGATGATTTTAGGGTTTTAATTAATGAAGATGACAAGTTAAAGGGATACCTAGGCTTTGCTTTTTTAGTAAAAATGTGAAGTGCGGGGGAGAGAAAGCAGCAGCATGGCCTAGTGGGAAGAGCATGGGCCTGGGAGTCAGAGGACCTGGGTTCTCATTCCAGCTCAACCACTTGCCTGCTTTGTGACCTAGGCAGGACTCAACTTCTTTATGCTTTAGTTCCTTCATCTGCAAAATGGGGATTATTACCTCTGTTCCCTCCTATTTAGATTATGAGTGCTTTGTGGGAGCTAATTATCTTGTAACTACCCCAGTGCTTAGTTCAGTGCTTGGCACATAAGTGCTTAACAAATACCACAATTATTATTATTAAGTAGGTCTGAATTTCTCTTATCTTTGGACGTGCTGTGGTTTATACCCCCAGTGTTGCCTAGCTAAACAAAATGGCGTTCAATTTGATAGCCATAAATATGTTGAATCCTTATTTAATCTCATATTAAGACTATAGGCCAAACATTAGTTAAGCAACAATTTATTGTGGTTGGAAGGAAAAGGGCATTAGTCCCTGAGGTGGTTGAGATAACTGTATAATTTAGGTGGAAAAAAAAAGTAAAATTATGTAATTCAGGCAAAAACATGTTTTCAACCTTTTACTTTGGCAGTAGCATAGAATCCTAGAGCTGAAATCAATCAATCAGTGGTATTTGAGCACTTACTATGTACAATGCGATGTACTAAGTGCTTGGGAGAATACAGTAGTGTAATACCCGATCCCTGCCCTCAAGGAGTTTACTCTCTAATGAACCTCCAGGTTCATTCATTCAGTCAGTCATATTTATTGAGTGCTTACTGTGTGCAGAGCATTGTACTAAGCACTTGGGAGAGTACTATAGAACAGTAAGCAGAGGAGTTACCTTCCCACAGTGAGCTTATAGTTTAACCCCACCTCCATTCTTCAGGAAGGTCAGCAGTCAAATTATCATGCAATGCTGTTGTCTGTAATGTTTTTAAAGCCTTCCACTGTTTGCCTTGCTAATCACCTTTTTTGTTGTTTTTGTTATTTTTTTTAATTCTATTCGTTAAGCACTTACTGTGTGCCAGGCACTATACTAAGCACTATACGAGGTAATCAGGTTAGACACAGTTCATGTCCCACGTGGGGTTTACAGGCTTATCCCCATTTTTCAGATGAGGTAACTGAAGCACAGAGAAGTGAAGTGACTTGCCCAAGTGGTGGAGTCAGAATTAGAATCCAAGTCCCTTGATTTCCAGGCCCTTGCTTCTTTTCCTAGCCCGCACTACTCCCGTTTTGTGTTTAATTTCCCTAAATAATCCTTCAATAACCCCTATCTCGTGGTCCTGTGGCATCCATTCAGACTCTCAGTGCTTCTGTGAAAAATCTGTTCCTTTGTTCCATTTATTATTTTTAAAAGAGGTGGTAACCAGAGATTCCATTTGTGCAATATGTGTATGTCTATCTCTACCATTAGATTTAAAAATCCTCCTGGTCTGAAGAACCATGTCTTTGTTTTTACAAAATGCTCCAAGCACCCAGTACAGTGCTCTACACTGAATAGGCACTCAATGTAGCTGTCAATGAATTATTAAGTGAGATAAGAGAATGAAAGCCTCAGGAATTATCTTGATCAATTCTGTTAATAGTTATTAAGCATGCACCAACTGCTTAATAGTCCAGATTAAGCCCCTCTTGCCCTCTGCTCCTCCTTCCCTCCCCATCGCCCCGACTCCCTCCCTCTGCTCTACCCCCCGACCATAACACTTCTATATATATGTACATATTATTCTTTTAATTTTATTAATGATGTGTATATGTATATAATTCTATTTATATTGATACTATTGATGCCTGTTTACTTGTTTTGTTTAGTTGTCTGTTTCCCCCCTTCTAGAATATGAGCCCATTGTTGGGTAGGGACTGTCTCTATTTGTTGCTGAGTTGTATTTTCCAAGCGCTTAGTACCGGGCTCTGCACACAGTAAGCTCTCAGTAAATACGATTGATTGAATGAATGGATGAATAATAATGTTGGTATTTGTTAAGCGCTTACTATGTGCCGAACACTGTTCTAAGCGCTGGGGTAGACACAGGGGAATCAGGTTGCCCCACGTGGGGCTCACAGTCTTAATCCCCATTTTACAGATGAGGGAACTGAGGCCCAGAGAAGTTAAGTGACTTGCCCACAGTCACACAGCCGACAAATGGCTGAGCTGGGATTCGAACTCAGGAGCCCTGACTCCAAAGCCCATGCTCTTTCCACTGAGCCACGCTGCTTCTCCAAAAAGAGATGGCCCGTATGGGGATCGAACCCGCGACCTTGGCGTTATTAGCACCACGCTCTAACCAACTGAGCTATGAATGCTTCCTATGATGGGTTGCCACCTGAACATTGGTAGGCAATTTATCAGTGAATCAATGGTATTTATTGAGTGCATATTCTGTGCAGAGCACTAGACTAAGTGCTTATGAGAGTACAGTCCAGTAGAGATGGTAGACATGATGCCTGCCCACAAGGAGTTTACAGTGAAGTGGCAGAGACAGACATGAAAATAAATTATAGATAAGGGAAAGGCAGATTAAAAGGATATGTACTTAAGTGCTGTGAAACTGAGGGTAGAGTATCAAGTATCTAGATGCTGAGCTCATTGTGGGTAGGGAATGTGTCTATTGTATTGTCCTATCTCAAGTGCTCAGTACAGTGCTTTGCACAGAGTAAGCACTCAATAAATACGAATTAATGAATGAATGAATATCAGAGTGCTCTGGAGATACAAACCTAAGTGTATTGGTAACACAGAAGGGGGTGGCAATCAAAGTCCGTTGTAGGGAGGGAATGTGTCTGTTTATTGTAATATTGTATGCTCCCAAGCGCTTAGTACAGTGCTTTGCACATAGTAAGTGCTCAGTAAATGCAACTGAATGAATGAATGGAGGAGGGAAATGTACAAAAATTGGTCATGTGTTCCAAACCTGAAGCAATATTTTGATACTTGTAAATATGGGCAGCTGCTACCCTTGGGTAGTGGCAGAAAGAATCCTGTTAGCTCAGCAGTGTGGCCCAGGAGCTGCCCCCAATGAGGTGCATGCCAGCCTCCCTCTGTCAAGCCCATTTCCCCAGGGCCTGAGGGATGACTGCAGTTGCTGGGCAATGGTGGTGAATGAATAATTCCTTTTCCAAAAGCTCACATGCCACCCAGCCCTGCCTTCTTTGGCCAACCGGTGGTGGGTGAAATGTGATGCCCTGTCCCCTCCCCAGCCCAGGAAGGGGCAACTCACCTGTGGCTGGTACAGGTGAGCTGCCCGTCGCCACCCCCAATGGCCAGCTCCCTCTGACTGCCAGGTTCTCCCAGCCGAGTGGGCACTGCCTATCCTTGTCATCCCAGGTAGTCCCGGAAGGTCCCCTTCTCCCCACCCAGTTTTACCATTGGTGAAACCACTGGTGCTGAGCACGCCTGGCTCCAGGGCCACAGGGGCCTTTGGGGGAAATTAGAAATGAATTAGAAATTAGGAATGCCCTCCACTCCTCCCTCCCTCCCTGGCTCTTGCCAAAGAGCTTTGAAATGGCAGCCTCCCAGCACCCGCTCCCCCAGGGAAACCAGCCTCTGGGCAAGAGTAAAGGTAGCAGCATGGCCTAGTTGAAAGAACAGGGGTCTGGCCTGGGAGTCAAGTAACTCAGGTTCTAATCCTGGCTTTATGACTTGACTGTGTGTGACCTTAGACAAGTCACTCAATTTCTCTGTGCCTCAGTTTCCTCATATGTAAAATAGGAATTTATTATTCTATTTATTAATGATATGTATATATCTATAATTCTATTTATATTGATGCTACTGATGCCTGTTTGCTTGTTTTGTTTCATTGTCTGCCTCCCCCCTTCTAGACTGAGAGCCCGTTGTTTGGTAGGGATTGTCTCTATTGCTGAATTGCACTTTCCAAGCACTTTTACTACAGTGCTCTACACAGAGTAAGCACTCAATAAATACGATTGAATGAATGAATGAATACCTCTTTGGGACAGGAATTGTGCCTGATCTGATTGAATTGTATCTATACCAGTGCTTAGTACAGTGCTTGGCACAAAGTAAAAAGAAAATACTTTAAAAGATGACTTATTGTTTTTATCCTCATTATTATTATTGCTATTATCATTATCACATGGGGAGGAGAGCAGAGATGTGGTTTACATGCCCTGCAGAGCTCTCCCACTTTTAGCGGGTTAATAGTAATAATAATAATAATGTTGGTATTTGTTAAGCGCTTACTATGTGCAGAGCACTGTTTAAGCACTGGGGTAGATACAGGGTAATCAGGTTGTCCCACGTGAGGCTCACAGTTAATCCCCATTTTACAGATGAGGGAACTGAGGCCCAGAGAAGTTAAGTGACTTGCCCACAGTCACACAGCTGACAAGTGGCAGAGCTGGGATTCGAACTCATGACCTCTGACTCCCAAGCCCGGGCTCTTTCCACTGAGCCACGCTGCTTCTCTAACAACCCGTACCTCTGGGCTGAATAAATAACATTGGACTATAGGCTGCTTGAGGACAGGGATCGTGTCTGCCAACTCTGTTGTATTCTCCCAGGTGCTCAGTGCCCTTCTCTGTACACAGTAAGTGCTCAAGTACTATCGACTGATTGATTATTGGCACACCTGATGACCAGTTAGTCCCTTACATTGTGTAAAACTGCCAGTTAAATTCAAAAGTCAATCATTTTTATTCAAATGATAAAAATCATTCTCAGCAGTTGGCAACCCTAATGGCACTGTACTAATCACTCTGGGGTTGGAAATGGGATTCTGGAATATGAAAGGTCACAGAGTTGTTTTTAACACTCTCGACCACCCCCTACTCCTAGAAACATTATTTAACCCTGGCTTCACTGACACTGTCCTCTCCCGGTTCTCCTACTGTCTCTCTGGTTGCTCATTCTCAGTCTCTTTCATTGGCTCCTCCTCTGCCTCCCACTCCCTAACTTAGGGGTCCCTCAAGGTTCAGCTCTGGATCCGCTTCTATTCTCCATCTACACCCACTCCCTTGGATGGCTTCAACTGCCATTTCTGTGCGGATGATTCCCGAATCTATTTCTCCAGTCATGACCAACCTTTCTCCTTCTCTCTAGTCTCACATTTCCTCCTGTCTTCAGGACATCTCTACTTGGATGTCCTGCTGACATCTCAAACTTAATCAATCAATTGAATTTATTGAGCGAAACAGAACTCTTATTCCCATCCAAACCCTGTTCTCCCTATGACTTTCCCATCACTGTAGACAATATCACCACCCTCCCTGTCTCACCTCTCTGCAGCTTTGGTGTTATCTTTGACTCATCTCTTTCGGTCCACCTACGTGGTCACTGTTACCAGTCATGTTAGTTCTACCATCAAAGTATTTCTAGAATCCACTCCTTCCTCTTCATCCAAATGGCTACCAGGGTGATCCAGGTTCTTATATCCTGCCTTGGCTACTGCGTCAAGGCTACCTCCCTGCCTGTCTCTCATCATCATCTTTATCATCATCATCATCATCAAAGGTATTTATTGAGCACTAACTGTGTGCATAGCACTGTACTAAGAGCTTGATGTCCAACAGAGTTGTTAGGCATGTTCCCTGCCCACATTGTGCTTAGTCTTTCCTCTCTCCAGTCCATACTTTGCTCTGTTGCCCAGATCATTTTCTACAAAAAGTTCAGATCACATCTCCCCACTTCTCAGAAACCTCCAATCATTGCCCATTCACGTCAATATCCAATAGAAACTCCTTACTCTCAGCTTTCTGTCAGTCAATTGACTCTCCATCTTATCTCACTGATCTACTACTACAACCCATCTCACATACTTCATTCCTCTACTGCCAACCATCTCACTATATTTTGATTTAGTCTGTTTAGCTTTTGACCCCTTGCCCACTTAATCCTTCTGACCTGGAACTCACTCTCCCATCATACCCGACAGACCACTTCTCCCCCAACTTCCAAGCTTACTAAATTCTCGCCTTCTCCAATAGGCCTGCCATGATTAGGCTCCCATTTCTCCTCCTCACCCTCCCTTTTGTGCTGCCTATGTATGTGTATCTGTACCCCCAAGCATTTGATGTTCACCCCACCCCCAACCCTATGTTCGTCATTATACTCTCCCATTTCCCAATCAGTAATTCATTTTAACATCTGTGTCTCCCTCTAGACTGTGAGCTCCCTGTGAGCAGGGAACATGCGTATCAACTCTACTGAATTATTCTCTTCCTAACACTTAGTATAGTAGTTATTAAAGAGTAAGCACTCAATAAATGCCATTGATTGATATACAGCATAATTTAGAGAAGATTGAAGGAGGAGATTATTAAAGCAGTTAAATGTGTATAAAATAATACATGAGTGTATAAAAGGAAACAGCAAATGACTTGGCCAATCTTTAGTAATGTTTACCTTGGAAGATTTTAAAGAATGAATTAAGAAAGATATTGAAACAAATGAAGTAAAGCTTTTTCTTTTCTTTGCCCAGCTTAGTAAAGTTCAAGCAAAACTGTGTACCAGAATTTGAGAACCTAAAATAAGTGCTTACTTAACTCTTTTTTAAATTGGGAATTCACTGGTTTTGGGTACTGCCATCTTGCCAAGCAGGCATAGTGAAATTCCAGGACCCACCTGGCAGCTCTCCAAGATTCCTTGTGGCCCACCGGTGGCCACAGTGGCCTTAAAGCCACAGAAAACCAAAGGCTGAGGAGTTCGACCTAAAATAATGAAGGTTTGTCATGATGAACTAAAATAAACCGTACCTCTCTTTTACCTGAAGTAGCATTCAGTATTAGATGTTTTAGAATAGTAACACTGTACTGCGAGTACCAAACCTGCCAACTTTTCTTTGGCCACATTCCAAGATCAAATGAAGTTTTGCCCTGCAGACCCTAGCCAACTGTCCAGAAGTTGAATGTTGCTCGTATTGGTTAAATTGAGCTTTGGATTTTGTTGTCTGTTATGCTGATCAGGGTTACTTCCAGCTGAATTAAAGTGTGAACTCATTGGAATAATACAGGCCATTTCTCTACCCAGAGAGGTAAAGATCAGCAGACAGCTCCTACTGCCAAAGAGTCTAGGAATCTTTTTCCTTGGATTAATTACCTGAAACGACTGAAGTAAGAAAGCCTATTAACAAATTCAGCATTGATTCTGCCAGGTTTTGTTCAGTGGATAGATTCGGCCAAGGGGAAACCAGCCAATCTTAGAAACTGTAGTGCTCATAAACTGAATTGGACAATTTAAATTTCATTTTTGTTCAGTTGTATTTTAAAGCAAACCTGGGATGTAAATTATTTGGGGGGGAAATGTTAACATTTTACAGGATTTCTTAGATAAAAATTTTTCTCTGTAGCAGAATGAAAGCCAGCCTGATGTGATTATAGACCAATTAAAGCTATGTCTGTAAACAGTGTGTGTCCACACCGTTCACAAAGTGATATTTATTCAGCCCTTACTGTGTGCAGAGCACTATACTAAGCACCTGAGCGAATACATTAGATTACTCTATTGTACAATAAAGGTGATACGATCCCTGGCCGGAAGGCGTTTACAATCTCATGCTCATTTAATGTTACAAGCGCCTAAAGGGTAAGGGAATGGTATTTATGTGCCATATCCACATGCTTGTTTCATAATTCTTTTAAAAGGGGTACAAAAATCTGACCTTCGGTAAACTTCCTTCAAATCATTTATTTAAGATGTGTCAGCCACCCAAAAAGCCAACAGAAGTTTGGGCCTCACTGGGAAGAACATACAAAATGAGACGGTTTCATCAATATATGGAGTGTTACACCCTCACCTGGAATACTGCATGCAGGTCTGCCTGTTGTGCTTTAGCTGGAGAGTTGATTGGGGGATGGAGTTGTCTGCATATGAGAGTAGTCTGAGAAGTTCAGGGTTCTCCAGTGTGGAAAGACCAAGGCTGAAGGAGAAGTGAATTGAGGTTTACAGAATCATGAAGCATGTGGATAGACTGGACCCTCCATTGGTGGTGGTGAATTCTCCTTCCATGGGGATGAGGGGACGCCCACTGACGCTTGAAGGTGGTACGTTCTAAATGCACAAGTGGGAAATTTTTCTTTCCTGAGAGAGTGGTGAGTATGTGGAATTTGTTAATGCAGGAAATTATTCAGTGGAAAATATCAGAAGGAAGAGGAATTTAAATAAAGTAATGGGTGAGGAGTGTTCAGTGAATGACTAGAGGAATGTTAGACAGCCCAGCTCCAACACTGAAGATGGATGTCATGGACACTGAAGATGGATGTCATGGAGGGCAACCCCCACACCCCCTTAAAATACTTAAAATGCCCCTCAGTTTGCACAACTACAAAGTTTCATAACTTCTTAATTCACACAACTATAACTCAAAACTGGTTGATCACCAACATTTCTTCAGTGGCAGGGCTTTCTTTAACAATCACCTCTCCTCTACCTCCATAGTTTCTTATTTCCTCATAATGCAACAATAATAATGATTTTTAAGCGTTTCCTATGTGCCAATAACTGTACTAAGCACTGGAGTAGGTAAAAGATAATCAAGTCTTACATTCGGCTCACAACCTAAGCAGGAGGGAGAGGAAGTATTGAATTCCACTTTGCAGGTGAGGGAATTTAGGCCGAGAGAGGTTAAGTGAATAGCCCAAGGTCACCCAACACGTATTTGGCAGAGTGGAGGTTAGAACCCAGGTCCTCTGATTCTCAAGCCCATGCTCTTTCCATTAGGCCATGCAGCTAAAGCTGGGTTATCCAGCACCATGCCAATAGGAAAGGACTCTTCGAGCAGCAAATTTGCTTTCTTTCTAATAGGATTAGCCAACACTCCTTTTTCATCATAAATTTATCTCTTAATCTGATCAACAAGCAATCCTTGGACTGTAAACACAGCCAGAGTTCACTGCCTAGTGGGGCACTTTACCCAAACAGATGGGTTATTATACAAAGTGCCCTGTTTGTTAACTTTTTTCTCTTAGACAGCTGGAATATTTGACTAACCAGCTCTTCCTATCCCCTGAGCAAGCTGGATTGTAAAAAAGCCTTTGCTGCATTTCTTACCAGTGAAAATATGTTAGTGCCCAAGCTGGTGGACAGATTGCATGGTTTGCCTACCCGTCAGCACGTCAGTTGGAATTACTGTTGTCTGCACTACTTTGAACTTCTCAGGGTACCGAGGTTGTAATAGTATTTATAAGCACCTACTTTGTGTGAAGCCCTGTATTGAGTTTTGGGAAAAATATGCAGGTAAAAATAAGACATGGTCTCAGGAATGTAGGAGTAAGGGGGAGAAGGCTAACAATGGACACATAAGGAAAGAAGAAGCAATATAAACACAAAAATAACATAAAATAACATAAAATGTATTAAACAAAAACTCATCATTATTGGCTTTAAAGCTCTCCATTACCTTGCCACCTCCTACCTCATCTCCCTTCTCTCCTTCTGCAGCCCAGCCCGTATACTCCACTCCTCTGGTGCTAACCTTCTCACTGTGCTTCGATCTTGCCTGTCTCGCCACCAACCCCTGGCCCACATCTACCTCCTGCCTGGAACGCCCTCCCTCCTCAAATCCGCCAGACAATCACTCTTCCCCCTTCAAAGCCCTGCTGAAGACACACCTCCTCCAAGAGCCCTTCCCAGACTAAGCCCCACTTTTCCTTAGCTCCCACTCCCTCTATGTTACCGTGACTCACTCCCCTTGCTTTTCCCCCTCTCCCACCCCCACCACTTATGTATATATGTATATATTTATAATTCTATTTATTTATATTGCTGCCTGTTTTACTTGTATATATTGATGTCTGTTTCCCCTCGCCACATCTAGACTGTGAGCCCATTGTAGGCAGGGATTGTCTCTCTTTATTGCCATATTGTACTTTCCAAGCACTTAGTACAGTGTTCTGCACAAAGTAAGCACTCAAATATGATTGAATTAACGGATAGAACACTGGTCTGGAAGCCAGAAGGACCTGGGTTCTAGTGCTGGCTCCATCACTTGTCTGCTGTGTGTTCTTGGGCAAGTCACTTAAGCTCTCAGTGCCTCAATGCCCTCATCTGTAAAATGGGAATTAAGACTGTGAGCCCCATATGGGACAGGGACTGTGTCCAACCTGGTTACCTCGTATCTATTCCACAGTTTAGTACAGTGTGTGGAACATAGTAAGTGCTTAACAAATAAGTAAATGCTTATTACATTATGAAGCTCCCTCCTCCTTTAATATGCCAGACCAAGCCTTCTCCATCTTCAGAGGTCTTTTGAAATCCCACCTCCTCCAGGAGACTTTTCCCAATTAATCTTTCTTCTTCCCATGTCATATGTTAATGATGGCATTTGTTAAGTGCTTACTATGTGCCGAGCACTGTTCTAAGTCATATGCTCCTAATCCCTACCCCAGAACTCTTGCATTTGCTCTTGTGAGCCCGTTGTTAGGTAGGGATTGTCTCTATCTGTTGCCAAATTGTACTTTCCAAGTGCGTAGTATAGTGCTTTGTACACAGTAAGCGCTCAATAAATACAATTGAAAGAATGAATGAATTTTCAGCACTCGGATCTGTAGCCCTTTGGTACATATCACTCAGTGTACCAAAGCACTACTTATCCACACAGCCATCATTTTCATTCTCTTCTTCCTCCTGTAATTGCTTTGTGTCTGTCTCTCCTGCTAGGCAGCATACCTCTAGAGGGCAGGGTTCATCCTGTCTATTTTTTAAATAGTGTTTATTAAGCATTTACTATGTGTCAAGTGCCGTTCTAAATGCTGGGTTAGATACAATTTATCAGGTAGGGCAGAGTCCCTGTCCCCCCGTGGGGCTCACAGTCTAAGTAGAAGGAAGAACAGGTATCAAATCCCCACTTTACAGTTGAAGTAATAGAGGCACAGGGAAGTTAAGTGATTGGCCCCAGGTCACGCAACGGGCAAGTGGCAGAGCTGGGATTAAAATCCAGGTCCTCTGACTCCCAGATCAATGATTTCTTCACTAGGCCATGCTACTTTCCTATCTCTGGTGTTCTCTTCCAAGTGGCTAGTACCATGTTCTAGACACAGTAGCCACTCAATAAGTACTGTTGATTGATTGCTGGAATTTTAGGGATGATTAAGCTTCTTCGTCTTCATCCCTGATTTCCTTTTCTACAGCCATGTATTTTCCTGGCTCTAGGACATCTGTACTCGCATGTCCTCCTGACATCTCAAATTTAACATATCCTAACCAGAACTCATATTCCTATCCAAACCTTATCCTCCCTCTGACTTTCCCATCATCCCACCACCACCATCCTCCCTGTCTCACAAGCCTCTAATTATGGTGTTATCCTTGACTGTTCTCTGTCTCATTCAACTACATATTCAGTGTCACCCAGTCCTGTCACTTCAACCTTCATAACCATTAAAATCCACCCTTTCCTCTCCATCCAAACTACTACCATGTTAAACCAAGTGCTTATCTTTTCCTGCCTTGATTACTCCTTCAGTAACCTTGCTGACCTTCCTGCCTTTCTGTCTTGCCCCAGTTGAGCCCATACTACACTCTGATGCCCAGATCATTTTTCCACATACCATTCAGTCCAGATTTCCCCTCTCCTCAGGAACCTCCAGTGGTTGCCCATCCACTTCTGCATAAGACTGAAACTCCAAACTGCCGATTTAATTCACTCAATCACCTTGCCCCCTCCTGTTTTACTTCCCTGATTTCCTGCTACAACCCAGCCAGCACACTTCACGCCTCTAGTGCCAACATGCTCACTGTTCTCAGTCTCATCTATCTCACCGCTGACCTCTCACCCACATCCTGCTTCTGGCCTGGAAAGCCCTCCCTCAATAAATACGATTGACTGCCTGATGGACGGAAAGTACATTTCCTCCAAAAGACTTTCCCTAACTAAGCCCTCATTTCCTCTTCTCCCACTCCCTTCTCAGTCTACCGTGTACTTGAATTTGCACCCTTTATTTACCCCTCCCCCAGCTCCACAGCATTATTGTACATATCCATATTTATTTATACTTATGTGTCTGGACTGAGGTCATGGACAGGGATTGGGTCTACCAGCTCTGTTGTGTTTTACCTGCACAAGTAAGCCCTCAAGAAATGCAAATGATTGATCAAGAATACCTTAATGTAAGAAGCTTTATTTATGGTCCCTTTCAGAGCTGTACTGAATAAAATTCTATTGATAACCAAACACACTGACCAGACAAAATGTAGACTACTCTAGAATGATCTAGAAACTGGGATCCTGGCCCTTTATGTTTACAGGCACATCTTTTATAGGGAAACAACAGTTGGCCAAAACCCAGAGAAAACACAACACATTGAACTTGAAAGCTGGAGTTCAAAGAAGTGGGGATACAATGAAATAATGCTGGATGGGGGGATTATTTTAGAAGGAATAAAGTCAAGTGGAATAAAGATTTGAAGTTAAAACATTTCTTGTTCTCATAAATTGGTAAAATGAAGATGAAAGATGAATGACTTTAGAATAAATAAGGCCTATGATGTTTCATTTTTATCATTATTAGGTGCTAGCCAAGTGCTAATTCAGGATATGAACCTTTATTCTAGCTGTCCTATTTATAACCTTTAGTTTCTTATTCTCTATTTTAGATGACAGTGCTTCAGCAGCAAGTAGCATGGAGGTAACTGATCGCATCGCGTCTCTGGAGCAACGGGTCCAGATGCAAGAAGATGATATCCAGCTGCTCAAGTCAGCTCTGGCCGATGTAGTTCGGCGTTTGAATATTACAGAGGAGCAGCAGGCCATGTTGAATAGGAAAGGACCTACCAAAGGTAGACATTTCTGATCCCTGCAGTATAGCAAAGTAATAGTTTGTTTTCATTGACTTATGTTCCGGCAATATGTATTTCATTCTTTTAAAAATGGAGTAAATAATGAATAAACTTAAAAAGAAAGCAACCCTAGATGAATCCTAGTCATAGTTATGATGCCTTGAGGAGAATTCAAACGAGAAGAAATAATCATTGGTCAAAGCCTGATCATTTTCTAGGGTATCCCCAAAATATGATCTCAGTGCTCCTTTGCTCTTGGGGGAGTCATCCTACTCCTTGGATTCCATTTTAAAGTCCAAATAAAAAGAACATTGTTGTGTTTTTGACAACCCCTTTGTTGAAGGTTTTGACTAAAGGGCCTTGGAACAACTTTTTCAGTTCTGTTCACTAAGAATCCAAATGCCCATTCACTACACGCTTTTTACTAGCGGCAGTGTTCAGTGTTTTTACTCTGGAAAACAGATTAGCCATAAGTCATAATGTCAAACAAACGTTAAAGTTCAGAGGAAAACCTCCAGGTACAAACACTCTTAGAACAAGCCTTTTTGTGTTTAACAAATTACTTTGCAGCTAACAAATTCTGCCTGGAGCCAGATTGTGCCAGACTTGTTTATTTTTCAAAATGAGATTGACTAATGGTGGTCTAATCACAGTTACATTTAAGAAAATTGTGACAAATAACTGATGTAGGATGCCCATATCGGTTGGATTTTAAGGTTAAAAATTATGAGTAATGTAACTGAAGCTGGATTATTTTAAGGAATCTAGTAAGGAAATAAATCTGCTCCTCTAAAGGGTATCATAGAATACAGTGAAATCATTGAGGTTGTGTTTCATGTTTTAATCTTTGGGTATCGTTTTTCAGTATGTAAAATATTTCATTAGGGGCAATGGAGTCAAATTATAAGAAGCTAAATAAGATGCAAATGGGATGGATTTTATCCAACCTGAATTAGGTACTAATACCATGTGTGCTGTCTTTTTGTTGGATGTGAGCAAATTTACATTTGAAAAAAAATCGTTCCTAGATAAAGCAATGTTAATAATGCCTTTGGTTATTTGTAAGCTCACGGTGCTTTGGATGTCTAGTTCATCTTCACAGTTTTCTTACATAAATGGCAACATGTCAAAACATGATGGTAAAAAGCACAATAGGAAATTGCAGTGAAAATGTCACTACAAAAACAGGGAATTGTAACACTGCTGTCTCTCTAATTGCTGTCTTGAATGGGTGGGCTATCCAGACTTCCACTGAACACCAGATTACAGTGTTCTGGGATCCTAAAAAGGGATTCCTTATCAAAAGGTGAAGAGCTGCCTCTAGAAGAGACTTCCTGCTCACCAACTGATCAGCTGATGAGCTGTTTTATGGAAGGAGCAATTCTTTGTGGTTCTCATCATCAGGAATTACATTTTTGCGATGTGCTGGGTTGAGGGCATTTTGAGTGTGCTCCTTTGGGAAATGGTTGCCTCACTTTTCAGTGTAGAAACCAAGGGCCACAGCTAGTGCCTATCCCAGGTCATTCTGGGATTCATGAGCAAAGCTGATTAGAACAATGTCTCCTGTGTCCAGCTCCAGTTCTTCGGACATTTTCATCATTACAGTAAATGTCATGTACTAATCGCTTCCAGTTTATATAGTAGAAAGGCCTACCAGATTTATTGAGACTCGAGTGAATAAGTAGTTACATAAATAAAGCTCAAGATTCTAGAAAGACTAGACAGGCAGGGCAGTGCATATTATTTGTTGTTATGGTAGAAAAATGCTTCATTGATCTTGAACATGCCATGACCTTTTATTTTCTCATTGGTTTTTTTTCCCCTTCTTCTCCCTCCCGCTCTCCCTCCATTCCTCTTCCCCTTTCCTCCCTTCCTTGCTGCCTACTTCTTTCCATGACTCCTGAGTTCTGTAGGATTTCTGCCTCTGTCTGCAACTGCTTTGGGGGTCCTCCCTCCCCCAAACAGTCATCGAGATAGACCAAGTGAATGGGAATGGGGATACAGAAAATGGTGGGGCCCAGAAATTATAGTAACAGTGGGGCTAATAATAATGTGGTACTTTTTAAGTTCTCATTCCTGGGCTCGGCACTGTACTAAGCGCTGGGGTAGTTACAAGATCATCAGGTTGGACACAGACTGTGTCCCTCAACTGCTCTCAGTCTAAGGGAGAAGAAGTATTGAATCCCTATATTACAAATGAGGAAACTCAGACATGGAGAAGTCAAGTGACTCACCCAAGGTCCCACAGCATGCAAGAGGCAGAGTTGGGATTATAACCCAGGTCCTCTGACTCCAAGGCCTGTGCTCTTTCCACTGGGTCATCCTGCTTCATCCTAGAAGCTGCTTGTGCCCTGAAGCCATAGGGGTCAAGGGTCGCTGGTGCTGGTGTTATCAGCATCAGTAATTATAGGTGCTATAAGAGTACCACCCAAGCTGTGGAACCAGTGTTTGAGTTTTTGTTGATGCATTTCAAATATAATGAATATGAATGCGTTTTATGCCTAAATCTATTATAATTGAAACTCAGGGAGCTGTTTAATGACTTTGACATTCTGTTTGTTCAATTGTCTATCCAGAATCTAGTTTAGCTTCCAGTCTTTCCATTTTTAATTTTTCCTTTTAAAAGTCTTTTTTTTTACTGCTGATGTTAATAGCCTTATTAATCCTTAGATCAGAATATGATTAAAAAAGCATCTACTGGAGAGACTGATAAACATGTCTGTGCTGCTGTTCCAGGTAAGGCATCAAAGCATAACAATGGACAAGTAATGTTAAAATAATTTAAACAGCTACTGACCAGGAATAATATAATTGATCCATTGCTAGTATCTGCTGTGTTAACATTTAACATTTTGATGTTTTCTCTCACCTCAAAACAGTGATTTAAAAGAGTGAGTCTAATCCCACAGAATAGTTACTAACAAATATGTGACTGGATAGGTTTTCTCTTTTAGTGATTTAACATGAGAACCCTGTTTGATAATAAAGGAGTCAATCTGCTAACTATTTTGAGTATAATGGGATGCTTTCGATTTCAACCTTGGTTGGAATAATAGGGTCTACTAATTATCATCGAATTTATGATTCAGGTACAATATTCACCTCAAAGGCCTCTTGCTTTCTCACTCTCTGACTGTAAATGATACTAAGCTTATTGTTGTCAATCATCCTGGTTGTTAGAAAGTGTAATGGATGTTTCTCCCCCTTCTCGGCCCCACTGAGGTCCTACTCTTTCTAGGTCCCGCCTGTAAATATTGCCTTTTTTCCTTAAGGCCTATTTTAAAGTAAATGTTAAGAGTTTCATCTAGTCATTGCCCATTAATTAATTTCTATCTATAGGGAAAAGGAATTCTGGGGAACTGCTAATGGTAGTGCTTCGTTAGCCTTTCTTTGATTTTTGAAGAGGTGTATCTGGGTTTCACTGAATCAGGGAGTGAGACCTGAAGAAATGTAGAGTATTAAAAAAAGAAATCCACTGGGCATCTTGTAGATTTCTAAAGCCTGTGGTTAAAAAACAAAAGTAAAATATGACAAGTGCCAGAGCAGGGAGTAGAACCCAGGTCCTACTGACACCCAGGCCTGTGTTGTATTCACTAGACCATGCTACTTCTCTAATATTATACTTATAGTAGTGTTCATTTAAAAAGTAATTTTCTTTGAGTAGGGATTGTCATCTCATTTTTATTATATATATATATATATATATATATATATATATATATATACACACACATATATATTATTTGTATGTACAACTAGTGTCTATTGGCCTGATCCTCATCTGATTCATGATAATAATAATAGTGGTGGTTAAATGCTTACTATATACCAAGTACTTTATCAAACACTGGGGTAGATATAGGATAATCAGGTCCCCCATGGTGCCCACAGAGTAAGTAGGAGGGAGAACAGGTATTGAATCCCCATTCTGCAAAAAGGGAACTGAGACAAAGAAACATTAAGTGGCCTGCCCAAGATCACATAGCAGGAAAGTAGCAAAAATGGAATTAGAACCCAATGCCTCTGACTCCCAGGCCTGTGCTCTTACTCTTAGGCCACATTGCTAACCAGATTATTTCTCCGTGCTCTGAAATTCCTTTGATCAGAAAAAACACTTCTTGCAATTTCACAGTGTTAGTCGATTGGATTTTTTTTGTAGGTACTTTCCTCATACTAAGTAACTCATATTTGATAATGTAGTAACTTGGGTTTTGTCACGCCTTCTGAAAGCTTCTGAACAGAAAACATGCTCTGCATTTCAACTCATGTAACTGCAGTCCATCATGCCACCACCCCTGGTCCCTGCAAGCCAGAAGGGTTTATTTAAATACTAAGCTATGGGGCATTCCTTAGCATTATAATTGTCCCAAATCTGTGTTTGGAATTTTAAGACAGTAGAGTACAAAAGAATTGATCATGCTGGGTATCAGCACATCTCGTAGGCCCGTTCCTGCATTAGATCCTAGTCCTCAAATCAGAGAAGCAGCCTGGCTTAGTGGATAAAGCACGGGCCTGGGAGGAAGTACCTGGAATCTAATCCCGGCTCTGCTGCATGCCTGCTGTGTGACTTGGACAAGCCGCTTACTTCGCTAGGCTTCAGTTACCTCATCTGTAAAATGGGGATTAAGACTGTAAGCCCCATGTGGGCTAAAGACTCTGTGTCCAACCTGAATAACTTGTATCTATCCCAGTGCTTAGACCAGTGCTTGGCACATAGTAACTGCTTAACAATTGCCACTGTTGATATAATTTATTATTATCAGGAGGCAGTGGCCCCAGAATGTAAGCTCTTTGTGGGCAGGGAATATGTCTGTTGTAATATTGTACTGTCCCAAGTGCTTAATAGAGTGCTCTGCTCAAAGTAAGCACGCTGTAAATACGATTACATGCAATAAGAGACAACTGGGTAGAGTGGACATCAGTTAGTACCCCATGGCGCGGTGGCCCAACCTAAACTTTCAGGATGATCTTGGCAAACTGAAGCCATTAAATCGATCAGTCAATCAGTAGTATTTATTTGAGTACTTACTAATCGCTTGGGAGAGTACAATACAACAGAATTAGCAGACACATTCCCTGCCTATAATGAATTTAAGGGGTAATCAGCCCAACTGTTAAATTTTGCTGGCTGGCATGCTTTTTTTCTTCTTTTCTTCTTTTTTTATGGTATTTATTAAACCAGCCACTGTACTAAGGGGTGGAGTAGATATAAATTAATCAGGTTGGACACAGTCCATTCCTCCCCTGGGACTCGCATCTTAATCCCCATTTTACAGATGAGGTAGCTGAGACACAGAGAAGTGAAGTGGCTTTCCCAAGGTCACAGCAAACAAATGGTGGATATGGGATTAGAACCCAGGTCCTCTGACTCCCATGTTCTCTCCACCAGACCAAGCTGCTTCCCACTCTTCATCCTCCAGCTTCTCATGGAGCCTTTTGCTGCATCACCCGAAGCTCATTGCATCAAATCATGAAAGGAGGATTTTGATATTTGTTTTGAGGGAGGACTCCCTTATAAAGTGAGAGGATCTAAAGCTAAAGCATCATATCTGTAATCTCTTTCTTTCAAGCACTGTGCCACATGGAGTGATGGGCAAGCTGGTCAGGTCTTTCTCCACATATGTGCTTAATCACTTGCGACAAGTAGCATCTCTTCTCATGGAAATCTTTCCCTGTGCATAGCGGCTCTTCTGTGTGCAAATAAGCTTGTGGTCTCTTTTGCCTGTTAAGGTATTCAGTTCACATAAAAACTGAATGACAGCCGCAAGTGTTCTCAAATGAATAGGATGGAAGATAGGGGAGCAAATTTCCTGAGTCTAGGTGGAAGTAATGATACTAATCCTCCCCACACCCAGGTAATTATTTTCTCCCCTTTATTACAGGGTGACTGGGTCAAAAACATTAGAATTTGCTCAAGGCCAAAGCAGAAATCTAAGTTACAGCTAGGAACTACATAATTTGAGAATTCTTATCTCCCAGTATGAAGGCATTTGTATTAGACTATTCCATTCCTCTTCATTTCAGTGGCAGAGACCCAATTAACCACCCACAATCTTTAACCACTGGCTAATCAAATGAACATGTTTTTAAAAGCCTCTTAATTTATAGCTTTCTGCTCGGTAATACAAATCTTTTGGAGCCTTACACTAGGGGAGATAGCCGAGCTGATAGCAGAGAAAGAGCCAGAACTCTAGTAACCTAGTGAAGATTGGTTCCGGGATCAGTTCTCCCCAAGTTATTGATGATTTAGGTGAAGGAGTAAAGAACAGATTAATCAAATTTCCATTTAAGCCTAAAGATAGTGAAACATTTTTCTAGCTCTCTTTTCTTTCCACACACTTAAAACCCTGTAAGAAAATTGAAGAGAAAATGGAGAAGCAGCAGCTTAGCAGGTCTGCAAAAACAAATCCATCTTTCATTTTAACAGCATCGTCATCAGTGCTACTTACTGAGTGCCATCTGATTGCTAAGCACTGTATTATCATTCATCGGTGGTATTTATTGAGCACTTACTGTGTGCAGAGCACCGTACTTAGAGCTTGGGAGAGTACAATTCAGAAAAATTGGCAGACGTGTTACCTACCGAGAACCAGCATACAGTCTAGAAGGGGAGAGCTCGGTAGTATCCCTGCCCTCAAGCATAGAGTCTAATGGGAGAGATAGATATCCTGTAGAAGATCAGGATGAATGAGCTGAAAAAAATAATTGAATGTGTAAATTTATAAACTATGTGCATGTAAACAAGTGCTGTGTGTACAGTTAAAGAACATAATTGCCATAAGAGGCCGATGTAACTGGGGTGCTTTTGCGTTATTTGGGGAAGGCTTCCTGGAGTAGATGGGCTTTGAATTTAAGAAGAGCCGTGGTCTGTTGAATTTGGGGTTGCAGGAAGTTGCAGTGTGGAGGAACAGTTTTGGTTGGGGATCAGAGGTGGGACAGTCAAGAGCAAGTTACAGTTAGATGGGGCATTTGGGAAGAGTGAAGAGTGTGAGCTGGGGAGAAGTGGTTGAAAAGAACTGATATGTAAAATAGAGACCCTTGAAACCAATGTTAAGAAGTTCCTTCTTGGTGTGGTGGGAGTTGGATAGTCATTGTAGGTTTCACGGGAGTGGAAAAACATGTTGTCAAGCAATGTAGCTAGAAGATCATTTAATAATAATGGTATTTGTTAAGCACTTACTTTGTGCCAAACACTGTTCTAGGCACTGGTGTAGTTACAAGATAGAATCAGGTTGTCCCATGTGGGGCTTCCAGTCATAATCCCCATTTTACAGATGAGGTAACTGAGGCATAGAGAAGTTAAGTGACTTTCCCAAAGTGGTGGAGCCGGAGTTAGAACCACGAGCTCTGACTCCCAAGCCTGTGCTCTTTCCAATAAGCCACCTTGCTTCCCTACAGCAGTGTGAGGAAGATGGACTTAATAGTGGAGGTACAGGGAGACCAGCGAGGCAGCTGATGTGGTAGCCTAACTGGGTATACGTGGCTAGGAAGGGGCAGTTTCAGGGGGTATTATGAAGGAAGTGTTGGCAAAAGTTAGCAGATGGCTGAAAGACAGGAGTTAAAGATGATGGATGCCAAAGTTACAGACTTCCAGGACAGGGAAGAGGCAATGTTGTCAACAGAGATAGGAAAGTTAGGAGGAGGACAGGTTTGGGTAGGGAGAATAAGAAGGTCAGTTTGGGAAATGTCCTGCAGATAAGCGATATTAGGTGAGCGGGCTTGGAAGGTAGTTTTGGGAATCATTTGCAAAGGGCAGATAAGCAAATGGAGAAAGTGAGTGCCAAGTGAGAAGAGGAAGAAGCAGGGTAGAGACTTGTGGGGCACCCTCAGTTAGGGGATGACCGGAGGAAGAAAAGTTAGCAAATGAAACTGAGAATGAGCAGTCAGTGAAGTAGGAGGAGAGCCACGTGAGGCCTTGTCAGCACACCGAAGATCTTGGGAAAGTGTGTGCTGTGCCTCTCTTTGGAAAACATCACAGTCTTTAAAAGGCAGTTTTATTATGGAACAATTTATGGATGTTTATGGATAGCCTTTATCAGTAATTTTGCTGGATTCAGTAGTGACACTTGTTCAGATAGGAAACTCTGATGTTTTGCCTTTGGACCTCAGTAGTCCTTTCTCTGGATTGAGGGGTCAGTCCTCTAGTGATATGGGACCTTCAAGGAGAGGAGCATTATTTTTGTCAGGTCATTAGAAGAAATATATCAGTGTATCACTAGATTAGAAATAGGGCAACAGTTTTCTCAACATTCATCAGTAGCGCCATTTATTGAGTATCTACTATGTGAAGAACACTGTTTCTCCTTTCCACATGAGAAAAACTGATTTTCTGAAGGAGAAACAAAAGGCTTTGGGTTTCACATATTTACCATGCCCCACACTCAGAGATCACATGGGAATTTTGAAGAATTCCATCATATTAAGGAAGAGAGGAGTATGTAATAATGATTAATCAAACAACCAAACTGGATGTAATTTTTATCATTATTAATTATTATTATTGTTAATAAGAACTAGTAGTTCTTAAGGGTTTACTATGTGCCAAGATCTGTACTAATTGCTGGAATAGTTATAAAATATTCTGGTTGGGCAACCCTTGCCTCACATGGGCTCACAATCTAAGGTTAGAGGGAGAACAGATATTTAATATTGGTTTGACAGATGAGGAAACTGAGGCACAGAGCAGACAAATGGCAGAACTGGGATTAGAACCCAGGTCCCCTGATTTCCGGGTCTGTACTCTTTCCATAAGGCCATACTGGTGTTCATTTGCCTCAGAATGGTATGAAATGTCCATTTCTAACTACTGTTTTGCCCTAAAACCAAGATAATGGGATTATTTGTCCTATTTTTAGCACTAATGAATAGTTTCCTGTTCAGATAGCACTGTAGGCAGTTACAGAGATATATTCTGTGGGCACTGGCACTGGGAGTCTTTTTCCATCATCCCTTCTTAGCCTCTTTTCTAATAATAATAATCATCATAATTGTGGTATTTAAGGGCTTACTAAGTGCCAAGCACTGACTAAACACTGGAGTAGATACAAGATAATCAAGTTGGTTACAACCCCTGGCTCATATAGGGCTCTCAGTGTAAGGGATTCGAGTTTAGGATCAGGGGAATAATGGTTTTGAGAGAACACATCTTAACCCTTTTTGGGGGGAAGTATTGGGATATATTTAGGAAGAAAAACATGTTTAAGGTGCCTGCATATGTGTTCCTTCCACTTTCATTCTCTTTCCTTTCTACTGACTCCATCTCACTGATTCTCTCTCTCTTCTTCTGTCCCTCTCCCTGCCTCAGATCTCTCTGTCTTTAATAATTGTGGTTCATTCATTCAGTCGTATTTATTGGGTGCTTACTTTGTGCAGAGCACTGTACTATGCACTTGGGAAAGTGCAATACAGCAATAAAGAGAGACAGTTCCTGCCCACAGTGAGCTCACAATCTAGAAGATAGTCTGGGGTGTTTGTTAAGCACTTAGTACAGTGCTGTGCACACAATAAGCACTCAATACGATTGAATTCATTCATTCAATAGTATTTATTGAGCGCTTACTATGTGCAGAGCACTGAATGAAAAATGTTAAGCTTTTTTTATCTACTAAGCACTGGGGTAGATACAAGATGATCAGGTCAGATACAGTCCCTATCCCACATGAGGCTCAGGCTCCTCCTCCCCCTCCCATCCCCTAACTGTAGGGCTTCCTCAAGGGTAAGTTCTTGTCCCTCTTCTGTTCTTCATCTATATTCATTCCCTTGGTGAACTCATTCGCTCCCACGGCTTCAACTAACATCTCTAAGCAGATGACACCCAAATCTACATCTCCTCCCCTGTTATCTCTCCCTCCCTCCAGGCTCGTATCTCCTCCTGCCTTCAGGACATCTCCACATGGATGTGTGCCCGCCACCTAAAACTCAACGTGTCCAAAACTGAGCTCCTTTTCTTCCCTCCCAAACCCTGTCCTCTCCCTGACTTTCCCATCACTGTGGACAGCACTACCATCCTTCCAATCTCACAAGCCAACAACCTTGGTGTCATCCTTGACTCCGCTGTCTCATTCACCCCACACATCCAATACGTCACCAAAACCTGCCGGTCTCACCTTCACAACATCGCCAAGATTTGCCCTTTCCTCTCCATCCAAACTGCTAACTTGTTGGTACAATCTCTCATCATATCCAGACTGGACTACTGCATCAGCCTCCTTTCTTATCTCCCAATCTCTTGTCTCTCCCCGCTTCAGTCTATACTTCACTTCACTGCCCGAATTATCTTTCTACAGAAAAGCTCTGGGCATGTCACTCCCCTCCTCAAAAATCTCCAGTGGTTGCCTATCAACCTTCACATGAAGCAAAAATTCCTCACTATTGGCTTCAAAGATCTCCATCACTTGGCCCCTTCGTACCTCACCTCCTTTCTCTCTTTCTACAGCCCATCCTGCACACTCCACTCCTCTGCCACTAACCTCCTCATTGTGCCTAGTTCTCACCTGTCCCACCATCGACCCCTGGCCCATGTCCTACCTCTGGCCTGGAATGCCCTCCCTTTTCACATCCGCCAAACTAGCTCTCTTCCCCTCTTCAAAGCCCTACTGAGAGCTCACCTCCTCCAAGAGGCCTTCCCAGACTGAGCCCCCCTTTTCCTCTGCTCCCCCTTCCCTTCCCATCAACCCTACTCTATCCCTCTGCTCTACCCCCTTCCCTACCCCACAGCACTTGTGTATATATGTACATAGTTATTACTCTATTTTATTAATGATGTGAATTAGCTATAATTCTATATATCTATTTTGATGGTATTGATGCCTACTTGTTTTGTTGTCTGTCTCCCCCTTTTAGACTGTGAGCATGTTGTTGGGTAGGGATTGTCTCTGTTGCTGAAATGTACTTTCCAAGTTGCTGAATTGTACTTTCCAAGGACTTAGTACAGTGCTCCGCACACAGTAAGCACTCAATAAATATAATTGAATGAATGAATGAACAAGCTTTGAATCCCTATTTTACAAACGAGTAAACTGAGACATAGAGAAATGAAGTGACTTATCCCAGTCCTCTGACTCCCATGCTCTTTCCCCTTGGCCATGCTACTTTTCTCCTAACTTCTACTCTGATTCTGTCTCCGTCTCCTTCTGCTCTTCCCTCTGTGCCCATCCCTCTGTCTCCTTTATATTTATCTCTGACTTTCTCCTGTTGCTTCCCCAAATCATGTCTCCAAGTAGTCTTTTATGCTGACTCTGCCAACAAGTAAAAATGGTGCAGGAGGAGAACTGATTTGGAGTGTCTGATGAGAGGAAAAAGGGCCCATGGTAACTATTATTATTATTTTAATATTTGTTGAGCACGTAATATGTATCGAGCACTGTTTTAAGTGCTGGAGTAGATATACGTTAATCAGGTTGGACGCATGTGAGCCCTCATGGGGCTCACAGTGTTAATCCCCATTTTACAGATGAGCTAACTGAGACACAGAGAAGTGAAGTGACATACGTAAGATCACACAGTAGGCAAATGGCAGAGCGTGGATTAAAATCCTCCTTCCAGACTGTGAGCCCATTGTGGGCAAGAATTGTCTCTATTAGTTGCTGAATTGTACTTTCCAAGCATTTAGTGCAGAGGTCTGCACATAGTAAGCGCTCAATTAATATGATTGAATGAATGAATAAATCAATGTACCCAGGTCCTGTGACTCCCAGACCCCCATGTTCTTTCTACCAGGCCACGCTACTTACATACAGAGGTGAGAAAAGTGGAACACACGTGAAGTATGGAGAAAGGGGAAAGTATGGAAGGATCAGTTTTTCATTCTGCAATATATTTTAAAGAATTGTCTTAAATGCAACATTTTCTTGATTTGAAGCGAAACAGTACATTTCTTGTTATCTTTTAGAAAAGAAATCTCAACAGATAAGATAAGCTTGGTTTTATTATACTTGCTAGCATTTGCAATAAAAGCGCATCCTTTCTATTAGAACATGATTCCAATTAAACTTCCACCATTTTAGTTTTTTGCTTCGGTGACTCTTCACAACTTTGCCTGATTTGTTTCATTTTGAGAATGTTTAATTTGAATTAATAAGACTGTTTAACAAGTATCTTTCTGAAACAGTGCATGCTTTATTTTATTTTTAATCAATACTAAATCATTTATTTTCTTGGTGAGTTTGCTGATTTTTATTCTTGGGTTCTGTTTTGGTAATGTTTTAGTTTCAAGATTAAAAACTTTTTTTGCTGAATGGGTTCCAGAAATCAGAAAACCAAACCATCTCTTAGAAGCAACCTTTGAATCTTTGAATTTTTATAATAGAGCATTTAATATACAGATTAGACTTCAAAAAAGGGAGAGAATGACGCTTGTTTCTCTGGATGGCTACTAGACAGAGTATTCACTTTATCCAAGGCTTTTGATGATCTTTCCTTTTGAAATTTGAACACCATAATAATAATGTTGGTATTTGTTAAGCGCTTACTATGTGCAGAGCACTGTTCTAAGCGCTGGGGGAGACACAGGGGAATCAGGTTGTCCCACTTGGGGCTCACAGTCTTAATCCCCATTTTACAGATGAGGTAACTGAGGCACAGAGAAGTGAAGTGACTCGCCCACAGTCACACAGCTGACAAGTGGTAGAGCTGGGATTCGAACTCATGAGCCCTGACTCCAAAGCCCGTGCTCTTTCCACTGCGCCACGCTGCTTCTCTATTATTTCAATATTTGTTAAACACTTAATATGTGTCAAGCACTGATCTAAGCATTGTAGTAGTTACAAGTTATTCAGGTTGGACACAGTCCCTGTCCCCCATGGAGCTCCTAGTCTAAGTAGGAGGGTGTAGGATTTAATCCCCATTTTACAGTTGAGGAAACTGAGATACAGAGCAGTTAAGTGACTTGCCCAAGGTCATAAAGCAGACAAGTGGAGGATTTGGAATTAGAACCCAGGTCTTGTAACTCCCAGGCCATGATGCTTGGTGCCCTAGAAGAAATTCAGGGTTTGTAAGGAAGAACAGAAATTCTTGGCATTTTTATGGATCAACCTTATGAATCCAGGGAGGTGTGAATTTATGGAAACCCTCTAAATTGTAAGAATTAATACATTTGTTTTCCTGAGAAAGAAAAGCAGTCTGCTTATTTACTTAATGTGATTTTATTCAAGGTGGAAAAGGACTCAGGAGTTCAGGTTTGTTATCACGTGACAGAGATCCTGGTACAAGATAAGGGACTCAGATGAGACTATGGGCGTAGGTTACCCTTCAAATTACGTCATTCCATACACTCTGTCTTGGAGAAGTCTTTAACTCCTGTGGCTGCAGGAGTCGAGAAGTTCAGCTAAATTCCCTATGGTGTCTGATTCTTCACTACATTAGAAACAGCAGGGCCTAGTGGAAAGAGCAAGGGTTTGGGAGTCAGAGGATCTGGTCTTTCTGCCAATTACTTACCGTCTGACTTTGGGCAAGTAACTCAGCTTTTCTGTGCCTCAGTTTCCCCAACTGTAAAACAGGGATTAAATCCAATTCCTTCCTATTTAGGCTGTGAGCCCCTTGTAGGACAGGAACAGTGTCCAAACTCATTGAATCTACCCCAGTGCTTAGAATAGTGTCTAGCGCAGTGCTTGACAAATACCCTAAAAAAACTGCATGGCCTCTGTGTTGTGGCACAATTTCCCTTTCATTTACAAGCATTTCAGTGGGATCCAGTTTTTATTTCCTTTGCTGACTCTGGCTTGGAGAGGAAGAATTTCCACATTCCTTCCTGGCTTAAAACTAGATGGCGGTTAGTAGCTATATCTTCTTGGGAGGCAGCTCATTCATGGTGCGTTGTTACCTCACTGTCAGCCATCCCCTCTAGACTCTAAGTTCATTGTGGGCAGGGAACGGGTCTACCAACTCAGTTATATTATAACAGTATACTCTCCTAAGTGTTTTAGTACAGTGCTGTGCACACAGCAAGCACTAAATAAATATGGATTGATTTATTCGTTGATCCAGAGAAGACTCATGACATGCAGGGGTCCGTGCTCACCTAAACGGACGGCATCTCTGGGTTTGGCAGTTGGGTTTTGAATCATCCTCTCTCTGAGATGGAGAGCTGGGGCCATGGCCTTTGCTAGTTACTACCTTTAAAACCAAAATAGGATACTGGTACTCTCACTGGATGACTTTACAAGAACTAGGATTAGGATATCGGCATTAGTAAAAATTTATCACGTCGTGATCAGTGGTAGATGGAACAGTTGAAAAGAATTGATATATGACATCACTTTTATTTGCATTTCTAATTTTGAAATTAATGTAATGGATTAGGTTCAAGTAATGTCGTTGCAATTTACAGGATATCCTCTCCTCTTTTAAGGAATAAGTATCTTTTCAGGTCAAGCTCTGATTTTATTTTCTGCTTGTCTTCTCTAGCAAGACCCCTGGTACAAACACTGCCTTTAAGAACTACTGTTAATAATGGAACTGTGTTACCAAAGAAACCCAGTGGCTCTCTGCCTTCCCCCTCAGGGGCCAGGAAAGAAACGATTTCACCAGCAACTAAAAGGTAGGAATAACCCAGAAATGTATATCAACACATTGTGAAGACAATTCAGTCACTTTTCTTTTTTATGTAGCACCTTGAAAGTCATAGATTAGGAATTAAAGCTTATATTAAAGCAGTACTTAAATGCTGAATGATAAATGTTTCTGTAATAAATGTTAGTCATTCTAAAATATGTTTCCTTGCTTTTTAGCTATTGTATCTTGACACAAATCTAGGAATCTATAAAGATCTTGGCGAAAGAGAAGGAAATTCTGTCCTTTATTTGCACTTTTTAAGTGTTCTGAAAATGGTGGCGCTTATAACTTGTGGTAATGATCTGAAGATCCCAGGTTGCACAAATTGTTCCAACATTATCTATTTCAATTCTTCAAATTTTGTTTGTAGATTTGAGAATTATTTTTTATGTATTAACTGGTTTATGGTGATATGTGTGGGTAATTTGGGGTTTCACGCTGAGGTTAGCAACAGGAACATCAAATATTAGTATTTCTTGTCTGATCATAATTTGCATATATGCCCAGTTCTATATCCTGGGAGTTGTGTTTGTGCAAAATCTCCCACTGAAGGCCTCATCCTATCCACCACCCCATACACACTGAGTGTTTATTCTGTTACTGCTGCCCCCTGTATCCAAACAGTCATATATATGAAAACAAGGTGAAATCAAATGTGTGTTGTATATTATATACAGAAGTTCTCTTGTATAATCATTGACCATGAAGGCAGGCATTGTAACTTAGTTTTTCAGGCCTGGATATATGAGATGGTTGAATGACATCATGTTACAGAAAGATTACTGGGTGATGAAATGAAGGGAAGAAATGATAAGAGATGGGTAGGAGAAATGCTTTAGGGATGCGTTGGAAGCACAGTATGGCATTTTAATTTTGTTCGAACTGCCAGAAGAAAATTGGGCTAAAAGAATATTCAGCAATTCCAAATGGAGCCTACAATCTATTTTGAATAAAAACATCATGCTGACTGACAAAAAAAAGCAATCCACAACCCTTCAAACAAAAAATGAAACTTGACTTCTAAACAGTATGGTGACTCATATTAGATATTTTTAGGTGTCTGCACAATCACTACTCCTCTATACTTGGGCACTGCATTCCTGAAGATTCCTTGCATTTTCCTGTTCACTCCTTGTCTGCTGAGCAAGTGCACAGTACCCTTTTTTCTGACACCATAACTCCATCAAGTCTCAGAGATGTACGCTGTCCAAAGTGTGTCGGAAGATTGTTCTCTAAGTCTGTTTTCAAATTACACTCAAAACATGTAGTGAAAACACATAATCTGGCAAAGTGCAGCATAAACAGAGGTGAAAGTAAAAATCGACTCAGGAGCCAGGGGATGTAAAGGAACAGTGCAGTAACGGCACCGGTTCCTTTAAGTGCCTCGCTGCTCTGATAAGACCAAGCATTGTGTGGGGCTGGGGTGAGTGGGTGTGTGAAGCAAAGGCATTTAAAATCATGTCCACAATGGCGGGAACTGTACTGACTCACCTTGAGCTCGATGAGGATGATGGGGAAAACTCAGGTCCCTAGGACGACAGCCTAAGAGCAAGGGCCTGGGAGTTAGAAGTTAGAGAAACAGCGTGGCCTAGTGGATAGATCTCAGGCGTGGGAGTCAGATGGTCTTGGGTTCTAATTCTAGCTCTGCCACTTTGCTGCTGTGTGACCTTGGGTAAGTCACTTCATTTCTCAGAGCCTCAGTTCTCTCCTCTGTAAAGTGAGGATGAAAACTGAGAGCCCCACATTGGATGTGGACTCTGCTCAACCTGATTAACTTGCATCCACCCCAGTGCTTAGTACAGTGCCTGGCACATAGTAAGTGCTTAACAAATCCCATAAAAAAGTGGGGGGGGGCAGCAGGAGCCTGGCCTGACTCTTTTCCTTCCTTTCCCTGGAGTGGCCTCTGCACCCCACCAGAGCCACACCAGGTTGCCACAGAAGCAAACAGACCGGCTAGTAGCCACTGGCCGCCTGGCACAAACCAGTTGGGGCTTCAGGCCGGGGACCAGAGCCACAATGGGGCCAAGCCCGTCCTTGGCCATGGATGGGCAACCCATCCTCTAGACCACTGTGGTTTCCCTGTTGAACCAGTTTGGCTCAGGGCCAGGAAGAAAACCACAGGCTGAGAGGATCTAGTGGACAAGAAAAACTGTGAAATCAGGTTCGCAGCAGCCAAGGGTCTGACTGATCACAGTCCTCCCTGTGTTCAAGATCCTGAAAGCCCTTTTCCTCCCAAATGCCTTCTTCCAATAATTCCCAGAATCCAAAGTTATGTCAAGCCATCAGCCCTTTCTAGGACTCAGCATGTACATATCTGTAATTGATTTATTTACATTAATGCCTGTCTCTCCTTTTAGACTGTAAGATTGTTGTGGGCACGGAATGTGTCTATTATTATATTGTACTCTCCTAAGCGCATAGTACAGTGCTCTGCACACAGTATGCACTCAATAAATATGATTGAATTAATGCATTAATGAAAGGTATATATTTATATTTGTGGTGTTTTTAAGTGCTTATTTTGTGCCAAACACTTTGCTATGCACTGGGGTAAATACAATTTAATTAGTCTGGAGACAGTCCCTGAGCAAACATGTACTTTATACGTAAACACATATAAGTAAATATGCATTCAAGTATTTAATTTTGATTGCTATTTGTAAATGCCTTTACACCTCTTTCCCCATTGAGAATGTAAGCTCGTTGTGGGCAGGGAATGTGTCACTTTCTTGTTTTGTGCTTCCCAAGTGCTTAGTGCAGGCCAATGCATCTATTGAGCACAATTTCTTTTACTACTGCTATTACTAACTACTATGGAGAAGAGATATGGGGCTTTGTATCAGTCTAATAATAATAACTGTGGTGTTTGTTAAGCACTTACTATGTGCCATTCATTCAGTTGTGTTTATTGAGCACTTACTGTGTACAGGGCACTGTACTAAATACTTGGGAGAGTGCAGTATAACAATAAACAGACACATTCCCTACCCACAACGAGCCAGGCGCGGTACTAAGCACTAGGGTAGATACAAGATAATTGGGCTGGACACAGTCCATGTCCCACATAGGGCTCATGGTCTTAATATCCATTTTACAAATGAGGGAACTGAGGCACAAAGAAATGAAGTGACTTGCCCGAGGTCACACAGAAGACAGAAGCAGCATGGTGTAGTGGATAGAACACGGGGCCTGGTAATCAGAAGGTCATGGATTCCCATTCCGGCTCCACCACTTGTCTGCTGTATGACCTTGGGCAAGTCACTTCACTTCTCTGTGCTTGTTACCTCATCTATAAAATGAGGATGAGACTGTGAGCCCCACATGGGACAGGTATTGTATCCAATCTGATTTGTTTGTATCCACTCCAGCACCTGTCGCATAGTAAGAGCTTAACAGATACCCCAATTATTATTAAATGGCGAAACTGGAATTGGAACCAAGGTCCTTCTGACTCCCAGGCTCATGCTCTATCCATTAGGCCACGCTGCTTCTCAAAAATACAAGAACCTGTGTGAAGAAAAGGCAAACAACCAGAAGTGGGCGGGGCACAATCGGTTGGGAGATCAGGAAAAGAGCTGGTGGTTTCAGCTAGGGTATTTGTAGTTAACTGTGATAAACAAGTGCTGATAGCAATATAACTTAGGGAACTGTACACATTGAGGATGTATTTTCCATCAAATGGCATTTGTTAAGTAAGGGTACCCCTGGTAATATGCAGGCCTTGAGAAAATTTTATTTCATGGGCCTTCTGAAAATTCTTAATTAAATGAAGTAATGACTGGCCTTATTTTCCATTCGAGTTCTGTTCATTTAAAGCCATTTGAATTGAAAATCAATGTGAAATGCCTCCCAGATCTCCAGTCTCCAACTGCAGACATGGACAATATTGTCTGTTAACTGGATGCTTATTAAGATTGACTTTTTCACATCAGCAGTAGGTAATGAGAAGGCTAAAATCTATCCCTCCATTCTCTCCAAAAGAAAATTGCAAATCTCTGCCTTTGTTGACTATTGTGAAGCCTGTCCCCATGGCTTCTGTCAGTGGCTGTGAATCCTGTTCCCATAGCTTTGCTCAACAGCCGAGAGCCCTAATCCTTGGGCTAGTCCTTTCACATCCCTTCTCCTCTTTGAGACAGAACAGTAGGAATAACATAATTTCCAAGTGGAAATCAAAATCTAGACCAAAACCGCGATTTCTAGTTTTCAGGTCATTTGCTTATTTATAAGAGCCACATTCTTTCCATTTGCCACATGCATATAAAGGATTGGGGCCCTGAGCGGCATATTTATCTATATATTTCTGTGTGTGTGTGTGTGTGTGTGTGTGTGTGTGTGTGTATGTACGTACACACAGAGATATATAGATATAGATGAGAGATAGGTTCATTCATTCATTCAATAGTATTTATTGAGCGCTTACTATGTGCAGAGCACTGTACTAAGTGCTTGGGATGAACAAGTCAGCAACAGATAGAGACAGTCCCTGCTGTTTGACGGGCTTACGGTCTAATCGGGGGAGATGGACAGACAAGAACAATGGCAATAAATAGAGTCGAGGGGAAGAACATCTAGTAAAAACAATGGCAACTAAATGGAATCAAGGCGATGTACAATTCATTAACAAAATAAGTAGGGTAATGAAAATATATACAGTTGAGCGGGCGAGTACAGTGCTGTGGGGATGGGAAGGGAGAGGTGGAGGAGCAGAGCGAAAAGGGGAAAAAGGGGGTTTAGCTGCGGAGAGGTAAGGGGGGGTGGCAGAGGGAGTAGAGGGAGAAGAGGAGCTCAGTCTGGGAAGTCCTCTTGGAGGAGGTGAGTTTTAAGTAGGGTTTTGAAGAGGGGAAGAGAATCAGTAGGGCGGAGGTGAGGAGGGAGGGAGGGGAAAAGGGGGGAGCTCAGTCTGGGAAGGCTTCTTGGAGGAGGTGAGTTTTAAGTAGGGTTTTGAAGAGGGGAAGAGAATCAGTTTGGCGGAGGTGAGGAGGGATGGCGTTCCAGGACCGCGGGAGGACGTGGCCCAGGGGTCGACGGCGGGATAGGAGAGACCGAGGGACGGTGAGGAGGTGGGAGGTGGAGGAGCGGAGCGTGCGGGGTGGGTGGTAGAAAGAGAGAAGGGAGGAGAGGTAGGAAGGGGCAAGGTGATGTAGAGCCTTGAAGCCTAGGTGAAGAGGCTACAGATCTGAAATCCACCTGTGCGTGGTTCTTTGACTGAAAATATCAATGTAGGACCACAGACCAGGCCACATTATACAGACACAAGCCAATCCTTATATTTGTACTTCTAACCCCAATTAGAGTTTTCACATTTGTCTCCTTGTTTCACAATCCTCACAGCTTCTCCTCCAACAGAACCACTCTTATTGCAATGAACCAGGCTGTGATCAATTGTGATCCAGAATTATCTGAGGCTTTGTTTTACTCTATCCTTAAACCTTAAATCCTTAAATTTACTCTGACCTCTGTTTTTTCAGTTATTCAGTTTCAGTTCACAGTACTTCAGCCACTTGGGTATCCTGCTGTCACCATTCTCCTGCAGTTGTGTTGTTGTGAGCATTGCTTCCATGCTAGGAGAATTGTTTCGTTCTGGGACTTGACTGCTTGTGATTCTTTCCTGCCATTTGATGTAGAGCATAACCTGCTAGTGATGCTTGTGGAATTCCTCAGGAAATTGGATGTGGTGTCTGTGGGGAGTCTAAGTCTCAGAGCCATAGAGAAGGTTGGAACACACTATAGCTCTGTAGATATTTAGTTTGTCTGAAACCTGATACCAAACTGCTATCACGCTCTTTTTGACAGTCTTTCAAAGGATGATGCGGCCTTGGATTTGGTTTTCTATTTCCTTGTCTGTTGATGCAGTGTTGATCGTTGTGCTGCCAAAGTAGCAGAATTCCATGATGGAATTTAGCCCTTATGACTCTTTAGATTTTTGGTTGTGTATATGACTTCCATGGTGCAGATTATTGCATTACCTCAGTTTCCTTCAGGTTTATTGGCAACCCGTAAAGCCTGGCTGGTTGGACAAAGTTAATATTTACACTCATTTGCATGTCTCCTTGGGAGAATGCCTCTAAGTGTGCAGTCATTGGTAAGACTTTGGATGTTGCTTATAATCTGTTGTTAGAAGTACCTCTGGGAGGGGTGGAAGCATATTAGGTGTATCACCTGCTTCCAGGTCTCTTGTTGCATCTTCCTAATAGACAGTGTAGAATAAATTGAAGAGGACTGGGCCTACTACACATCATGGCTTTACCCCATTGGCATTGAGAAATGAATCAGATAGGGCACATCTGGCTCTAACGAGGTCAGTGGTATCATGAGATATGAAGGAGTTTGAGAAGCATCTCGGCCTAGTGGATAGAGCATGGACCTGGGAGTCAGAAGGACCAGGGTTCTAATCCTGGCTCCACCACATGTCTGCTGTGTGACTGGGCTTTACTTTACTTTTACTATACTTTTCTGAGCCTCAGTTACCTCATCTGTAAAGTGGGAATTAAGATTTTGAGCCCAATGTGGGACAGGGATTGTGTCCAACCTGATTACCTTGTATCTGTCCGAGCACTTAGTACAGTGCCTGGCACATAATAAATGCTTAAAAATACCATTAAAAAAAGCAGCATGGCATAATGGAAAGGTCATGGACCTGAGAGTCAGAGGACCAGTGTTCTAATCCAGTTTCTGCCATTTGTCTGCTCTGTGACCATTGGTTAGTCATTTAGATTCTCTGTGCCTCAGTTACCTCATCTGTAAAATGGGGATAAAGACTGTGAGCCCGGTGTGGGACACAGACTGTATCCAATCTGATTAGCTTTTATCTTCTCCAGTGCTTAATACCTTACCTAGAATATAGTAAGAATTTAACACACACCATTAAAAAAAATCTTAATGAACTTCTCAGGCTAGTCAAATTTTCAAAATGATTTCCAGGATGCAGTTTCTATTATTGTTAAGTGCCATTGAGTCATTTCCGATTTATAGCGACTCCATGGATATACTTTCTCTGTAATGTCCTATCCTGTGCCGTAATCTGCAACTTTTTTAATGGTTCTTCCGTTATCATTGGTATGGTCTCTGTCCATCTAGCTAGCTACTGGTCTGCCTCTTCCACATAATCCCTGGACTTTTCCTAGCATTAGTGATCTTCTCCAGAGAATTAGCTCACCTTATTTTGAGTCCAAAATATGCTAATCTAAGTCAAATCATTTGGCCTTCCAAAGACCACTTTGGTTTAATTTGCTCTAAAATCCATTTGTTTTTCAGGCAGTCCATGGAATTCACAAAAGCCTTCCCCAACACTACATTTCTAAAGAATCGATGCTCTTTCTATTCTGTTTTTTCACTGACCAGTTTTCATATCCATTCATTGTTGCTGTAAACACCATAGAGTTGACAGTTGTATTTTTGTGGCAATTGTTATATCAGCACATTTCATGGCTCTTCGTAGCAAGTCTTCCTAACATTAATCTTTGGCATATTTCTTGGCTACTGGTTCCTTTATTATTGATTATTGATCCAAGGAGAGAAAAATTGTCAACTACTTCAATCTTCTCTTTGTCCACTATAAATGTGTTAAAGCTTCAAGTTGTCATGATCTTTGTTTTCTTGACATTCAAATATAGGCCCATCTTTTTGCTCTGTTCCTTAACTTTTAATATAGCCCTTCAAATCTAGAGGGTTTGCAGTTCTATAGATGGTGCCAAATGGTTTCATAAGGTCTATGAAATTGTATAAGGTGTTGATACTGCTCCTTGAACTTTTCCTATATTTGATGTGGTGCAGAGATCACATCCTTTGTGCCACGGTCTGTGCTATTAAGTCCCTTTGAGATTCCAGTAACATTTGTTCAACACTCTTCTCTAGTAGCTGATCCCAAAGTACTCTGGCTTGATTTTTGTAGGAAAAGAATTCATTCATTCAATGGTATTTTTTAAGTTCTAACTTTGTGCAGAGCATGGTACTGTGCACTTGGGAAAGTACAATACAACAATAAATGGTGACAATCCCTGCCCACAATGAGCTCACAATCTGGAAGGCAGGGGAGACAGATGTCAGTACAAATAAGCAAACATCAATACAGATAAATAAAATTACAATTATATGTGTAAGTGCTGAGGGGCTGGAGGAGGTGGAAGAGAAAAGGGAGCAAGTCAGGGTGACGCAGAAGGGAGTGGGAGATGAGGAAAAATGGGGCTTAGTCTGGTAAGGCCTCTTGGAGGAGATGAGCCTTCAATAAGGCTTTGAAGTGGGGTGAGTAATTGTCTGGTGGATTTGAGGAGGGAGCCAAGTATACAGGCTGGATTGTAGAAGGAAAAAAGTGAGGTGAGGTAAGAGAGGGCAAGATGATGGAGTGCTTTAAAGCCAGTGGTGAAGAGTTTTTGTTTGATACAGAGGTGGATAGGCAACCACTGGAGATTTTTGAGGAGTGGGCTGACATGTCCTGAACGTTTCTGTAGAAATATGATCCTGGCAGCAGAGTCAAGTATGGACTGGAGAGGAGAGAGGCAGGAGGTGGGCAGAAGTCAGCAAGAAGGCTGATGCAGTAATCTTGGGTAGGATGAGCGAGCCCGTTGTTGGGCAGGGATTGTCTCTGTTGCCAAATTGTACATTCCAAGCACTTAGTACAGTGCTCTGCAAATAGTATGTGCTCAATAAATACAATTGAATGAATGAATGAATGTATTAGTAAGGTAGAAGTTTGTATGGAGAGAAAAAGGCGTGTATTAACATGGTAGCAGTTTGGATAGAGAGGAAAGGGTGGATTTTAGCAATGTTGTGAAGGTGGGACAGACAGGCTTTGGTGTCTGATTATGTGGATTGAATGAGAGAGAGGAGTCAAGGATAACACCAAGTTTACGGGCTTGTGAGACGGGAAGGGTGGTGGTGCCATCTGTAGTGATGGGAAAGGACAGGGCTTGAGTGGGAAGATAAGGAGCTCTGTTTTGGACATGTTAAGTTTGAGGTGGTGGGAGGATATACAGGTAGGAATGTCTTGAAGGCAAGAGGAGATGCAAGCCTGGAAAAGAGGGAGAGAGATCGGGGAGGACATGTAGATTTGGGTGTCATCTAGATAGAGATGGTAGTTTAAGCCATGGGAACGATTAAGTTCTCCATTCATTCATTCATTCATTCAATAGTATTTATTGAGCGCTTACTATGTGCAGAGCACTGTACTAAGCGCTTGGAATGAACAAGTCAGCAACAGATAGAGACAGTCCCTGCCATTTGACGGGCTTACAGTCTAATCGGGGGAGACGGACAGACAAGAACAATGGCAATAGATAGAGTCAAGGGGAAGAACATCTCGTAAAAACAATGGCAACTAAATAGAATCAAGGCGATGTACATTTCATTAACAAAATAAATAGGGTAATGAAAATATATACATCCAAATATCCAAAGGAATGAGGGTAGATGTAAGAGTAATGAGGAATCATGTGTACTAACTCTAGTGTATCATCCTCTCCCAAGTGCTTGGTCCAGTGCTTTGTACACAGTAGGTGCCCAAAAAATAACATTAATTGAGGGGCAGCATGGCCAAGTGGAAGGATCATGGGCCTGGGAGTCAGAGGGCCTGTGTTCTAATCCAGGCTCTTCCACTTTCCTGCTGTGTGATGTTGGACACACTTCTTTACTTAACTTCTCTTTACCTCAGTTACTTCCTCTGTAAAATGGGGATTCAGTGACTGTTCTCCCTCCTACTTTGACTTGGAGCCCCAGGTAGGACATGGACTGTGTCCAACCTGATCAACTTGTATCTCCCTTAGTGCTTAGAACAGTGCTTGACTCCTAGGAAGCACTTTTAGTAATAATAACAATAAGTAGTTTCAACTAGATTTTTCAACCATCTTATGAAGGTGGTGATTATGGTAGCATATTGGAGAGTCTGTGATATGTCCTCACTGTTGCATATGTTGAGGAAGAGCTTGTTTAAATGTTTAAGCAGAGTGTCCCCTCCTTGCAGGTAGATTTCAGTGGGTATACCATCAGGTCCAGGTATGAAGCCATTTTTCATGGTTCCACCAGTTAAGAGGACTTCCTTTAATATATGGGAGGCATATTTGAAAACAATGCCCTATCAGTGGAGGACAGAATATATTTTGTTAATGAAGCTGTGTTAGTAGTAATGGAGTGACTCTTCAATTAATAGTTCTTTGGCACAACTCCCAGATTGTATGTGCAACCATTTCTGAATCCTGAGTGTTTGAAATATTTTTTTAATATTTGTTCAGCAGGTCATCTGTGCCAGACTCTCGAAGATGTGTCAGTATATGCTAGGCACTGTACTAAACTCTGGAGTAGATACAAGCTAATAGGTTGGACACAGTCCCTGTGCCATGCGGGGCTCACAATATTAATCTCCACTTTTCAGATGAGGTAACTAAGGCACAGCTAAGTGACGTGACTTGCCTAAGGTCACGCAACAGACAAGCGGCAGAGCCTGGATTAAAACCCAAGCTCTTCTGGCTCCCAGGTCCGTGCTCTGTCTACTAGGCCATGCTGCTTCTCTTTATACAGAATAAAAATATCAAAGCCTTGTGGGGCATCATATATGTGAACTTCCCCACCCTTCCAGATCCTACTGGATGGAGATTAATGAATTCTTGGACCACAGCAAGTCTTTCAGTGTAAAGTGTGAGGGAGGTGGCAAGAGCAAACTATTTCCCTTCATTGCCTTCGGACTTGGAGGCGGGATCCTTGGTAGTGAAGAATTCCAGCTCCACCTCACGAAGTAAATATAAAAATGGTCAGAGTCAAACATATTGTTTCTGAAAGGAAAGGCCATGGGACTGGGAGTCAGGAGACTTGACTCATCTGCTGTGTGACTTTGGACAGGGTACTTAATCTCTCTCTACTTCAGTTTCCACCTCTGTAAAAGGGGAATAGAGTACCTGTCTCCCCTCTCTTTTAGACTGAGTCTATTTAGACTATGATCCCTGTAATAGAGGTATTTGTTAAGTGCTTACTCTGTGCTAAGTACTGTACTAAGCACTGGGGTAGATACAAGATACCCAGGGCTCACACAGGGCTCACAGTATAAGAGGGAGAATGGGAGTTGATTCATTCAGTCATACTTATTGAGTGCTTACTGTGTGCAGAACACTGTACTGAGTGCTTGGGATAGTAAAATATAACAATGAACAATTTCCCTGCCCACCATGAGGTATTGAATCCCCATTTTACAAATGAGGAAACCGAGGCACAGAGAAGGAAATGACTTGCCCCAGGTCACACAGCAGGTGTAAGTGGTGAATTAGATTAGAACCCAGGCCTTCTGACCCCCAGGCCCGTGCTCTTTCCAAATGACCCCCCCACTTCATAGTTGCACAAGGACTGAGAGTGGCTACCCCAGTGCCAAGCCCAATGCTTGGCACATAATAAGCACTTAATAAGCACTTCTTGAAAATGTCTCAGTTCATCAGCAGACTTTTTTCTTCCTAGTTCTCTCAAACAATGGCTTCTGTTGCTATTGGTAGAGTAAAGCTTAACATAGCAACACTGAACGGGAACTTCAACACAAGTATTGAACCATTCAGTTTGTAATTGAATGGTCTTAAAGACCGTTGGCTGTCTGAGATGCTTGGTGTATTAAGTGGACTAGTAACTTCTCATTCTTTCCCATCTTCTTTGTTCCCACTTTCTCTTATGGGACTTGTGGTTTTTTTTTGAATCCACATCCATTGTGAAGTTGGAAATTGAAGAGTGGGCCAGGTTCTTACCTTATGCAACACTATAGTAACTCAGCTCTGAAGTTTTTTGAAGAGTGAGATTTAGCCCCTTGTGTTTTGTCTGAATTGCCTTATAGCAGCATATAGAATACAAAGAGATTTTGAATACCAAGGTTCAGGGAACTATTTAAAACATTGCATTTATAAGTATTCAGAATGCCTGGAGAATTTTGTATGAAGCCAAACAGAATGGGGAAGCTGGGTGGATGTAGTTGCCTGTGAAAGCGTCTGTGTTTCTCTAGTAATTTGAAATTGAGTGATTCAACCCTTCTCCCTCCCCTCCCCCTCTTACCCCCTGCCCCCCTCAAAAAATTGGAAATAGGCCAGTACACAGTGGTTGTGCTTTGTGTTGCCAATTAAGGCCTAGATTGGAGGCTTGATTCGGGAATCCTTGGAAAAAGCTTTGTTTCCATTAGTAAAAGGAAAAAAAGGAGAAAATCCAGGGGAAGACATTGCGGGTCATACCTAGCTCAGTGGGGGATGTTGGAGCAGTCTCTAGAGTAGCAGATCCACTGGATTAAAAAAAAAAAGACAAACACT
This sequence comes from Ornithorhynchus anatinus, assembly GCF_004115215.2. Taxonomy (NCBI): domain Eukaryota; kingdom Metazoa; phylum Chordata; class Mammalia; order Monotremata; family Ornithorhynchidae; genus Ornithorhynchus; species Ornithorhynchus anatinus. Next base: position 59,857,490 of record NC_041728.1, read on the forward strand.
TATTATCCCAATTTAGAAGTAGAGCACTACAATAGGACAAAACTGAGAATGGAGATCAAAAGGAGGAAACTCGTAGAAAAAGCGAACATTATAAAAAGTATCACAAAATGGTTTAAGTTTGTAATACTTCTGAAAATTTTATCATAACTCCTGTTTAGACTGTGGAATTAATGAGATATGCACAAAATAAAATATTTTCAATGTTAGTAGAATTTTAGGGTCCTAACATCCTTGATTACTTAGGGCTATGTTTTGGGTTTTTTTTACAACTTTAATTGGAATAAAAATGCTTCATTAATTTTGTGTTTTGGATCTTCTTTGAATGACAAAATATTCTTTATCAGAAGCAATACAGTACAGTCTCAACTATTTTTTATTTTAACAACTCTGATGTTGAAATGAGTCTAAAGGAAATATATTTTTTAGCTGCTTCAGTTTAAAATATTATCTTTGATCCTCCTTTGCACAGATAATGGGTCAAATGGTTGCATCGAGCTCAGCAGTGTGTTTTTTCCAGTGTCTTACTGTGTGCAGAACGCTATACTAATCATTTGGGAAAGTACATTATAACAGAATTGGTTAGTTTTGGATCTTTTCTCAAAGTCTTAGAATGTTACAAAGAGCCCGGGCTTAGGAGTCAGAGGTCATGGGTTCAAATCCTGGCTCTGCCACTTGTCAGCTGTGTGACTGTGGGCAAGTCACTTCATTTCTTTGTGCCTCAGTGACCTCATCTGTAAAATGGGGATGAAGACTGTGAGCCTCACGTGGGACAACCTGATTACCCTGTATCTACCCCAGCGCTTAGAACAGTGCTCTGCACATAGTAAGCGCTTAACAAATACCAACATTAATTAAAATCATTAGGAAATTCAGTTTAATCATGCTTTATGCTTTAAAGTGGTTTGCAATAGAAAGTTGTCTCTTTCCTTTGGCAACCAAACCTCTTTGAAAAATGTAAATCTAGGTCTGTATTAAGGAGTTGGAGGTGGAGACAACTTGGTTTAGGGTAGTATGGACCAATGCAGGGGGCTGCAACCTTTTGGGCCAGAACAGCTAAGTTTATTTTGGTTTGGTTTGGAAATTGTATTAGTTAAGCACTTAGTATGTGCCAGGCACTGTTCTAAGAGCTGGGGTAGATGCAAGATAATCAGGTTAGACATGGTCCCTGTCCCACATGGGGCTCACAGTCTTTATCCCCATTTTACAGATGAAGTAACTGAGGCACAGACAAGTGAAATGACTTGCCCAAGGTCACACAGCAGACAAGTGGCAGAGCCGGGAGTAAAATGAAACTTTTGAGCAATTGCTGTGCAAAAAGTCAGTTGTAAAATTTAAATAGAAATTGGGGAGGAGAGGAGGAAAGGAAAAAGGGCAGTAGGGAAAGAAAGGACAAACTTAATCTTGGTTCATATGGAAGAGAAGTTAGGCAGGATTTTAGAGTGGAAGAGCACTGTGCTGTGTCACATCTCACCCACTCCGTCATCTTCCTCTTTGTCTTCCTCCTCCAGTGTTACTACCACTGCTCCAGGCCTGGCACCCTTGGAAGGTGACTCTTGTCCTTCAATGCACATGGGGAGCTTGGCTCCCAGCCAGAGAATCTCCCTGCCCCCTGCCTGGAATGTGACTCACGGCTGCCACGCCAGTGAGCAAGGGCAATGTCACGCCCAGGTTGGGGCTATTATTGCTCCCTGCCCCACCCCCCTACCCAGCGGGCAGCCATCTGCTGCCACTACCAGTACGCAAGGTGCCCAGTGCCCATGGGGAAATGGAGTGGTCCCATTTACTACCCGGCTTGCCCGGCTGCCTCGACCCTGCTGTTGGACCTTAGAGACAAAGGTATTTACATAAATTATTTGTAAATAATTTATGACTACCCATCTCCTCCATTAGAATCTAATCCCTTGGAGGGCAAGGACTGTAATTTTTGCTACTCATGTAGTCACCCAAGCGCTCGACTCAGTGCTCTTCACCCTTTGGATCAGGCGTTGCCAAACCGCCGCTCAAGCTTCTTCAGCTGCTGTGTGACCTGCCCAAATAAGCTCGATTATTTGTTCTTATTTCATTTCCCAGTGTGTCGCCGCTCCAGTCTTCTTGGTGTCGGTGGTGGTCTGCCCCTGTTGGCCTGGGCCAGGGTGGGGTTAGAGTTAGCCACCTACCTCCAACCCCTGCCATGGCTGAATCTTGCTCAGTGCCATGGCTCACCACTCTTTCTGCACTCCATGCTCCCGTGAACACCTGTTCTCTTGCCATTGCTATTGCGGGTACTGAGGCTGTCAGCCACATTATCTTTTTGATTTGCATTCCCCCCATTCAGTAGAAGCTCAGTGAATTCCATCAGCCTATTGGGCAGGGAACATGCCTGCTAATTCTGTTGTATCATATTCTCCCAATCACTTAGTACAGTGCCCTGCACACAGTAAGCGTTCAATCAGTATCATTGATTGATTGATTTTGCACATTTCTATGATAGTGTCAGAATTGGCATGAATTTTGGAATATGATAAATGCAAGTTTACAAATATTTCTCTGGAAACTTTCCCTTCTGACTCTTTCCCTTCTGACTCTTCTACAGAGTTTGGAGATTCTTTGGTTGTCACCTGTGGTCAATACAAGAATCAGTTCTCATTATTCTGGTGGTCATCTGTAGGGCTTCTGCTTTGGGGGGCTTTTTTTAGATTTACATAAACTTAGTTGGGCAATTTATTCCATTTTAATATTACATCTTTCAGTTTCTTCTACTTCTCTTTCATGATGAAGATCATTATGCAGCCTCTCCTGGCCATAAGGAACATAATTTCTTTGATATTCCCCTTTAGTTGCCTGAGAAGAATTCCTGCTGTGTGTATCCTGCATTGCCTGTTCTTGCTCTCCTTGTTGTTGAAAGTGTCCTGTCATAGAACTTGATTTTTCCATTCTTTTCTTTCAAACCTTAAATTGTGACATAACCTGTGACTGTGAAAGGATCCTATATATTCCTATATATTGAGAAGTGACAAAAGATTAAAAAAATATTTGTTGCTTGCATTTAATGTCAGACTGAAAATATCTCATTGAAGGACCAGTTTTGTTGCATGAAATAAATCCATATATTATGTCCAAATATTTTTCTATTTTGATGTCTTAAGATGCTGTTCACGTATTATTATAGTTTGTTTGAATTCTACATATTGTACTTCATTCCCACTTCTTTGATTGTTGCATTCACTTTTATTCTGTTTTATTTCTGCATCTCATGCTCACGGATTAAACAGGTCTGTGAATCTTCTCAGTGCATGCAAACTGAATAAATCTGCTCCCAGGTGAGGGCTTATTGGATTTATTGTAGTCTTAGCTGCTAGCTCACTAGATCTTCCCTTCCCTTTTAACTCAGTAATCTGAAGAGGTATCCATTCTCCTAATGTTTAGTTATGTGCCTCATCATATAACTTTATCCATTGTTGATTTTATTTTAAGGATCATTAAATAGTCTTAGAATAAATGTGGCAGTGCATCATAAACTCTGGAAGGAATTATTCTGGTTGCATTGAGTCAATTCTCCCATGCTTAAATTTCCTTACTGGGAGAAATGTAATTTGGGAGGGGCAGGAATATTTGCAAGCTTCTAAAATGCTGTTGCCTTTATTCCTGCCTATGCCATGCATATACTGATATAATGTACTGAACGTACCCTATTTTTGGAGAGAGTTAATGTTCTTCCCAAAGTGGCTATTCATTCATTCATTCATTCATTCGTATTTATTGAATGCTTACTGTGTGCAAAGCACTGTGCTAAGCGCTTGGGAGAATACAATCTAACAAACCGGCACATTGCTGCCCACAAGAACTCACAGTCTAGAGGGAGAGCAGACCTTAATATAATTAAATAGATAAATTACATATACATACAGATATATACATATGTGCTGTGGGGATGGGACGGAGGATGAATGAAGGAGCAAGTAAGAGTGGCGCAGAAGGGAGTGGGAAAAGAGGAGAAGAGGGCTTAGGGAAGGCTTCTTGGAGGAGATGTGCCTTCAATAAAGCTTTGAAGTAGGAAAGACCAATTACTAGCCAATTACTAAGAATTAAATATAAGCTCACTAACATCTTGGTTAATATTCTTACTGATTATACTTACCTGTCATTATTACAAATTTTCTTATTGCACCTTGCCTTTAACTGAGTTCAAACTGATTTACTTTTTAAAGGTGAGTATTTGGTATTGGTGAGTGCTTAGATTTGCTTTGTCCTTCAAAATACTTATTCATTTTTTAAAAAGGAAGGAAGCAGGCTTTTAGATTAGAAACAGGTTTTATTAAATAGTTGGGTTCAGTGCTATTTTAGGACTTACATCAAGGTTCCAGAGTGAATGTAGGGAATGTTTCATGTTTATATTTCTAGTATTGTTTTTCCCACAAAATACTGTTGAATTAAACGTTTATACTTTAATAATAATAATGTTGGTATTTGTTAAGCGCTTATTATGTACAGAGCACTGTTCTAAGCGCTGGGGTAGACACAGGGTAATCAGGTTGTCCCACGTGAGGCTCACAGTTAATCCCCATTTTACATATGAGGTCACTGAGGCACTGAGAAGTAAAGTGACTTGCCCACAGTCACACAGCTGACAAGTGGCCGAGTCATATTCGAACCCATGACCTCTGACTCCCAAGCCCGGGCTCTTTCCATTGAACCACGCTGCTACTTTACTGTCCTACTGTTTGTTAGTTTCAGGTTGAGTTGAAGAAAATTCAACCTGAAGTCTGGGTAATTGCTGTGGAATAGTACTAAATATGAAAAAGTATTATTCAGTGATCATCCCCATTCTTTGCCCCTAGAATGACATTTGGATTCAAAAGCAATGAATTGTGAAATTCGGTACATAATCAAGTCACTCATCATCATAGCATTCAAGTCAGTATAAGAAGGCAGGACTTCATTAATCATTTTAATTATTTGATTCTAAAAAAAAAATTGGCAGGGGAGTGAGTCATAACAGCCCTTCTCAGCGAGCTGTTAGGCCATTATTTTTCTCCCTGCAGTTTGCTACACGGATTGAGCACATTCTAATCGGTAATGATGAGGAGCCTTTTTTACTTCACCTCCTCTCTAGGATTAGGTCCCCAGAGCCTCCAGGGGCTTGGGAAACTGGAATGACACCCCAGAGTTGCCCCCGGGTGGGGGGAAAGTTTTACTCCTGGCCCAGATTGTTTCCACTCTAGAGGGCTCTAGGATAGGAAGATTGATTGTAGGACAGACAGGCCAAAGTCCGAACTATGCTGTTTAACCTACTCCCCTAAAGGGATCAGAATCCCTGGTATAGATTTAGGGGAAGCGAGGTTGTGTGAAGGTGCAAGAAAGGTGCAAGTAGGAAGATCAAATAAGTATTAATACCAAATTTAATCTCCCCCCGGCCCACGCTGAGTTCACTCTCATTCTTGTCACATGATTGGCTAAGTCGCTGGGGTCATCTGGATGACAGGTTAGTAATAATGATTGTATCTGTTAAGGGCATTCTATATGCTAAGCACTGGGATAGATGCAAGGTTATCAGGTTGTCCCACGTGGGGCTGACAGTCTCCATTTTACAGATAAGAAACAGAGAAGTTAAGTGACTTGCCCAAAGTCACTCAGCTTATGTGGCAAATCTGGGCTTCAAACCCATGACCTCTGACTCCCAAGCCTGTGCTATTTCCACTAAGCCACTCAGCTTCTTGGGCTCCCATTCAAACCCAGTACTTCTATGCTCCCCCACCCCCCATCCCCCATCCCCCAGTCTGGTCTCACTGGTGGTGTAGGCAAAAGTGGCAGGAACTGACTCAATATTAGCTGCAGAATAGCAGTGCCAGAAGACATTTCGCCAGTTTGCTATCCTACTGGTCACAGTGGTTAGTGACTGACTGCTGGAAGGAGACACACTAGGAGTCATAAGTGAATTCATAATTGGCAACCTAAACAGTTTTGTCAACCCCTGGAAAGAAGCTGATGACCTAAGGGTATGAATCTGACCAACGGTATTGTGTTGGAACATTAAAATCAATCTAAGCACATCTGATTCCAAAAACTAGTTAACAAGATCTTCCACTTTTAATGAAGCCCTTTATGTTGTTTGAAGTTAAAAGAAAGGCTATCTATCCTTCCTATCTTCTCAGTAATATTTGTACATTAATAGAATCAATAAGGCAAAATTACAGTCCACCCCTAAAATGAAAAAAAACTTTCAAAATAATATTTTTTTAATGCTTACTTTGTGCCAGGCACTGCACTAAGCACTGGGGTAGATAAAAGCTAATAAATTTGGATGCAGTCCATGTCCCACAGGGGACTCAGTATTAATCCCCATTTTACAGATGAGATAACTGAGGCACAGAGAATTTAAAGGACTTGGCCAAGGTCACACAACTGACAAGTTGTGGATAAGAACCAAGATCCTTCAGACTCTTAGCATTCTAACTTCCCCCAAGTTTCGCAGTAAGCTACTATATGCATACAGTGAGGGACAAATGGAAATTGCACTTTAGGGAAGGAGATATCTGAAAAAATTGGAACTAATTGTTTATTTAGAAAATAGTTGGCCTCAACCGTTTGCCCAAGTCATGTGAAAGTCCTGCAAAATTCAGTAAAGGGGTTCACTGGTTTGGACAATCAGCACTTTTTTGGGTCAGCACAACATCAGAGAAGCAGCGTGGCTCACTGGAAAGAGCACGGGCTTTGGAGTCAGAGGTCATGGGTTCGAACCCCGGCTCTACCACTTGTCAGCTGTGTGACTTTGGGCAAGTCACTTAACTTCTCGGTCCCTCAGTTACCTCATCTGTAAAATGGGGACTAAGACTGTGAGCCCCACGTGGGACAACCTGATTCCCCTGTGTCTACCCCAGCGCTTAGAACAGTGCTCGGCACATAGTAAGCGCTTAACAAATACCAACATTATTATTATTGTTAACATCAGGGAGGTGATATTCCTGTTACTTTTTAAACACATTTCCTCTGAACATATCCTTTCTACTGTGCTTCAACCCATCAATCACTGGTATTTATGGAGTGTGTACTGTGTTTAGAGAACTGTACTAAGCTCCTGGGTATAGGAGCAGCATATATATATATATATATACAGCATAGCTGGGACACATTCCCTGCCCACAAGGAGCTTACACTTCACTTTGTTCTCCTCATATAAGAGTATCAGCGGTCGCTCCAGTGGCCACCCAGAAATATTCCGGTAACTTCATTTAAGACTCCTTGTTCTATGATCAAAAGAATAATTTCAGAAAAACATGGAGACACCACTTAAGTGTGAAGTTGGTTGGAGTAATTCTTAGAAATGTTAATTTCCAGAAAATTGGACTCCATTTTTCATCTTTGTAAAAATGAACATCTTCAAAAATGCCAAGATGGCCTATGTCCCAAGGTTCCTTATTTAATTTCATCTTCATCATTAAAAATTAAGTTTAAAAACTATTTATGATCAGGTTAGTGTTCTTTGGATTCCAGTACTTCTGTTTAGAAATAAACCTGACAATTTTACAATTTTATGTGTCAGAGGGAAAGGAATACCACGCCAAGTATTGAATATTAGGTTGGTTAAATGAGATTATTTTACTTCCATCTCCTCTTCCACTGCTGCAGTTATGAAATATGATCTGACCTCGTATGTTCTTTCTAGCAGAATCAGTGATTATACTTCTGACCAAAGGTCAACAGTTCCAGTGGAGACTCAGAAAAGCACACTTTACTCATAAAGTCAGGCTTTAAGTTTAAAAGCTTCTAAAATATTATGATCCAGATTGATGGGTATTTTCTTGATTTCAGAAACAAAGGAAGTTGTTAGTTTCTTTAATATTTGAAATTCCTTTTGTGAAAAAAATACAGTTGTAATCTCCTTCCCCTCTTAGTACCATCAAAAGAACAAGCTCAACTGAGCGTGTGTCTCCTGGAGGCCGGAAGGAAAGCTATGGAGATTCCAAAGGGAGCCGCAATCGAACGGGATCGACTAGCAGTTCTTCTAGTGGGAAAAAGAACAATGAAAGGTAATGGATAGTTTAACATTTATTATGTATTTAGTTATAACTAAGCTGATATTTGCTATCGTGTGTTTTCATTACAAGTTTTGGCTAGAATATTAGGCAATTATTTTTTGAGTACTTACAGTGTGCAGAGCACTGTATTAAATGCTTGGGGGAGTACAGCACAACAGAATTGGTAGACGTGGTCCCCCTGCCCGCAAGGAGTGTGCACTCTTGAGGGGGAGGCACACATTAAAATAAATTACAGATCTGTACATAAGTGCTGTGGGGATGAGAGTGGGATGAATATCAAGGGCTTAAAGAGTACAAATCCAAGTGCTGCAAGAATGACACAGAGTGAGAGGGAGTAAGAGAAATGAGGATTTAGTTGGGAAAGGCCCCTTGGAGGAGATGTGATTTTAATAAGACTTTGAAAATGGGGAGAGTGATCGGCTGTCAGTTATAAAGGGAAAGGGAATTAGGGAACGTAAGTCTGACAGTGTGAGCCTGTTTGGATACAACATGCCTCAGGGAAGAAAGACAAGGTTTAAGAACGAAGTGTCAGAATGGGTGAGCACTACAGTGTGAGCTTCTCTTAGTGCTGGGGCTTGCAAAAGCACAGTCCCCCGTGTTATAGGAGAAGTCAAAGTGCCACAATGAGAAAGGTCAAAACCAGTGGTGGTGTTCCTGGGTAAATATGAGAACATCAACCAATGAATCAATGGTATTAAGCACTTACTGTGTGCTCCAGTACTAAGCATTTGGGACAGTACAACGGAGTTGGTAGACACATTCCCAGCCCACAGCGAGCTCTATAGTCTAGAGGACTGAATGGGCAGTAAGCTAAACAGATCCTGTTCCTCACCCCTGACCAGAGACTCCTGGCTCCTGTTTCTGAGCCAGATGGATCCTAGAGTATCTGAAATTGATGCAGCCTTAGACATTTTAAGTTTCAAACAGCTTAATGGATCAATTTTGCTCTGAATTCAGATTTCTTAAAAATTGGTTTTATCCAAAATGTGAGTGATATAAAGGGGAAAGAGGTCAAATAAAGCATTTAAAAAAACTCGCAAATTTTTAGGAAACCAAAAACAAAGGACTGTGATGTCACCTCTTCAGCCCTAATAAAGGAGTGAAGCTGTTATTCATTGAGGATATTTAAATTAGAGAAACCCTGCTGGGTAGTTGATTGAGAAGAATGTTGACACTCAGTATAATTTATTAGAGCCAGCCATTCCCTGGCCTTTGACAGTGTCTCTAAACTTTCCATCAATTAACAGCACTTGTTTATTGATTGATTAAACTCTCCCCTTAGTTTCCTTTAACTTTCTGAGAGTGAGAAAAATTCAGACATGTATTCTGCTAGATGGGAGATTTTTAGTCAAAGTTATTCAAATATATTGTGTACATTCCAATATATTGTATCAAATGAGTGATATTCCTAAATTAGATTTGCCTATCCCCTTACTGAGATGCAAATCTCTGTGGTCTACTCTATTCTGGTCCATGGGATCCTTGTTTTAGGTTGGATCAGACTATAATCAGGCCACATTATAGGTAAGATCAAGTTCTAATGTGTATATTTAAAATGTATCATGCCCATACCCAAAAAGATACGACACTAAGTGATTTAAATTATACCCCTCTCATAAGCAGCCAAACTTCCTGAACTCATATAAAATTTAATTGGAAAATTTTCTTTACTTCAGTTTAGTGGTCATTATTCCAGTTGATTGATGATGATGATGGTATTTGTTAAGCGCTTACTATGTGCCAAGCACTGTTCTCAGCACTGGGGTAGACACAAAGTAATCAGGTTGTCCCACGTGGGGCTCACAGTCTTAATCCCCATTTTACAGATGAGGTAACTGAGGCACAGAGAAGTTAAGTGACTTGTCCCAAGTCACAGAGATAAGTGGTAGAGCTGGGTTTAGAACCCACGACCTCTGACTCCCAAACCCGGGCTCTTTCCACTAAGCCACACTGCTTCTCTGACTGTTGCAAGGGGAAAACGATAAGTAAAGATGACTTGACCCATAGGTATACAAAGGGAGAATTTCATCAGCTAAACCCTTTAATCACAGTGCTGTCAACTTGTCTTTTCAGTACCTTCTTGTCTCACTTCATATCATATCTCAAGGGCATTCAGACTAGTATATCCTACTGGATTAACAGTTAAATCATTATCATTTATATTAGACTCCAATGAGGTTGATTATTTTTCCTCACTAGATCTGTACTGGGGTCTCTTTTCTGTTTATACCCAGCTAGAGCAAAAATTACTCACCACTATGTGATAACTATCATTCTGTTTAGGCCCCAGTTGCCATGATAGAACCAAAGTCCCAAATAAAATAATAATGAAAATTGGGATTAAATCAGTAATACAAAAGGAAAGATCACAACAGCAAATACTAAGGACAAGGTTTTCCAGGTAATGTTTTCTACCACCAAGGCTTTACTCTGTCAGGTTCAAGCTGGGGATTTGATTTTATACATGCGTATAAGCCATGTGGCCTGTATGAAAGCTTTGCTTAGGGAAATGTTGGAGAATAGGTTTTAGTTGATTAAACACCCAAATTAAGATAACTAAATTAAACTGTTCTAGCATCCTCTTTAGGTATTGCTTGGGTGGAGAGAAATACATTACCACATATAGAGCTCTATATACATAGCCGTAATTTATTTTAATGTCTGTCTTCCCCTCTAGACTGTAGGGAATGTGTCTACCAAGTCTGTTATATTGTACTCTTCCAAGTGCTTAGTACTACTCTGCACATGAGTGCTCATAAATATGATTGAATGAATATGAGAGGAGGCAGCAGTACACAACCCAGCCAACAACCATGTTCAATTCCCCCACTTCCCTTTACTCTGGGTTTGTTTTTTTTATGGTATTTGTTAAGCGCTTACTAAGTGTCAAACACTGTTCTAAGATCTGGATAGATACAAGTTCATTAGGTTGGACATTGTCCCTATCCCACATGGGGGTCACAGTCTAAGTAGGAGGGAGGAAAGGAGAACTGAGGCACAGAGAAGCTGAGTGACTTGCCCAAGGTCGCACAGCAAGCAGTTGATTTAGCTGGGATTAGACCCAGGCCCATGCTCTTTCCACTAGGCCATGCTGCTCCTCACTTATTACATGCTAAGAATTCTATTAAGCACTGGGATAGTTACAGTATTAGCAGATTGGACACACTTGCTGTTCCATATAGGGTTCATGATCTAAGGGGAAAGGAGAACTGGTACCCCCATTTTACAGATAAGGAAGGTAGCTAAATGACTTGCCAGATGACTTTGCAGACAAGCAGTAAAGTGGAGATGAGAACTCAGGTCTCCTGACACCCCAGACCCATGCACTTTCCGTTAGGCCATGCTTCTTCTTGAGCCAATAGGGCTTGGCTCTACCCCTAGCCTGATATTGTCCAAAAAGCCCCCCAGGTAAGGGTAAGGAGGGGGAGTAAGGAGGCGTGGCCCTCTTGCCAGTCCACCAATCTGGATAACAGTTTATTAAAATAGTCTTCAAGAAATTTGTGAATTATATTCTTAGGGGATAAATTGAAATTTATAGTTTCAAGATGGAGCTCTGCGTTACAGCGGTATTTGTGCTAAAAGGGACTGTGAAGGAGCCCAGTGTGGTAGACGGTGCTGTCTTGATATTGAACATGGAGCTGGTCTAGATTTCTAAACTGGACTCTCTTTGGGGTGGTACTTTAAGGTTGAGATTTTTAAAATCGAGTGCCATTGCATTCCTTTCTTTACTTAAATTGAAAATTTCAAAATGTATACTTGCACTCTAGGGTGCTATATTTATAAAAGCTGCAATTTTATAAATAGGAAAAATAAATAATATTTCAAAACAATTTAAGAAAGGTTAAATAAGGCAGCTTTTTTCATATTTGATTAAATTAGGTAACCCTTGATTTTGCAGTCGTGTAGATAATTTATGTGAACCAAATTAAAATCTTTTTAAAAAAATTTTGATAGTAACAGGTTTCAAGTAAAAACTTATAATGAGTAGTCTATTTTAATCATCAAAAATTCTACCATAGTAAATTTCTTATTTAGATTACACAAGTTTCATGATAGATATTTGGATTTGTAACTGAAGACATTTTCTCAAAAGTTTTGGCATTTGCATGAAAAGATTTAAAATATGTATTTTTCTCAAATGTTTAAATTTAAAGAAGTCTGAGTCATGAAATAGGGTCTCCAAAGCTGTGAAATTCTGAGGTTGTACAGAATTTGATTGAAATGCCTTATTATAAAAGCAGCTTGTGAATTAATTTTTATTTCTAACATGATTTGGTCCATTCTGTAGAAATGGCTTTGAAGTTTTCCCCTAATATTTCTTTGGATATTGGGCTTTTTAAATCTGAGTATCATGACAATACTCTGTTGATTTCCTAAAAAATAATTAAAGTGAAGCCTCCATCTAGTTAAGGCTCACTCTAGCAGTCAGTTTCTTATCAGAGGATTATGCTAACAAGATGACAGCACCCATGGATATAAAGCTGGAGGCGGATGCATAGTAATTAATATAGGGGAACAGACACAGCTTGTACACATAATGCTTAATGTGTGGCTCTCGGTCCCTCCAAATGCAGAACGAGCTCATGCAAGTTGACCCAAAATATTTAGATCCTGGCAGCCCTTACTTCTTGGCTCTGCCATTGGCCATCTGATTTTTATTAAGAATTTCCAAAAAGAGAATCTGGATTATGCAAACTTCAACTCTGCTTTATCTCTTAAATCCTTCGTCTTTTGTTAATGTACTGGGTAAATATTTCCATGAGAAATATTGAGCGTTGAAGATAAATTGCTTTTATCAAAAGGTGCTCCTGTAAGAAATTTTGTTTTTGAAAGGAAAGGCAACAATTACTAATAATTTTCTAAAAATAACTTCTACCACCTAAATTTACTCATTTTCAAGGGTTTGGTTTCTTTGGAAGAATAAGAGAGAGGGGAATCAGGTTGTGGAGGAAGGAGATATTTGTCTTTTAATGGCATTTGTTAAGCATTTACTATGTGTCAGGCACTGTACTAAATGCTGGGGTAGATACAAGTTAATCAGGTTGGACAAAGTCCATGTCCCACATGGGGCTCATAGTCTTAATCATTTTACAGATGAGGGAACTGAGACCCAGAGAAGTGAAGTGACTTGCCCCAGATCACACAGCAGGCACCTGGCAGAGCTGAGATTAGAATTCAGGTCCTTCTGACTCCCAGGCCCATGCTGTATCCATTAGGCCCTGCTGCTTCTCATTGGGCCCATTCCTCCAAAAGGAAGGAAGCAACTGGAGGAAGTGGAGGGAACAAATGGTTAGATAAACTGTGGTGGCTGGGGTCAGACCAAAGCCATAAATAGACGGTGATCAAAATACTAAAGCCGGACCTTCGGAAGCATCCTTTGAAGATCTTTGTGGGCAAAATCTGATTCTTACTTGCTACATTTTCAGTTTCAGCATTCACTCTGAGTTCCCTGTTATTAGTAGTTATGGAAAGCTTTTAGACTGTGAGCCCGTTATTGAGCAGGGATTGTCTCTGTTGCTGAATTGTATATTCCGAGTGCTTAGTACAGTGCTCTGCACATAGTAAGCACTTAACAAATACCAACATTATTTTTGCCCCTTCTGCCGGAGTTGCCAGTACTGTACTATGCAACAACCTTACAGGTTTGACAAATTTCCACAAAGAATCTTTTGACGTGTGAGTCCCCATGAAGCCCTCATGTAATGTACATAGCTTGTGTTATAGCGTGTCTGCTTCTTGGACCATGATCAGGGAAAGACTGGTTGTCATTCATTTCAGAAGAAAACAAAATTGGAGACACCAGAAATGGACCAAAATACGAAACCAAATCATTCCTGCAAGGTAGTTTCACCCTAGTTTTTGTTTTTATTAGTTATTAGTGTTTATCGAATCACAAATGGAGGGGAGAGGAATTCATTATAATCCAATGGTATTTACTGAGTACTTACTGTGTGCAGAGCACTGTTCTAAGCGCTTGGGAAAGTACAATACAGCAATAAAGAGAGACAATCCCTGCCCACAACGAGCTCGCTTTGATAAAAGAGTATCCAGAATTCCACATAGGATTGCCAAAACAGTGTGTATGATTCACAGACAGCCCATAGAAATGACCTGAAATTGGTCACGTCTGTAAAGCCTGAAAGAACATTTGCACGTCCATAAATACGATCAGTAGCCACCAGACTGGGGAGCTGAGGAATTCTTCCAAGATGTCATCGCTGCTACCGTAGCCTCTTCCACTTTGCCACCCCCTCCTCATTGAAAGCCAGACATCCCGGTGGCAAGTGGTTGTACACAGAATTTGTTGTGGGGCTGGCCAGCTGGTCCCATGTGGACAGCCCCTGCTGCTGAACCTCCCCCAGAACGCCTGCTGTTGGTTGCTTTGGCTCTTCAGCTCTTGGCCAAAATTATAAAATTAATTAAAAAAATAAAAGCTTGCAAGGCAGTATTTTTCTTAGTACTGTTTGCAAAACAGTCCACCTCAGTGGCTTAATGTAATCAAAGGCACTCCTACCAGAATCGCCAATGCCCAGCAAAGCAGCCTTTGCCAAAGGCCTTTTTGCAAAAGTCGAAAAGATCAGCAATTTTGCATTAGGGAAAACCATGCTACAAAGGAGTAAAATGGTGTGTTGCGTTTCAAAATAACTGAGGGAAAAAGAAAACCGTACGAAACATTGATTCATTGGCAAGTCCACAATTGATACTGCAGTTATTTCTCAAATGATTAATGAGATCTTGGTGGCTTAAAAGTGTCCATATAGCACCATCTATTGGCGATAATTCAGTTTTATAGACCTTTTAACACACTTTAAATGAATGAATGAATTCATCATTCATTCATCCAAATGAATTTAGCCAGCGGTTTTGTTTGCCCCTTTTTGAACTGGATCTTTTTTCTAGTCAAAAGAGAGTATGGTAGTTCAAAATTGGATACAGTATTATGTAAATGACAAAATAAATTGAATTTGCAGAACTGAGTATAATTCAAATGCAATTTTAGTTAGTATACTAAGGTATCATCAGTCAGTAGAATTTACTGAGGCATACCAAGTAAAAGTGCTCTATGAAGTACTTGGAACAGTGCAGCAGAAATAGAACACGTGATCCCTGCCCACAAAGAGCCTATTCTCTAATGGGGAAAATAGATATACAGAATTATAAATAAGTATTGGGAGCAGAGAGAACAATAATAAAATAAGTAGTAGAGAAAATATTTATTGTGAGCCCCAATCTGGGACAGGAACCTGATTATCCTTTAGGTATTCCAGTGCTTGGCACCTAGTAAGGGATTAACAAATACTACTATTATTATTATTACTATTGAAGTATTAGAATGAATAAGCAAATGTATACTTGACTATATGTATAAACGTTTCCCAAGGACAGATATAATCAAAAGGTGTAAGAGTAATTGTATTGATTAAGCTCCTACTCTGTGTAAAGTTCTGTACTAAATTCTGGGGGAAAAGTATAAGTTTGAGAATTAGACATGGCCACTGCCCTACAAGAAATTCATAAACTAAGAACAAGAGGGGAGAGGGCACTGACGAAAGGTGAGTAAATAAAGGTGAAAGAATAAAAACTCCAAAACAACATAAAAGACAAGTACAGTGAGAAATACACAAATACTTAAAGCAACTTGGCCTATTGGAAGGAGGCCTGGGTGTCAGAGGACTTGGGTTCTAATCCCAGCTCTGCCACTTGCGTGCTCTCTGACCATGAGCAATTCACTTAACTTCTCTGTGCCTCACCTTCTTCAAATGTTCAATGGAGACCCAATACCTGTTCTCCCTCCTACTTAGACTGTGAGTCCCATGTGGACCAGGGACTGTGGCCCAGTTGATTAACTGGTATCTACCCTAGTGCTTAGAACATTGCTTGGCACATAGTAAGTGCTTAACAAAGACCATAAAGAACATCTAGAGGAGCAGATTTTTAGCCTCCTTAAAGATCAGAGTCCAACAGTTACAGTAGCTACAACAACCTTTAAAAGCTTTCCCAGGCTTCTAAAAATTCAGTGGACATGCTCTTATTACTTCCCCTCCCTACCATAGAGGAACAAAGCAAAGACTGTTAGGAAGTTCTGATGGTGTTGAGGCACTTAATTACATAGTGCTAAGGACGGCTTTTGGTTTGATGTGAAGGGGATGGTGTGGTCTTCCTGGAGGAGGTCTGATGCCTTTGAAAGTGGAGAGAGGTGTGGTCTGGCAGGGTCAGGAGCAAGATATGGTTAGAATTGAGTTTGGGAGGAGCAAGGACTGCATGTTGGGGGAAGAAGTAGGTAAAGAGAGCTGATATGTAAGATGGAGAAAACCTGAGGAGAGTCTTGAAGTCAGTGGTAAAAAGTTTTGATTTGATCCTGAAGGATTTGGGCAGTAATTAGAGGTTTTTGAAGATGGAGAGGTGTGTACTTTATAAGCTCTTACTTGTGAAGTGTGCAGAATAAAAGATTTCCTTGAAGAGTGGAGTTGTATTTTAATTTGTTTAACATTTAATTCACTAATATCTGAATTTTATGCAAATATCAATTGTTCAGAGCACATTATTTTCATAAGTACCTTTATGAAATAGCACTTTTGGTGAAATGAGAGAAGTTGCCTATTAAGGCTGTTTTAAGAAATGTGATGGCCAGGCCCAACCATTTATAATCAATCCATCAATCAATGGCATTTATTCAGTGTAGAGCACCCTACTAAACATTTGGGACAGTGCAGTACAACAGAGCTAGCATTAACGTTATTGGCCCTCAAGGAGCTTACAGCCTTCAAGGGGAAACAAGCATTAATAAAAGTAAATTATGGGTATGTACATAAATACTGTGGGGATGAGGGTAGAGTGAATATCAAGTACCCAAAGGGGTACAGATCCGCATGCAAGGGCAACACAGAAGGGAGAGGAAGTTGGGGATAAGAAGGCTTAATTGGCCTTAATTAAAAAATAAGTATGAATAATCTATATCTTTAATTTGTAATTTTCTTCTGCCTGTTGGATGTTGTTGGTAGCCTGGCAAATAGATTTCAGAAACTGCCTAAGTACCACTTTGTGCTAGCTTCTAACATGGGTCTCCTCCGTACTGTAATGAAATGTTCCAGTAGTGATATATTTGTTATTAAGGGCAAAGACAGTGCAGGCGACTCTGTGATGAAATGAACTATTGAAATTCATAACCCAGATGCTTTCTGTAACTTAAATGTGGATAATCTGCTAAATAAAGTTTGTTTCATTTTCACAGCAAACCCAAGGAACCTATGTTCAGTGCAGGTAGGTCAATTCTATTTTGCCCTTTGGATACCTCCCACTCTGTTCTTTGGAGCTTGAGCTGTGACTACAGATTAAGCGTTGCAGGGAATTGGAAACAGGACCGAGAGTGCTTTTCCCCTCTCAGTCATTGGCTACTGTGGTGTCTGCATGGTGGCCAGAGTCTTTGTAGAATATGTGCACCATGGCAGTTGAGTTACCTATGGTCAAGTGGTTCAACTAATAATTGGTACTTTTTCTTGGTCCACTCTCAGCGAAAAGGTCATAGAGACTTGTACTCCTGTAATCGGTCCCTATCAAAACCGGATTTAAGGTACTTGAATAGAGGGCATGGAGGGGAATGATTGAACTTCCAGTGCCCCTGGGGTAACAGTGTTCTCTAGGTGGACTGGTCCAGAGCTTCCTGTTCCTCGGTTACTGACAAGGTTTGTTTCAAAATACTTATATTTCTTAAAAAGGGGGCAAGCGGGAGATTTCCAGCGCATCGCATTGTAACCTTTCTTAAAGTAACTTTTTCTTTTTCTGTCTCGATTTCTAAGCTTCAAACTAATAGCTGACATACCTTTACGGCACATTTTGTATAAAGGTAGATAGCATTTTAACGCATGAATTTTATTTTAAATTTCATTTGAAAAGTAAATAGATTTTAACTGTTACCTTTTAGAGGAATCCATTCATTTTAGAGAATAAAATAAGCTTTGCTTCAGTGATTTTTTTCTAAATGAACCATGAAGAAATATAAACTTGAGTATTATCCTGTATTCTTAGGATAATTTCATGATCTATAGAATCTCCCAGAAAAAGGTTTTATCTGTAAAAACTCAAAGAACTAGGTATTCAATCCCTTGAAAAGGAGCAGGTTAGCATCTATCTGAAAGCAGCCAGACTTCTGCTAGACTGGGGTCAGTTCAGTCTTGTACTTGCAATCTCTTGATCTAGCCCTTCTGTCTCTGTCTCTGTAATCCCAAGGGAAACGCCGTGTGACCCACTGCAAAGGTAGGCTTCTCCTCGGAAACCTCATAGCTCTCTGAGCCAAAATATGGCCTGGGCTTCAGAAATTTCCTTTTTGTACAAGCAAGGCTTGTATAAAAGATTTTTCTTTACGAGCCTGTGTTTTATTTTGAATTCAAAGAATCCTCGATTGTCCCCTTAGAGGCACTCTACTGGGGTAATATTTGGATTTTGGTTCATTTTGACCAACTTTTTGAATATTAAAAAAATAAAATGAGCTATATGGCAAATTAAGAGCTTTATGGTAATCCCTGGATGACCCACTTTTTAAACATGATTTGTTGCACTTCTGCTGAAATGTCCCTCCTAATGAGCTTATACAATTGATTGGTGTTTGCTGTTCTCCTAATGTTTGCCTGAAGAAGCGTTGCTTCTCCTATGCTAGCTTTGGTAGATGTAGCTTCTCGGAATTACCATTGCATAATGCCAGTAATTAAATTCAGAGCTTTTTTGCTGAGGTCAGTAATGTCAGATTTTGTTATAATTACTCCTAAATTCTTCACTGACCAATCAGTGTTGTAGAACCAATGTGTACATTTCATGTGTGTATATTATTTGTTTTTTCATTTTGAAATGTGAGGTTTTTTTCATATTCTCACTAACCAGTGCATTCTGTAGATGTTGACTCAGTCCTAATGGAGGAACTGATTCTCTACTATTTCTATTCTTATGACACCACCGATTCTGGCACTTGGTACTTTTTGATGCTCTGAGGTCCTCACCCAAGAAAAGTATTGGGTATCTAAGGCTTCTGCTCAGTTTGGCTGAGGTCCATCATACTTTAAATCACTAAAGCAATTCTGTTTAGCCTAAAATTCATGATATGAAGCTTTGAGCCACAAACCCTGGTAACTTCCAAAGTGTCCTTGACCCATTTAATGTGACTGTTAATGGCTGATACTGAGGTGTCAATAGAGATATGAAGCATAAAAACTGGCATAATAATCCATCAATATTCCACAGCATATTTGGATTGATGATCTTGAATTTTAAACTGTAATTCCTGCTGCTACAAGCGTGTGATGATCTTGTTGGATGTTTTTTAAGTGTTTTGCGATTGTGTGAACCCGAAGTCTGTTTTTAAAATGAATTTTCTTTTCTCATGTGTTCAGCAATAGAATGCCAACCACAGTATTAGTATTTCAATTTCTCTCATTCAATAGCTTAAAAAAAACTCAAAATATATAAGGATTTTTTGGTTCACAGTCTTATTTTTATTATACTGGAGATGCATTTGGGATCTGAAATGCATGAAAACATGCCCAATGAAATAAAATACAGCAAAACATTTAAAAGTGCAGTGAAAATTGAGCCCAGTTCTGTCCTTCACTTAGGGGGAGAATTCTTTCAAAGACCTGAAGAAAGGGAAGTCCATGAGCTTTGCACAAGGATGTTCAAGGTCTGCTTCAAGCAGAGAATGAAAGAGGTGGTGGAGGCTGGTTGCTTTCCCTTCTGTGGTGCTGGAGAGGGTGACAGTGACCGTGCCTTCAGGAGCTCTAGGTGGCAAAGCAGGGTTCCTTGCCCCTAGAACGCTTACAACATCCTCATCGCTAACTTGTACAGGTGTACCTTGTCCATAGTAATTCTCAATGCAATTTTATGACTTTTGCCCTTCCATTTCCTCTATGCCCATGACCATTCTATCCAGTAATTCTGCAGATGTCACTGACTCCAAAACTGCTTGATTCGCTTGAGAGCAAGGCTGGATCCCTTGATCTGCTAGTGGAACAGCAGGAGCCAACACGTTCTGAATCTGGGAAAACCTCGTCAGAAGTTCACAAGACATTCTCTTTGGCCATGCCAGTTCCCCAAAGTCCCAGTCAGACCTGCATAACATTTCCCAGGTCACCTAGTTTTTTAAACCCCATGAGGTCCCCGAGTCAGTACTTTCAGATCTGTTACTGATATTGATTTACCTCCCTTCTCGGGATTCCCTTCTTGGGGATTCTCAAACCATTGAATGCTTGTTCTAGAAAGTTCTGTTTTTGATTTCTTTTCGAATGTCTCTTTGTTCTTTCATGTGTCTTGTGATTTAGGTGTTAGCTTGTCTTTGAGTACTTATCCCCTTTCTTTTGGCATGTATACTAGCATGTGTCTTCAGCTAATTATCTGTGTCACTTGTGTTTGAAACCATCACTCTGTTAAAGATAGATCAGGGCTTTTCTATACCCCGAAATACAAGAATACGTTTGAGTTTACAATATAGTTTGTGGATCGTGATTTTGCAAGTGTATATTGATTAAAATCAATAAAACATTTAAGAGGATTTGTAGTTTTTATTTTATTGGTGTTTCTTCATTTGTTTGGACTTACAAGAGTACAATTTCTCTTGTGAACTAATGACTTGAGCTCCTTCTTGTTGTGTTTGGTTTGATGAACAGATTAAATTGTGTTGTTGATGCACATAGAATATGAATGAAAAGTACTACACCTTTCTTAAAATTGGGTGCTTTCATTTAAGATAAACATTTCTATTCTTTCAACATTTCTTTGGCACAAATTAGAGATGGTATGATGTGAAGGAAGATGTGATGTGTGGTATTTCTGATGTTGGGTGATTGGTAGGCTGTGGAAATGAACCAAATTTGTTTTTTAAATATTTCATTGACTTAAGTATTACACTAACAATTTCTGGCTTTTTATAGAGGAAGGATACGTAAAAATGTTTCTTCGTGGACGTCCTGTTACTATGTACATGCCCAAAGATCAAGTGGAAACTTACAATTTGGAAGCAAAAGTAGACCTACCAGCCAAGAGACTTAAATTGGAATGGGTGTATCCTTTATTAACCAAAAGAGTGGTGCTGAAATTTATTGCTGCTAATACTACATGATAGCTTGAAAGTACTTACATACTGAAAAATTATTTTCCAATATTTAAAATTCAAAGGGAAGATGGCATCTCATTTTGTTCAGTTACATTAGATGATGATGGTATTGGTTAAGCGCTTACTATGTGCCAAGCACTGTTCTAAGTGCTGGGGTAGATAAAAGGTAATCAGGTGCTCACAGTCTGAATCCCCATCTTAAAGATGAGGTAACTGAGGCACAGGGAAGTAAAATGACTTGCCCAAAGTCACACAGCTGATAAGTGGCAGGGCTGGGACTAGAACTCACAACCTCTAACTCCCAAGTCCATGCTCTTTCTGCTAAGCCACACTGCTCCTCTAGCCTTAGTTGGCTGTAATGCATTCTGCAATCAACAGGCACTAAAAGGGCAGCATCCTGTCTGTGAGTGTGGTAGGGGGGCCATGGGAGGAGGTGGAGGTAGAAGGCAAACCAAATATGACAATGTCCTTCTCACCAATGAAGAGGAATTACTTGGAGATATAGTACTTGAAGACAATCTTTTTGAAAGTGGAATTTGGGATTTTAGTGGAAATGACAGACTTAAACAAAGGACGAAAATGTTTAGATGTTAACAAGCATAGAGCAAATAGCAAATTTAGGACCTTAAAATTTACAATGCTGTATGATTCACTGGAAAAAAACTCACTGAAGTAATTGCATATTCTTTCAAGAACTCACAGGGGTTGGTAAAGTGACTTCCTTCAAAAAAGGAACCAATTTTTTAAAATGGGAAAAAGATACTTGCCCAGCACTGACTTGAAAAGTAAGCAGCATGTCCTAGAGGAAAAAGCACAGGCCTGGGAATCAGAGATCCTGGGTTCTTATCCTGGTTCTGCCACTTGTCTGATGTGCATGACTTTGAACAAGTCACTTCTCTGGCCTCAGTTACCTCATCTCTAGAATGGGGTTAATACAATGTGATTAGCTTGTATCTTCCCCAGTGCTTAGTAAAGTGCCTGGAACAATGTAAGCACTTAATAAATGCCATTAAGGGAGAAAAAAGTCCAATTACTCTTCCACAGTTTTTGATAGATACCAGTGGCTTTTCCTTCATTCCATATACTTGGTGGTTGACCACCAAAGGGAAAGCAGGATCAGAATTCAAAATTGGCAGGTTGGAGAAGTTGCCAGAAATAAGATGAAAACCAAGTGCTTCATTTAGAAAAGAGAAATGAAGAGTATAGGAGCAAAGTGAAGTTACGTACAGTGATATGAAAGTGTTGCAGAACAGGACTTGAGGGTTTTAGGGTACAAATAACAAAATAATTATCAGTGTAATCTTTATGCCTGTGTTTTTTAAAATAATAAAGCAGTATAAAAGAAAGGAATTTTGATGAGTCAACTTTGGGGTTTCAGAATATGAGCAATCTGTAAAACTTGGAGTGAATCCAGAACAGAGCCACAAAAATACAAAATTATTAAAATGTGGAGCGTCGAATCTGGAAGGAAAGAAATTTGGATCAGTGCTATGGAGAAGAAAAGAAGTGAGGAGTATAGCAGTTCATATCTAAAAGTTTGTATAGATTTAAAGGGGAATGAGCAATGGTTCTCCACACACAGAAGGGGATTAAATTGCACCGAGAGTTGTTAGACAAAAATATAGGCTTTTCTAGGGGTTTTTTTGGCCTTGATCTTAAGGAAATAGGTTAGGAGACCTTCAGGTATTAAAGTAGACAGGCACATATCTCATATCTCTGGAAGCATCTTAAGTCAGGCATCAGCAATTTAAATGCAGCTGCCGCCAAGACGTTCATGGGTCTGGACTGCTGCTGACCCAGGCTTCACGTGGTACCCTGGGCCTGAGCAGAAAGGGTAGACAGGTGAGGGGGAGGAGCACGGAGGAGGGTGAAGGTCCCCAGAGCAGCTACCGTGTAGCTGCATGAGAAGCCGCGTGGCTTAATGTATATAGCATGGGCCTGGTAGTCAGAACAACCTGGGTTCTAATCCTAACCCTGCCATATGTCTGTTATGTCACCTTGGGCATGTCACATAACTTCTCTGAGCCTCAGTTACCTCATCTGTAAAAAGGTGGATTTAGAGTTTGAGCCTTATGTGGGAAAGGGACTGGGTCCAACCTGATTAATTTGTACCTATCCCAGTGCTTAGAACAGTGCTTGGCACATAGCGCTTAACAAGTACTACTATTATTATTATCATTATTATTATTAACTGGGAATAGTGAGGTAGGTCCAGAAGAGGGCATCGAACCCTCAGCCTTGGGCAGACAGGTGGCTTGGTGGGCCATTCTCTGCCACGTCTGCTGTGGGTTGCTGACTCCTGTTTTACATCTGAGGACTGGAATACGTTTCTCCCATAAACATTTACTTCAGCTAAACCAAGCAATCCAAGCTTGGAATTTTGCAGTTCAATTCTGGTTCACGTGTCCAAAATGATTCGGTTTCAGTTCAAGCCAGGGGGAAGAGTCAGAGTAGAAGCTTATCTTTGTCTACTTCCAATTCAAGTTTTTAAGTCATTTAAAACAATGGTTCCTATTCAAGAAGTATCTTCTTTTTAAAATATTAGATTTTTTTTATCACCAATGTTGAGGTTATACATAGAATTAAAATTAAAATGAGGAGGTTTTGAACTTCCCCACCACTCAAAAAATACTACAAAGGTGCCAAGAACTAGAATATGGCTATTTCTTTAAACCAAAATTTCACCTTAATGAAGACTTTCTTCCATTCTGAAGGATTTGCCTGATTCAGATAAAAGCACCAGAGGCCACCCAGGACAGAAAGAATTAAGTTAAAAATCTTATCTTGAAAGCTCCAAATTGAACTTGTTGACTGGGAGAGTTAAGGCTCATTTAGAGTGCCTAGAGACTGTATGAGTTAATTTTGAGCAAATTTTTTCATCAGAGATATTTTGGTCAGTGTAGCAGTGTTAGAAGTATCTTCTGAAAAGGGCATTTTATGCAAGTACAATTTTGCCAGTAGCTATAAGAATCACTTCTGAAATTTTTAGGTCTTGGTGGATCAATCAATCAGTAGTATTTACTGAGTCCTTAATATGTTCAGAGCATGACTGAGCTGTTAGGAGAGTACAATAGAGGTAAAAGATGCTACCCCTGTCCTCAAGGAGCTTCTAGTCTAACGGAAGGCTGTCAGAATAAAGTAGGCAAATCGCTAGGTGGTTATACGTGCATACTAGCTGGTGGTGTATTTGAGTGGATTTAATTTAAGAAGGAAGAGACTAATTGGGGAATAGCTTCTATCTCCTCCAAAAGGGCTTTGAGGATAGGGAGAGCTGTGGTCTCGTGGGTTTGAAGAGGTAAGAGGCTGTAGGCAGGAGGAAGATCATGAGCAAGGAGTCCAAAGAAGGAAATATGAGAGCAAGACACAGTAAGCAAATTAGCTTGGGAGGAATGAAAACGGGGTTCCAATGGGACAATAGGGCTGTTGGGCCTTAAAGCCAGAGCCAAAAATTTCCACAGTGCATAGAGGAATGGGTAACCATTCATTCATTCAATCATTTATTGAGTGCTTTACCGTGTGCAGAGAACTTTACTAAGTGCTTGGAAAGTACAATTCAGCAATAAAGAGAGGCAATCCCTGCCCTCACTGGGCTTACAGTCTAGAAGGGGGAAGACAGACATCAAAACAAGTAAATAGGCATCAATATAAGTAAATAGAATTATAGATATGTACATATGTACATAAATGCTGTGGGGCAGGTTGGGGAGAGCAAAGGGAGCAACTTGAGTTGATGTGGAAGGAAGGAGGAGCTGAGGAAAAGGGGGGCTTAGTTTATGAGGTTTATGAAAAATGGAGAGATGTATTACTCTACTATTTCCCCTATCCCTTGATCTATTTTAATGTCTCTCCTTGTAGACTGTAAACTCCTTGTAGGCAGGGATTGTGTCTTCCAACTTGGTTGTATCATATTTTCCCAAGTGCTTAGTCCAGTGCTCTGCACCTAGTAAGCACTCAATAAATACCGTTGATTTATTGAATGACACTTTAGAAAAAGGATCAGAGAAGCAGAAGGAAGTATGTACTGGAGATAGGGAGGCCACGACACATTAGTCTAGCCATAGTAGGGAAGGTGGTGAAGAAAGAGGTTGTAGAAAAACAGTCTGATTAGCTTGTCTCTAACCGAGCCTCTTGGAGGAGATGTGCCTTCAGTAAGGCTTTGAAGGTGGGAAGATTAAACTTTATACTCTCCCCAGAGAGTAAATACCTTACTCTTCCCCCATGATCCATTCTCTCCCTGCTAATACATTATGGGATTTAGTGGGGCATGAAACATTTCAGGCCACGCACGAAAGGACCATTCCTTTTGCTAATGGCATTGTTAGCAGATTGGGACCTGGGCAAAAGGGAGGAGAGAACACTCTCCATCATTATCAATCGATCAGTGGTATTTATTGAGTGCTTACTGTGCACTAAACACTTGGGAGTACAATACAGCAGTGCTTGTAGACACTTTCCCTGCCCACAGAGACCTTACACTTACTGAAATGAGATTTCTTCCTGACAAAAATGCAAGTTACGGTTATCGGGGTCGGGACTGCCGGAACAACCTTTACCTACTCCCAACGGGTGAGACTGTCTATTTCATCGCATCAGTAGTTGTGCTGTACAATGTTGAGGAACAACTTCAGAGACATTACACTGGCCACAACGACGATGTAAAGTGGTGAGTGTTCCGTTACAGACTATTTCATTATTCCTAAAATTAACTTTTAAAATAAATTGGATCAGTTGGCTGGGTATAAACTTTCTGTTAACACAAGATAAATATTTGGGGAGAGGGGAGGAGAGAAAAAAGGAGTAGGGAAAAGTGCTCTACCCTTTGACCCTTTGCTCTTACTCTCTTCTCTATCATTTTTTCTTTTGCCTCCTTGACTCTCCATTTGCACAACTAAACTAACAGGGTGTCTTCTTTGCACCTGCAGAGATGCAAAGGCCAGAAGAGTGATTTTGGGGGAGGATGGAGTGGTTGGGTGGAATGGACAGGAAACCACTATAATTTGGAGTGGTTTCTAATTTCCCTCAGTTGAGGATATCATGACTATCTCTTAAAGAATAGTTAAAGGCAACACAATTTCCGTTTCATTTCTCATCCTTAATGCTTAAAAAAAAGCCAAACACCACATCTTGGGGCTTTAAGAAATGCCCCAAACATCCCAACTTGGACTTTGTTCTTCTTTATTGAGAAATAAAATAATATAAACTGGCCAAATGAAAAATGGAATTATATGGGGGAAAATGGATGATGAGTGAATTTAGTTGGAGTCCACAGATTGTTTAGAAATGATATTAAAAGGTAAATGCATATCTGTGAATTATATTTGGGATACACTAAAGCTTTCTTCCTAGGGGTAGACTTGACAAATATCCCTTTTTCCAGCCTGGCTGTTCATCCTGATAGAATCACCATAGCAACAGGCCAAGTTGCAGGTACATCGAAGGATGGAAAAGTGAGTTAACATTTTTCATTCTCAGGGTAATGAACCCATATTTCATAAGAGCATTTTTGATGGATATTATTGTAAGAGTGCTAGAATTAACATATTTATCCAGTTGGTGCCTAATAAAGGCCGTTGAAGATGATGAGCATGTTTGTTTAATGGCTCACTAGAATCATGGCAATTTAAAACCCAATAACTTTAGGAATTCTTAAGGCTTATCCCTCCTTGCAGAAAAGGTTTGGCATCATTGTTTTGAGCTGTTGGTTCTTTGATTTTCAAAATATGTTTTTTCTCATATTTCTAAAATGTACTTGTGCAGAGCCTGATAGCCTTGATTAACCAAAAGTATTATTAAAAAACACATTAAGCTGTATTTGTAATAAACATAAATAATGTATATCATGCCTGCCTACAATTTTTGAGCATGCTTTTTGACTGAAATGTATTTTAATTCAATACCTAAATCTACAGAAGAACACTCTTCTTTCGGAAACATGAAGCTTTCTTCGACATTTAAGAAATATTTTAATAAAATCATATGGGAGAAAAGTAAATCTAATCCTCTTGCTTGTAAATAGTGTACTACTATTAGAAGAGGTACTAGGATTAATGGAGAACCAATATCAGGAAATGTGTATGTTGTGAATAGGCATATTGGTGACTATAGCTTTTTGCTGTGCTGCATTATGTGATTTTGAAAAAAAAAAAACAACTTGAAAAGCTCAATAGATTCCCCCCTTGTGGATTGAAACTGTATTTCATTCTCTTGCTGGTTAGATCTTTTTATTTTTTAATTGTCGGGTGCCTTAACTTAGGTTAATTTCAATAATCTTGAGAGAAATACAAGTAAATCATCCTCCAAAACCGACTGTTATGGTTTCATACTAATCAGAGTGGAAATGTGAATGTAATTACTTGCTTCCTCACTGTAGTGTCTAGCATAATATTAAGCTATTTGAAAATGATTACGTTCTCTGTGCCCAGTCAGATATAATTTAATTCGTGGGAAACATAAAAACACATCAGAACTCATCTTTTTAGCTCAAATTAATCTGCCTTTGAACATCTGCTAACCAGTTCATGTGTACAAATCTCAGTTCTACAGATATTTAAAAAGATACCTCAAATTCAAAGTCCAGGTGAAGTCCTAGATTAAAAAAAAAGTGAAATGAGGTGTTAGGCTGAATCTGTTTGGGACAAACTTGAAGGAAGATAAAAAAACTTTTTAAATTCCACTTAGTGCTAATATTATTTGTCTAGGTTGCCAGCTGACGCTAGATTTGCTAAGGGTACATTTCGACATAGTTCGGCAAAGAAGTATTTCTTATATAATGTAGATTGTGCATGTAGGACTGTAATTCTTGTTGGACTCAGTAAATATAGAGGTGTTAGAACAGGTCTTCATTCAAGTAATCATTTAATTTTGTTGTGATAGAAACATTTCCTAAATTTTGCCTCCACTTTGTGTAAAACAGCAACTACCCCCCCATGTTCGCATCTGGGATTCCGTTACCTTAAATACACTACACGTCATCGGAATGGGATTTTTTGACCGTGCTGTCACCTGCATTGCTTTTTCTAAATCTGTAAGTACACTTTAGATCATTTCTAGGATACCCACTTAATTAAGCGTTGTAGTGGTCACTGTGCTGTGAACCTGTTCCTCCTCCAGATATCTGTACCAGCACCTCTTCCCCAGCCACTCTGAACATCTTGATCTACTGCTATGAAGCCTGTCCCCATGTGACTGTTCCCCTGCCCATTTCTGGTCTCCCCATTTTCTCTCCCCGCTCCTTGATGCATAGGCAAGGAGATTTTCTTAGTTTTCAAAAGTAGTGTTATGCATTTGATCCTAGTCTGTCTTTTTTATACTCACATGAAGGTTTCTTGTTTGATCTTGTATTTCAGAATGGAGGAAGTAACCTGTGTTCGGTGGATGACTCCAATGACCATGTGCTCTCTGTGTGGGATTGGCAGAAGGAAGAAAAATTGGCAGATGTCAAGGTTTTACCCACAAATTCTAATTGGATTCTGTTTTCTCCTTGAATTCCCACAGGGTGCATCAGTGCACCCTTTGGAAGAACATACCGATCCTTCCTGTCTTTAATCTCTCTTACCAGTCTGGTTCCTGCTTTAAAGAGAATAGCTCCTCAAGTTTTACTCATCTCCAAGTGCCATTGAAAGAGGAATGGAGAAGTCACTCTTCATTCCCTGGCAATAATGCTGGGCACACATGACTAGCTCTCCACACCCCATTTCCAATAGCTCAGGCATATGCCTGGGAGCTGGAATTGGTTTGCAGATTTGTGAGGGGCCCTTGGTATTTCTCCTTGCAGAAAATATAGGCATTCCTACATTGTCTAGTGAAGCATACCTGAGACTATATGAATAAATATAGCAGCGTGGCTCAGTGGAAGGAGCATGGGCTTGGAAGTCAGAGGTCATGGGTTTGAATCCCGGCTCTGCCACTGATCAGCTGTGTGACTGTGGGCAAGTCACTTAACTTCTCTGTGCCTCAGTTCCCTCATCTATAAAATGGAGATTAAGACTGTGAACCTCACATGGGATGACCTGATTTCCCTGTATCTACCCCAGCACTTAGAACAGTGCTCTGCACATAGTAAGCGCTTAACAAATACCAACATTATTATTATAAACAGACTAGATTATGCCATTGGTCCCTGATATGGCACCAGGGGGTGACATTTTCCTCAATATGTAAAATTTTAAGGATAGTTGCATTATGTTTAAGGTAAATGTGTCCTGAAGAATACACTGCCAAAGGAAGTCCTGCTGAAAGAAAGCATTATCAAAATACTTGGATGTCCTGGCAGCTTAAAAAAAAAGAGATTTTTTTCAGCCACAATTGAAATGTTCCTTTCTCAAAACCATTCCACTGCACAACAACAACAACAATAAAAAATTTCTCATAGAAAGTGTTTGGGGTTTCTTTTATTGTTATTTTTAAGAAAAGCTTCCCCATTAAGAATCTCCAAATTCAAAATTTAATGATTTTAGAATGAATGCAGAAATAGGAAAAGCCTATGTTGTTTCTGTATAAAAATATAAGCAACCATTTTAACTGGTAGTGATTGATGCTGTAGTTTGCATATTTTCATATAATATCTTGGAGCTCTTATAGAAGAGTATTTGTGCATTGAAATTATTTCTGTTAAAATAAGAGAAATGCAAGATTTCTTGGGTTTGATAAATTTGTATTTTGCATAAGTAAGAATTTTTCATTAATAATGTAAAGTCAATGTTTTGTGTTTCCATTTAAAAGGAGTTATTTATTACATTAGGTTTCTTATCTTTTTAGTGTTCCAATGAAGCTGTATTTGCCGCTGATTTTCACCCCACTGA
This sequence comes from Ornithorhynchus anatinus, assembly GCF_004115215.2. Classification (NCBI taxonomy): domain Eukaryota; kingdom Metazoa; phylum Chordata; class Mammalia; order Monotremata; family Ornithorhynchidae; genus Ornithorhynchus; species Ornithorhynchus anatinus. The sequence goes on from NC_041728.1 coordinate 59,887,402, forward strand.
TACAAATATAATAGTTACCTGTGGAAAATTGCATCTCTACTTTTGGACATTAGAGGGAAACTCACTTATTAAAAAACAAGGGCTATTTGAGGTAAAGCAGATCCCCTCCCCTCCCCCCACCCTTTTTTTTTTTTTTTTACTAGTGCCACTGCAATCACCAACTTATGGCCGTTATGGGCAGGGAACCTGTCTGCTAACTCTGTTGTATTGTGCTCTCCGAAGCGCTTAGTACAGTGCTCTGTGCATAATAAGCAACAACATTGTTTGATTGAGTGTACTGTGTGTGCTCTTGGTTAAGCCTGTGGAAACTGTTGAGCTCTTCTGGTGGTGGGAGAGGTTAGGCATTCTGATTCCTTGTCTGTGCTCAGAGTAGTTCCATGGTGAGTCAGAAAGTATCTATCCAGGTCTGGAAGGAGTGGGTCATCCTGGAATAGGGTAGTAACTTTCCCCTGCTAGGTTGGTTTTAGGACCAGAATACCTCACTTGGCCATGTTTGCTCAGGGCACAAGCATGTTTTTTGAAGAGAAGTTTTCCTAAGAAAAGTCTTATTTGGGACCCAAATCTGGTTTCGGCAAACCAAATGCTAAGTGTCCACCTAATGATGTCATTGCTGAATTGTGAAGATCCGAGTGTTTTCCGGCCACCCACCCAGCCACGGAACCCTCAGCAGGGATCGGGTCTAATTCCTGCCTGTACATTCTTTGCTGGTACTAAGTAGAATGATGTGCACACAGTAAGTGCTTCCTAAATACTATTACAACAGCAACTACTACTACTTGTGCAGAAATCTTAACATCAGCCTGTGCTCCTGTTTGGCAGGCAGTATTTCAGGCTTTCCCATCCGTGTGGGCCTGGCCGCCCCTCAGCCTATGCCCAATTCCCAGGGAGTCAGCTGGCCGGCCAGCAGAAGGTTAAGAGAGGGTCGCACGCCAGCCACACAGAAATCACGTCTTCTCAAAGTGATAGTGGATTGAGTCTCTTCTTTAGGAGATATGACAGGGAATTAGCCTAATCTTGTCTTTTCTCATCCTGCCTTTCCTCCTTCCACAGCTTTCTTAGCATTTTCTTACAGTGCTCTGCACACTAAGCCAGCATTTAAATACCACTGATTGATATCTTGGCCCATGCACCCTGGACTGTCTCCCCAGCTTTTGTTCATTCATTCATTAGTATTTATTGAGTGCTTACTATGTGCAGAGCACTGTACTAAGTGCTTGGAATGTATAATTCAGCAACAGATAGAGACAGCCCTGCCCAGCGCTTGGAATGTACAATTCAGCAACAGATAGAGACAATCCCTGCCCAGTGATGGGCTCACAGTCTAAACGACTCTGATCTCCTGGGCTCTCTTCTATTCTGGACCTATTTTTATAATTTTGGGGATTATTTTCTGCAACTCTGCCATTATGAACCTCACTGTCACCAGTCAATCAATGAGTGGTATTCATTGAGCTCTTACTGTGTACAGAGCACTGTACTAAGTGCTTGGGAGAGTATAACCTAGCAGAGTTGGTAGTTACGTTCTCTGCCCACAGTGAGCTTACAGCTGAGATGGGGAGACAGACATGAATATAAATAAATAAATTACCGATATGTATATAAGTGTTGGGGGGCTGAAGGAGGGATGAATCAAGGGTACAAATCCAAGTGCAAGAATGACACAGAAGAGAGTGGGAGATGAGGAAATGAGGCCTTGGTTGGGGAAGGCCTCTTGAAGGAGATGTGTATTTAATAAGGGGGCCAGTGTAAGGCAGAAGAAGGTGGGCAGCAGCCTGGAGCAGAGGGACAAGGAGGGGAAGAGGATAAGGAGGTCAGGGAAGAAGTCCAAGTATCTCCTTGTTCTCCCCAGTCCAGCTCCCAAACTCTGTAGACAGGGTAGGGACCACCAGATATGAAGGGATGCAGAAGGTAGTAACAGTGAGGTTTATAGCGGTGGCAGCAGCAGAGTCCAGCACACCAGAGCTGTAGAGGGTGAAAAGAAGTTTCAGGAGTGGATCGGGAGTGGAGGAAGGTAGAAAGCCATGAGACTCTGGCAGAAAGAAATGGGACAGAGGTGACTGGAAGAGGTTGGTTGAGAAAATAGCTTCTGAGTCCTAGAGGAATGGAATCCACTCCTCCATGGATAACTAGAGAGAAAGGGAGCATATGCGTGCTGCGCTGCAGGCTGGCAACATGCCTTGTGTTTCTATACTTCCCCAAGTGCTCTGCATATTGCATTACACTTACTAGGCACTCAGTAAATACCATTACTACTATTACTAGTGCTTCTGGCTAGCCAATGTTAATTGGCAGGCCCCATTAGCAATCAAACAATACAAACCAGGAGAAAATATATTGCCAGCTTATTGTTCTCAGCCGTAGGTTTTTGAATTCTAGCAAGCCTCAGCATCCTTGACCCAGGTAGATTACTTTAAATGATTTCAATCAGTCATATTTAGCATTGTGCAGAGCACTGTACTAATCACTTGGAAGAGTACACTACAACAGAGTTGGTAAACATGTTCTGTGCCCACAGAGAGCTTCCAGCCCTGACTCTTACACTCTCCCTTTTAGAATTACCTCTTACAGACATGGACATTGGCAAATCACGTCACTAGCAGAATCGATTGAGTGCCTACTGTATTCAAAGGGGAACATGCAGAAGGATTATTGTTACATTGTTATTACAGAAGGATTGTTTCATAATTCCTGCCCTCCAAAAGTTTGCAATCTAATGATGGAGACAACAGATATACATTGAAATAACACAAATTGAATTTTCCCCTAGAATACATCCTACCCAGTTGTCTAAAAGGAATGCTGTAATTCATGAAAGACTAGTCTTCTGATTTATGGTGCCTCTGATCAACAAAATCAATATGTAAGAATAAAACTGATGCACATACAAAGACTATAGCAGCAATGGATACTCAGAGATGAAAAATGTCCAAAAAAGTAAAAACTCTATTCACCTTTTTGAATTCTAAAAAAGATGAGGTGTTTTGTGAAATAGTGTGGAATGGAAAAATAATAAATGAGAGTACTTTATTCTAGAATATTATGTGCAATTAAAAAACTCTCTTAATGAAAATATACAAATGTTTATGACTCTGTAGAAACAAGAGAAGCCAAAGTTTGTCCTTTGTGTGACCTTTTCTGAAAATGGGGATACCATCACTGGAGATTCAAGTGGAAATATCTTGGTTTGGGGAAAAGGTGAGAGAAAACATATTTTATAATAAAGGATAATGCCTGCTATAGTGAGCCTAAACATCCTCTTAATATTGTTGATGCTGTTACGATTCCTTTTTAAGGAAATATTTAAGCCAAGTTAAATTTGGCTTCTACTGAAATATTCTGCAAATGTCTTCATCTGCAAATGGAGCTATTTTATTCTGGCAAGCTTGGACGTTTTCTTCTCTAGCTCTTATTTTCCTGGCACCAACACTATCTTGTAATATTCTTTAGAAATGTACAAATGTAAATCAGATCATGGTGCAAACTACTTGAATTTTTAGGCAGTAGGCATCCTCACTTTTGCATATATTAAAAGCTACAGAGTGCCTCAAAGTTAAATTAACCCTGTCTTTAAAAGGGTCAGCCAGGTTAATGCTCTTGGGAATTCACATTTAAATTGTTTGGCCAGAAGAGGTCCTAAAAAGGAAAAAAAGTTTGATCATTTATATTCAGAATATTATTTTCAGTTCAGAACCAAATAATGGCTATATGGTAGCATGAAGGAGAGGTGAAACACATACATAAAGAATTACATTGTTTTTCTAATGCATTTTTGTTAGTTACAGGAAATGAAAGATCAATTTTGTATAAATATATTGTCTGTATAAAAAATGTACTACTTCAAGGTCTCAGCCAGGCACCCAGTGGGTGCATAATAAATCACTGCTAATGATGGGAAGGATGATTGTGGAGATCTAGTTGTATGAAGTTAGTGATAAAAATATTGTGGTCAACTGAAATAGAATTGGATCATCATTCCATCTTTGTGTATGAGGAAGGAGCATGGCCTAGGGGAAAGAACATGGGCCCTGGAGTTAGAGGGCCTGGGTTCCAATTCCAGCTCTACTACTTACCAGCTGTGTGACTTTGGGCAAGTCACTTAACTTCTCTATGCCTCAGTTCCCACCTATGCAAAATGAGGATTCACTATCTGTTCTCCCTTCTCCTTAAACTGTGAACCCCATATGGAACCTGATTATTTTATATACACCAGCACTTAGTGCAATGCTTAGCACATATAAGCACTAACAAATACCATTATTATGAGTACATTTTGAAATGAAGTTTGTCAGTTATTAAACATCCACTACAGATTTTCTAAAAAATATTACTATGCAAATAGATCTCGGTCCTCTGTTTCCAGATAATTTTAATGGAAAATATCAAGACCAATAGAGAAGCAGCATGGCCTAGTAGGTACAACACAGGCCTGGGAGTCAGTGGACCTGGGTTCTAGTCCCGTCTCCTGCACCTATCTACTGCGTGACCTGGGAGCAAGTCACTTAACTTCTCTGTGCCTCAGTTACCTCATTTGTAAAATGGGAATGAAGACTGTGAGTCCCAATGGGACATGGACTGTGTCAAACCTGATTAGCTTGTATCTACCCCAGTGTTTAGAACAGTGTCTGGCTCATACGAAGTGCTTAACAAATACCATAGTAATATAAAAAAAACCATAATCTAAAATACCATAATAATAAAAAAGAACATTGCAATATTTGGAATTGAGAAGCAGTGTGGCTTAGTGGAAAGAGCACAGGCTTTGGAGTCAGCATCTGTAGGTTCTATTCCCTCCTCCGCCACCTGTCAGCTGTGTGATTTTGGGCAAGTCACTTAACTTCTCTGTGCCTCAGTTACCTCATCTGTAAAATGGAGATTAAGACGGTGAGCCCCACGTGGGATGATCTCATTACCTTGTATCTATCCCAGCCCTTAGAACAGTGCTTGGCACATAGTATTATTATTATTAATAACCCTATCTTGACTGGAAATTGAGAGATTTGAATTCTGTTTTGGGTTCTTCCCAAGGGCAGGTTCTTCATTTTTCCAAGTCTTAAAGATCAGAGTATCATCTGCCCTTTCCCCCAGGTTATACTGAGATAAATCAGATATTTTAGGTGAACTATTTCAGGTATCACAGAAGGAAGGTGATAGATAAGTTCAACATGGAGTTTATTATTGGCACCATTATTTTCCACAGATATGTGTTATTAACATCAATGCAATCGCCAGAATAAAAATGTCACAGTAGTCCCTCTTCTTCCCTCCCCCGATGGAGCTTCTCTAGCAGGGAGAGTGGTTGTGGGTGATCACCATACTACTGAGCAATTTTCTCTAGCTGTCATCTCCCCTCCAAACGAGGGATAATATGTTAAATATCATAAAAGACATTGAGCTAGGCAACGAGTGAAAACTAGTCAGCTATACCGATCTTCCAGTGGAAAATCACTTCCACTGATTTTATATTAGTGGGATGCCTTCCATCATGTGTCAAGGGTTCCAGGGTGGGTCATCCCCTTGAGTGTGGAGTGGCAATCCCCAGGCAAACTCAACTCTCCTAGTAACCTGCTGTTGCTCTTCAGTGCCTTTGGCCAGGTTTTCATTGAGCAGCTTGAACAATCACGCTACTAAGCTCTGTGGTGGATACTAGCAAATCCAGTTGGACCCGGTCCCTGTCCCACATGGGGCTCACAGTCTCAATCCCCATTTTATGGATGAGGTCACTGAGGCACAGGAAAGTGAACTTACTTGCCCAAGGTCACACAGCAGACAAGTGGCAGAGGTGGGATTAGAACCCATGGCCTTCTGACTCCTAAGGCCCATGCTATAAAAGTTCTCCAGAGGAAGTTAGAGCTGCTGCTTGAGAGAGCAAGCTGACCTGTCTTTCTGGACAGAGAGCTGTCAGCTGAGTGATCTCTGGTTCAACAGTTTTGCTGCATTGGAGCTGAGAGGGGAGAGGAGGCTCTTCAAACAGTGCCACCAATCCAGACTACACATGCAATAAAAGTGTCTACAGACTATTAAATGTCATTCTAAGGGCTTGTTTCTGGATTTGTTTAGGTACCAACAGAATAAGCTATGCAGTTCAAGGAGCCCATGAGGGTGGTATTTTTGCACTTTGTATGTTAAGAGATGGTACCCTGGTGTCAGGAGGAGGAAAAGACAGAAAACTAATATCTTGGAATGGAAATTATCAAAAACTTCATAAAACTGAGGTGAGACAAGTGGAACGCTTAAGCTTCATTTTGAACTTGAAAAATTCTTTTTTTTTCCCTTTTTTCTTTAATTAGTTTGGAGGCTGTAAATTGTCACTTGAAAAATTACACAGTTTAATCAGAAATGAATTGGAATGAAGTACCTGATTTTTAAAGTCAATTATTTAGGGAATTATTTACTACTAGGGAATAGGATTTTACATTTTTGGTTTGAAATGGTAATTGCAAGTTGAGATTTTAATATTTATTACATCTGTAAAACTTAGTAAGAAATAAAAATTTGAGAATTCTGTATTTATAATACTGGTCCTTAAATACATATAGTCATTATGAATCTTGTATGAAAGTAAATGGTACCATGTTTTCACAGAACTAGAATATTCAGTGTCACCAAATACAGAAGTACATTTTTTTTCCATTTTAGTTTAATCTTTTTTTGTTTTAATAAAACTTGATAGATTCTCTACTCCTAGTTAATGTTAGTCCAGGTTAATTTTCACTTAGAATTTAGAATTTCTCAGGTACTTTATTACTTAACAGTAAGCACTATGGTTTAGTGGAAAGTATACAAGCCTGGGAGTCAGGTCCCTAGGTTGTAATCCCAGCCTCACCATTTGTCTGTGGTGTGACCTAGGGCCTGTCACTAAATTTCTTTGTGCCCCAGTTACCACATCTTTAAAGTGGGGATTAACTCTTCCTCCCTTCTACTTAGATTGTGAGCCCCATGAGGGACAGGGACTGTGTCCACCCTGATCGTCTTGTGTCTACCCCAGTGCTTGGCACATAGTAAGTGCTTAACAAGTACCATTGGAAAAAAAAATAACATTAAAGTTTGTAAACTTAATCCACTCTTCAGTACCATGCATACCAATATGTAAGCCCCAAATTTCTAAAAAATCAAACAGACATCATTTATTCTTCTTTTAGTAGAAAATTCAGTTGTTAGGGATCCGTCTAGCTTTCATAAGTATTATTATTATATATTATTCATATCTAAATAATAAATGTGGTCTCTTAGTTTAGCCTATAAGATTGTTGGTCCACAGTTGTGAATCAATTTCCTTCTAACACCTTGAATTCTGTTCCATTAGTTAATAATGATAACGGGAACAGTTTTAGAGTTAATACATATATAAATGCATCTTACTCATGACCAAGTTTTGAAAATTAGCCTAACATTTTTTTTTTCCCTAACTATTTTGAAACCAGATTCCAGAGCAGTTTGGGCCAATCCGGACAGTAGCTGAAGGAAAAGGTGACGTTGTATTAATAGGCACTACTAGAAACTTTGTTTTACAAGGCCCGCTGACGGGAGACTTTTATCCAATTACCCAGGTACGTCTTACCCAAAATGGGCCGGTCAGCTATTTTTCCAATTGAAATTATAATAGTGTCCTTCAAAGGTATTTAAGGTGCAATAGGTAATTATATGGTTGCATAGAGCTCTTTGCCTTCTTGATTTCATCTGCTACTACTGTCAATTTAGAAGGAAAGAAATGGATAAAATAATAACAAAGTTGGCAGATAATTGAAACACAAGAGAAGGGAGTAACTTTGATGTTATGAAGATTAGAAAAGTCACGTAGGGTTAGCGCACTAAAATCATGGCATTATTATTTATATTTTCCTTTGTTGATCTTCTTTGCTCAATAGGGTCACACTGATGAGCTCTGGGGTCTAGCCATTCACTCTTCTAAGGCTCAGTTCTTGACATGTGGACATGACAAACACGTCACTCTCTGGGATGCGTCTAGTCACTGCCCCATCTGGAACAAAATAATAGAGGTAGGCACCAAGATGAAGCCAGGGTTTGTTTTTTGCTTCTTATAATTAAATATATTTGAAGGGCAGTGCTTTGAGTTAACCAATTTCCCCACTCCTCAAGAAACTTCCCCACTCCTCAAGAAACTTCCCCACTCCTCAGAAGCATCCAGTGGTTGCCCAACCACTTCCGCATCCAACAGAAACTCCTCACCATTGGTTTTAAAGCAGTCAATCACCTTGCCCCCTCCTACCTTACCTTGCTACTCTCCTACTACTACCCAGCCCACACACTTTGTTCCTCTAATGCCAAACCTTTTGCTGTACCTTAATTTCATGTATCTTGTTGGTGACCTCTCGCCCAAGTCCTACTTCTGGACTGAAATGCCCTCCCTCTTCATATCTAACAGACCATTACTCTCCCCATCCTCAAAGTCTTATTGAAGGCACATCTCCTCCAAGAGGTCTTCCCTGACTAAGCTCTCTTTTCCTTTAGTTCCACTCCCTTCTACATCACCCTGACTTGCTCCTTTTTTTCATCCCCCCTCCCAGCCCCACAGCACTTATGTGCATATCTGTAATTTATTTATATTAATTTCCGTCTCCCCCTTTAGACTGTAAGCTTGTTGTGGTCATGGAATATGTCTGTTATATTGTACTCTCCCAGGCGCTTAGCACAGTGCTCTGCACACAGTAAGTGTTCAATAAATACAACTGAATGGCTGACTGAATTGAAAAGTAGTGTGTTCTAGTGAATAGCGCATGGGCCTGGAAGTCAGAGGACCTGGGTTCTATTTCCAGCCCCTCCACTTGTCTGCTGAGAGATTTTATGCAAGTCACTTCATTTTTCTGTGCCTCAGTAACCTCATCTATAAAGTGGGGGTTAAGACTGTGAGCCCCTTGTGGGACAGGGACTTTGTCCAACCTGATTAGCAGGTAATTTAATAATAATCAAATTATTTTATGACAATTACATAACTTGAATGGCTGTTAATTTCAAGTTAGAGGATATACTTCCTTCAGAACTCTAGGAGCTTCATTTGGTAGCAAATTGTCGTAATTACATAATCATTAAAGGATTTGATTTGCTTGGTATTGCCACAAAAGTAATCAAAAATGTAGTCCAATTTTTAGCTAGTTTCTATTTAGGAGATTTAGACATGGGACTCAAAATAAGCTGAAATATGGATTTGTATCCTATTCCTTAATATCTACAACTGAGCCAGGACAATGGTTCCTTCCACTGGACAGGATCTACCAGTCTTAGCATGAGTATCAATTTTTATAACCTTAAGGAATTTGGGGAGAAGACCTGCAGCTGAAAGACAACAGTTCTAGTCTCAGCTCTGCCAGTTTAGCCTTCCCCCACCTTGTATATGAAGATAACTCTCCTGCCTGCCAGCCTGCCTCCCCTTCTCCTTCCCTCCCTCCCTTCTTCTTTCCCTCCCTCCCTTCCTTCCTGCCTTCCTTTCTCCCTCCCTCCCTTCCTCTATCCTTCTCTCCCTCCCTCCCTTCCTGCCTTCCTCCCACCCTCCTTCCCTTCCTTCCTCCTTTCTTCCCTTCCTTGCTTTTTTCCCTTCCTTTCTCCCTTCCTCCCTTCCTCTATCCTTCCCTCCCTCCCTCCCTTCCTGCTTTCCTCCCACCCTCCTTCCCTTCCTTCCTCCTTTCTTCCCTTCCTTGCTTTTTTCCCTTCTTCCCTCCCTCCCTCCCTCCTCTCCCTTTCTCTCCCCCTCTCCCTCCCTTCCTTACTTACTTCCTAGAAAGTGAGTATTAATAATGATAATAATATTTAAGTACTTACTGTGGCCTAAGCACTGAACTCAGCTTTAGGGAAGAGAAGATAAATGAAGTCAGATACGGTTCCTGTCCAATATAGGGCTCACAGTCCTATGGGAATAAGAATGGTATTTAACTCCCATTTTATGGATAAGGAAACTGAGGCACAGAGAAGTTTAGCGACTTGCCCAAAGTCACCAAGTAGTGAAGTGGTAGAGCCAGGATTAGAACCCAGATCCCCTAACTCCCAGACCCATTCTCTTTCCACTAGGCCAAGCTGCATCTCAATAATGATGATAATAATAATAATAATAATGATTGCCTTATATTTTTTGCCTTTCATCCAAGAAGCCCCAGGGTCTTCATATATATTAATACCTTCATATTTCCAGCATCTCTGAGGCAGGAAGGAGTATTTTACTGATGGGAATATGAGGCTCTAAAAAATGAAGACATTCTCCCTAGACAATAGTAATACAGACATACATATGTTACTACCCACCCACACTCTGTATAACCCAGAAATATGTCATACACTAATTGCTGACATACTCTAAGATCTATAAATGCTAGATGGTAAGTTAGTAATGGCAAAGAAGCTTGTCTGCCACTTCTGTTGTATTCATTCATCCATTCATTCAAACGTATTTATTGAGCGTTTACTGTGTGTAGAGAACTGTTCTAAGCTCTTGGGAGGGTACAGTACAACAGTAAACAGACACATTGCCCACAATGAGAGGCGGTCTGACATTAATATAAATAAATTGCAGATACGTGCATAAGTGCTGTGGGTTTGGGAGCGGGGATGGTCTTCACATAGTAAGCGCTCAGTAAATACCATTGATTGATTGATTAAACCCTCACGCAAAGAAAGTTACAGCCAATCAGTGCCTGCCAATCAATTCTAGTCTCACCCCTTCCCCTTTTGTTTTTCCACTCTCTCCTCTTCCCAGAAGTTCTCCCACCCTTCAGGCCCCAAACTCAGCTCCTCCCTCCTATGTCCCCTTGGCCCTCCCAGAATCAAAGCCACCAGCCATTTCTAGCACCTCTGTCACTATTTACACTCATCTTCCACAAATATGAATAAATGCCAATTCAACTGTACATTCAATTATTTTGATTAAATGAAAATATTTTTATGTGTGCCTCTCACCTTAGAGTATAAAGCCCTAGTGGGCAGGGAGAATGTGTCACTTATTTGTGTTGCACTTTCCGAACTGCCTAGAACGTGGAACTCAGCGGGTATTCAATAAATACTAGGGATTGGCAGATCACATGGTGCCCTTGTGTGGGTGAGTTGGGGATGGAGGTAGTAGCTTTAAACCCCAACACAGAAAGAGCAGCTCTGACTTTTGGTGTCTGAGGCCTTTCTCCCACTCCCATCACCTTCTGCTTAGAACAGTGGCACATAGTAAGCGCTTAACAAATACCATAATTATTATTAATAATACTGCTGCCACCCAAGCAGTAGCACAGGTGGACAGAGGACAGTGACAGAAGCCAAGGGATCATCTTTACCTTGACTGTTGATTGTCTACTGTGTGCAGAGCACCTAGGAAGCATCCAGAGTAAAAGATGGTGGTAATGATTTTTGAGACAGTAGTTTGGACCACCTCTCTGGCGTGTGCCAGACTAAATGGTCTAGCATGCCACTCTCTGGTAGACATGTTGGGGGTTGCTGACACCCGGCTTATATCAAGAAATCATCATCGATCTTTCAACAGGTGCTTTGTGGACTAAGAGGGTTTAATCCAAATTTTTCCCCAAATATTCCAACCTTCCCCATAATTTATTGCTAAACAAACACTGTTTATACAGTTGAGTTCTCAGGTAATGAGTGGACATGATTATTTGACAAGTTCAGCCTTCGAAAACCAGCCTTGGGGATGTATACTGCATACATTGTACAGATTTCTGTAAAAAAAAAAAATTGTCATCCAGCTTGCTGTCTCATCTGATTGTTTTTCATATGAAGGGAAGTGACAAGTGAAGATCAGTCAGTCATATTTATTGAGCACTTACTGAGTGCAGAGTCCTGTACTAAGCACTTGGGAGAGTAAAAAAAATAAATAAATAAATGTTGGTATTTGCCAAGTGCTTACTACGTGCAGAGCACTGTTCTAAGTGCTGGGGTAGATATAGGGGAATGAATAATGTTGGTATTTGTTAAGCATTTACTATTTACAGAGCACTGTTCTAAGCGCTGGAGTGGATACGGGGTAATCAGGTTGTCCCCCATAGGGCTCACAGTTAATCCCCATTTTACAGATGAGGTAACTGAGGCACAGAGAAGTTAAGTGACTTGCCCACAGTCACACAGCTGACAAGTGGCCGAGGCGGGATTCGAACCCCTAACCTCTGACTCCCAAGCCCATGCTCTTTCCACTGAGCCACGTACAGTACAACAGAGTTGGTACACAGGTTACCTACCAACGAAGAGCTTACAGTCTAGAGGGGGAGACCATCATTAATATAAAGAATTACGGACATGTACATAAGTACTGTGGGGCTGAGGGAGGGGTGAAGAAGAACAGTGCTTGGCACATAGTAAGTGCTTAACAAATGACATTATTATTATTATTAAAGAGTAAAAATACAAGTGCAAGGGTTGTGCAGAAGGGAGTAGGAGAAGACGATATGGCCTAGTCGGGGAGGGCCTTTTGGGAGGAGTGATCGTCTGTCACATATGAAGAGGGAGTGCATTCCAGACCAGAGTCAGGATATGGGTTAGGGGTCAGCGGCGAGATAGATGAGATGGAGGTAGAGTGAGTAGGTTGGCATTTAAGGAGTGAAGTGTGTGGGCTGGGTTGTAGTGAGGCAAGGTAGGAGGGGACAGTGTGATTGAATGCTTTAGAGACTATGGTAAGAAGTTTCTGTTCGATTCAGAGGTGGATGGGCAACTACTGGAGGTTCTTGAGGAGTGGGGAAACATGGACTGAATGGATTTGTAGAAAAATGTTCTGGGCAGCAGAGTGAAATCTGGACTGAAGTGGGGAGAGAGAGTAGGCAGGGAGGTGAGCAAGGGGGGCTGATTAGACTGTAAGCCCATCAAAGGGCAGGGACTGTCTCTATCTGTTACCGATTTGTACATTCCAATAGTACAGTGCTCTGCACATAGTAAGCGCTCAATAAATACTATTGATTGAATGAATGAATGAATGCAGGATTCAAGGTGCAATAAGATAAATGCTTGGATTAATGTGGTAGCAGTTTGGATGGAGAGGAAAGGGCAGATTTTAGCGGTGTTGCAAAGGTTGACCTGATAGGATTTGGTGACAGATTGAATACTTGGTATTCAGTGAGAGAGAGGAATCAAAGATAACACGATGATTATGGGCTCATCAGATAGGGAAGATAATAATGTAATAATGTTGGTATTTCTAAGTACTATGTGCAAAGCTGTTCTAAGCACTGGGGGGATACAAGGTGAGCAGGTTGTCTCACATGGGGCTCACAGTCTTCATCCCCATTTTACAGATGAGGTAACTGAGGCCCAGAGAAATGAAGTGACTTGCCCAAAGTCACACAACTGACCAGCGAGGGAGCCGGAATTAGAACCCATGACCTCTGACTCCCAAGCCCATGCTCTTTCCACTGAGCCACGCTGCTTCTCTAAGATAGTGGTGCCATCTACAGTGATGGGAAAGTCATGGGGAGGACAGGGTTTGGGTGGGAATGTGAGATGTTCTGTTTTGGACATGTTAAGTTTGAGGTGTAGGGAGGACATCCAAGTAGAGTTGTCCTGAAGCCAGGAAGAAATACGAGAATGCAGAGAAGAAAAGAAATCAGGGCTGGAGATGCAGATATATGAATCATCTGCAAAACGCGATGGTAGTTAAAACCATGGGAGTGAATGAGTTCTCCAAGGGAGTGGGTGTATAGATGGGGACCCAGAACTAAGCCTTGAGGGACTCCCTCAGTTAGGGGGTAGGAGGCAGAGGTGGAGCCCATGAAAGAGACTGAGGATTAGCAGCCAGAGAGGAGGAGAACCAAGAGAGTACAGTGTCTGTGAAGTAAGCCAAAGTTGGATAATATTTCCAGGAGGAGGGGGTGGTCAACACTGTGAAAGGCAGCTGAGAGGTCGAGGAGGATTTGGATGGAGTAGAGACTGTTGGATTTGGAAAGAAAAAGATTATTGGTGACCTTTGAGAGGGCAGCCTTGGTGTTGTGAAGGAGGCAAAAGCCAGATTGAAGGGAGTTGAGAAGAGGAAGTGGAGGCAGCGGATGTAGACAACTTGCTCAAAGAATTTGGAGAGAAACGGTAGGAGGGAGATGGGGCGATAACATAGGGAACTATGGATCAAGGGCAGGTCAAGAAACAGAGGCAAATTGTTAGGGTCCTATTGAAAAAATGGTATTAATGTAAGCAAGGAAGAATCACTTTATTTTTTAAATAAAGGAGTAGTAGTTTATGTGGAAAAGTGTTTGCCTGAACAAAAAAGCCTGGTTTTTATTTTTCATATTATTAGGTGTGACTTTCAATTCACACTTGCTCTCTAATCTTATAGGATCCAGCCCAGGCTTCCGGTTTTCATCCATCAGGTTCAGTTGTTGCTGTTGGAACCCTCACTGGAAGGTAAGAGAAATAGGCAAATCTGTTGGCTATTTTTTATATTTCAGAAGCTCACTGCAAGTAAGATCGATATTTTGATTTCTGCCACCAGTATGGCCAGTTTTGCCCTTTAAGGCATTTGCCCAGCTTCTTTTGAACAAGACAGGCATCTAAAAGCCACATGAAGCCTGCAGTAGTATGTTTTATGCCTTGTTAACTTCCTGTCATTTTCATTGCTCTCTGAATATTCCTTCAGAGAAATGTACCATTCAGTGTTTCCATGAAATTTGACCCCTGAAAAATACATCAAACTGAATGAAATGAAACAGAATAAGCATATTGTAAATAACATTTAAGTAGAGCCAAATACTTTACCAGACTTGGATTAGCAAACCAATTTACTCCAGATTTTAGATTTGATTTTTATTTTGTGATCTTTCTTTTCTGTTCTTTCTAGGCATAAATTTTTGCATTTTGTAGGACCTGAAATATAATGAAATTCAAATTGGAAAATAAAATTTAGGGATAACATAACTTTTGCAACTGAGCAGTTTGGGTAGCAGCCAGTAAAGGATTCCCTCAATTAGTCGTAGTTGTAGTAATCAATCATTGGGATTTATTGAGCACTTAGTATGTGCAGAGCACTGTACTAAACACTTGAGAAAGTACGCAGTAGAGTTAGATGCCATCCCTGCCCACAAGAAACTTACAATCTACAGGGGGAATCAGACATCAAAATAAACTGGTGAAATAGAAGAGTAAAAAGGATACATACATAATTGCTGTGGGGCTGCGGTGTGTATCAAAATGCTTAAGAGCTACACAACCAAGTGCCTCCATCCCTGCCCACAAGAAACTTACAATCTACGGGGGAATCAGACATCAAAATAAACTGGTGAAATAGAAGAGTAAAAGGATACATACATAATTGCTGTGGGGCTGCGGTGTGTATCAAAATGCTTAAGAGCTACACAACCAAGTGCCTCAGTGACACAGAATAGTAATTGTGGTAGTAATATTAGCAGCATTTATTAAGCATCCACCGAAAGTAATGCTTTGTACTTGGGAAATTCAAAACAAACAAATGACACATTTTGTCCCACAAGGAGTTTATAATCTAGTGTGGGTCACAGATGCAATAGGACCCACAATAGTATCTACAAATAGAGTATTCAAAAGAGATCGTTAATGTGCAGTTGAATAAACATAAAAACCTAAGTGCTGGAAATGGCTGGTGGGCTTATCTGACTTGGGATACTTGGAATTAATTAGGGAAGACATGCTGGAGGAGGTGGGCTTGCAAGATGACTTTGAAAAAGGGAGGACTGTGGTGTGTGGGGATTTGGGAGGGAAGGGAGTTCCAAACGAGAGAATAACTTGAGGGTGGGGCAGAGAACGACCATTAGGAAGTGATTATGAACAGTAGTTTCATTGAATGGCGTTTAAAGCTCTTTCCCTTTTAAGGCAAACACATGGAGAGCTGTTATTGTGTCTCAATGATAAATGATTAAATAAACCTTCTGTAAATTGCATTTCTTGCCTAGTGGCTTATTGCACTCTTTCCTGTGTTTACAACAGGTGGTTTGTGTTTGACACAGAAACAAAAGATCTGGTCACTGTCCACACAGATGGAAATGAGCAGCTGTCTGTAATGCGTTACTCACCAGGTCAGAACACAATTCAGTCACTGTAAAAACAAAAATGATTCAATTTTGTGTATGATTCCCTTTCTTCAAGTACTTGAAATCTCTCAGCGTCCAATTTAAATTGTGCCCGCAGATGTTTATATTCATTGTCTGCCACCCACATTTACTGTGACCATGCAGTCTGGGATCGTCGTCATTACTTTCCAAGGCTCTGAGTGGAGTTCGAGAGAATGGACAAGACCTATTCCTGGTCCTTGAGAAACTTGCAGTCCCCATGGTTGAAGTTTTATAAATTGTCACATTTATTGAACACTTACTCTGTGCAAAGCACTGTATTAAGCACTTGGGAGAGTATGATATAACAATAAACAGACATATTCCCTGCCCACAGCGAATTTATAGTCTGGAGGGGGAGACAGACATTAACACAAATAAATAAATGAATTACAGGTATATACAGCCATGTAAATAAAATACCTAACCGATTGCAAGGGAAAAGACATTTGAGTCTTAAGAGTCACATCGCAATGGTTAGAGTGGCTGGAGCCAGGTGAGGTTGTTTGGAAAGGAGGGGTGCCGAGTTGTTATATTGTTATAGTGTACTCTCCCGAGTGCTTAGTACAGTGCTCTGTTCACAGTACATGCTTAATAAATATGATTGATTGATAAAGGAGAGGGATATACAGTTGGCTTCACTAAGTAGATTGCTTGTTCGGAGAAGCAATGGCCCATGGATAAAAAAGCAGAGACAATCTTTGGAAAACTTGGGACTCCATAAATGGGAGTTTTCATTGGATTTAAAAGGGGATTAGTAGTCAAGTGGTCACTGTACATCTCTGGGTATGATCAAAACTTTACAAGGTGTCCTCCTTATCTCCAGCATCTTGTTAATGTATTGTCAGAGCAATCCTATTTACAGGTCAAGACTTTCTTCTGACATCCCATAGCACTGAGCTCTAGCCAAAGATAAGAGTGTTGTGAGAAGAACAGGCCCAGTTTCCCCAGAAGCATGCAATCTAAAAACTCAGTATAAACCAGCCTTTTGAAAGAACTCTGCGTATGGCAGGTAACTCATCTGTCGTTTTCCAAGCGAGACTATCATCACCGTGCTAATTAACGAGGAGCCAGAAGGGGGCATTACATGATCACACAGAGGACTCCATCCTCCTGGGAAACCCAAATCTGTTGGGGGAAAGTTGTTTACTGATCAGATTGGAAGGTAACCTGTGGCTGAAAGTCACTGATAGTAAAAATGAAGCTCTTTGCTAATTAAACTATCATCAGGGATTTATACAATCACCCTAGGGAGCAACTGATATTGTAAACCCTCTTCAGTAGGGATGAGTGATTATTTATCAGTAGAGTTTTCTGGATGGTAAGGTCCCAGACCACAGAGATTTGATTCTCTGTGCTAGCTCAATAAACTTTTATGTTCACACTGCAAACACTAGATAGTCCTAAACTTTCTTTTGGTATCCCCACCATTAGAATTAATGCCCTTCCTCTCTACCAGACATTCATTCCTCTATTCCAAAGAGTTGTCATTACAGAGATGAGTTGGTTCCCTCTGGAGAGCAGTCAGGCTTTAAGGACCATCAGCTCTCCAGTTTCTCTCCCAGTTCCTCAAATTTACTGCTTCCATGAACCTGGCTGACTGCCGGACTAGTTGTTAACAGTCCTTTCAACTGTCAGTATCTCTGATTTAGGTGCACTCCGCTGCATTTCAGGGACTCTTTTTTAGAAACACTGGTAAAAATGGTTGCTTCCTAAATTTCATTATTAGTACTTTCTCTGGCAGTTGAATGCAAAGCACTAGACTAAGCCTGGAGAAAGAATCAATCAATCAGTCAGTGGTATTTATTGTTTACTTTGTGCAAAGAAGTATACTAAGTGCTCGGGAGAGTACACTACAGTAGAGTTGGTAGATTCATTCCCTGCCCACAATATTGATGCGGATATGATCTGCACTTATTTGACCCTTGAAGGGAAGGGCAGACTGTTTTTTACACACACACACACACTCTCTCTCTCTCTCTCTCACTCTCTCTCTCTCTCTCACTCACATTCTCTCTCACTCACTCACACTGGATGTGGGCAGCTTATACAATAGACATGAATCTAAAGGTATTATTGAAGATCATCCAGAAGTTGATGCAGGTAAAAGTTGTGGATTATTTAATATCAAATTTAACTGAGTAATTGTGTTTCAATTATCCTTTAAAATGATCCAAATACATTGCTTTAATGCAGTATGATTTTTTCAAATGAAACAAAAGACAAGGGTGATTGCTGGTTGTGTGCTTGGCACACTGCCATGCACCCTGTGGGTTCCCATTAAATGCTAATTGAGGATGATAACAGGGCAATCATTTAGCATCTTTATTAGGGAGTCTTTAATAGGATGCTCTTGATTTGGCAATTGGCCATCCATAGGCCCGAGAGCAGCCCTGGAAACCCCTGCGATTGTCCTCAACCACCTCCTGAGTCTAAAACTCCAGGGAGGGCTAAATATGTCATTTCCCAGCCAACATTGGGAGAGAGTTCTGCATGTGCTCCATAGCCACGTTTTTGAATCTGCATCAGATCCTAGAGTTGACTAGAGGAGGCAGGAACAAAGGATAATAATAATAATTGTGGTATTTGTTAAGCACTTACTATAGGCCAAGCTCTGTATCATGCCCTGGGGTAGATATAGGATAATTAGGTGCCACATGGGGCTCACAGAGTAAGTAGAAAGGAGGGGACAGGTTTTGAATCCCGATTTTGCAGAAGAGGGAGTGGAGGCACAGAGAAGTTAAGTGACTTGTCCAGAGTCACACAGCAGGTAAGTGTTGGAGTTAGGAGTAAAACCCAGGGCCTCTTACTTCCTGGCCCATGCTGTTTCTGGTAGGAAATGCAGCTTCCACATTCCCTGAAGGATGAGCTCCTGCCCCCTCCACAGCCACAAAGATAGAAATTTTCCTAGGGGAAGGGACTGGAGACACACTCTCCACCATGAGGTGAGGTGAGTTCCCCTGTGTCTACCCCAGCGCTTAGAACAGTGCTCTGCACATAGTAAGCGCTTAACAAATACCATCATTATTATTATTGAACCCCCACATCATCTCCCACTCAGAGTACAATCAATCAGTGGAATTTATTGAGTGCTTACTGTGTGCAGAGCACTGTACTAAGTTCTTGGGAGAGTACAATACTACAGAGAAGCAGTGTAGCCTAGTGGATAAAGTACAGGCCTGGATGTCAGAAGGACCCTCTTGCCAAATCCAATGTCCTCTACTCCATCTTAATCCTCCTCGACCTCTCAGCTGCCTTTGACGCTGTGGACCACCCCCTTCTGAAAATATTATCCACCTTGGCTTCACTAACTCTTTCTCTCCTGGTTCTCTTATCATCTCTCTGGCTGTTCCTTCTCAGTCTCCTTCATGGGCTCCTCCTCTGCCTCCCACCCCCTAACTCTGGGGGTGTCTTCAAGGTTCAGTTCTGGATCCCCTTCTATTTTCCATCTACAACCACTCCTTTGGAAAACTCATTCGCTCCCATGGATTCAACTACCATCTCTGTGCAGTTGATGCCCAAATCTACATCTCCAGCCCTTATCTCTCTCCCTCTCTGAAGTCTCGCATTTCCTCATGTCTTCAAGACATCTCTAATAGGATGCCCTCCAGTCACCTCAAGCTTAATGTGTCCAAAACAGAACTCCTATCTTTCCACCCAAACCCTGTCCTCCCGTGACTTTCCCATCACTTTAGACGGCACATCCATCCTTCCCGTCTCACAAACCCGTAACCTTGGTGTTATCCTTGACTTCACTCTCTCATTCAACCTACATATTCAATCCATCACTAAATCCTTTAGGTCCCATCTTAACAACATCGCTAAAATCCGCTATTTTCCTCTCCATCCAAACTTACTACCACATTAAAACATCACTCATCCTCTCCATCCTGGATTACTGCAGCAACCTTCCAGCCTCCCACCTCTCCCCACTCTAGTGCATACTTCACTCTGCTTCCTGGATAATTTTTCTACAAAAAAGTTCAGGTCATGTCAGCCCCCTCCTCAAAAAACTACAGTGGTTGCTCAGCCACCTCTGCATCAAACAAAAACTCCTCACCATTGGCTTTAAAGCACTCCATCACCTAGCCCCCTCCTACCTCACCTTGGTACTCTCCTACTACAACCCAGCCTGCACACTTTGCTCCTCTAATGCTAACCTTCTACTCTATCTCGACCTCACCTATCTCACCACCAACCCCTTGCCCGTGTCTTGCCTCTGGCCTGGAACACCCTCCCTCCTTTAATCTGACAGACAGTTACTCTCCCTCCACTTCAAGGCTATTGAAGGTACATCTCCAAAAGGCCTTCCCTGACTAAGGCCCCCTTTTTCTCTTCTTCCAGTCCCTTGGATGTCAACCTGACCTGCTCCCTTTGTTATTCCTCCCTCCCAGCCGCACAGCGCTTAGATACATGTCTGTAATTTAATTATATTAATGATGTCTCCCCCACAAATACAGACTTTGAGCTCATAGTGGTCAGGGATTGTGTCTGTTTATTGTTATATTGTACTCTCCCAAGAACTTAGTAGTACTCTGCACACAGCACTCAATATATACAGTTAAATGAATGACTGACTTAAGTTCTAATCCTGACTTCACCACTTGTCTGCTGCGTGACCTTGAACAAGTCAGTTCACTTCTCTGTGCCTCAGTTACCTCATCTGGAAAATGGGGATTAAGACTGTGAGCCCCATGTGGAACAGGGACTGTGTCCAACCTCATTAACCTATATCTCCCCCAGCATGTAGTGCAGTGCCTGGCACATAGTAAGTTCTTAGGAATTTCCATAAAAAAAATAGTTGGTAGCTTCCAAGGCCACCAAAGCCGGCTGCACTTCTCTCTCCTAGGTGAAACAACTGGAGCAGTAGTTATAACTAGAAGTGGAGCAGTCCTAGAGTAATAATATTCCTGGTTTCCCAATCGCCATGATCATTTCAGACTCGGCTACAAGGCCTTAAAAAGTAGGTCCACAATCTCCAGCGGGATCAAGGATTTAGACCTCTGCCCCTGTTAGAAAGAGTAGAGCACCAGGGTTGCAGCGTCCTGTGTGTTACTTGGCTCTAACTAGCAGACAGGTGGCTATGATCTGCACCAGCTGCAGTCTTCTTGACCCTCTGGGCCAGTGCATGGTTTGTGGTCATTTAAGGTGATGTGACAAATGAGCAGCACATCAGGGCTCAGAATGAGCATGAGTGTTTGGAAGGAGACTATTAGCCCCCACTTTTAGAACAGTGACTGTTTTTCTGGTAGTTGGAATATTAAATCACACACCCTTTACTTTTCATCTGTTAAGTTTAAACGTATCTCTAGGCAAATCAAAATTTGTGAATGAGTTCCAAACAGAGATTCAGAAAACTCACAGTGAGGGGGTTATGTTCTTGCCTAACCACATTATGGAAAGCCACATACATCTTGACCCACACTGTGTGCATCTCTTCAAGCAGTTTTTCCATTTACATCACATCCTATCCAGATAGCTGTGAATCGTCAGAAGAGCATTCCCAAATTCCCTGACAATGTTCTATCCAAAATGCCAAGTGAAAACATATTGAGGAAGGACCAAATGTACAAATTTATCACAGGCTATGCAGAGTTAACCCAATTTGGGTTATGTTAGTGGTTTTTTTTTCTGCAAAGTGAGTATTTCACAGGCTATCATTTCAGGGTGAATTTAGCCTCTCTTTTGGCCTGGTTAGATGGACCTAGGTAAAATGTAACTTGGCTTCTGTCAAATTTATGCATTGTAGCTACCATTTTGAACCTTCCAGAAATGCATGTTTTGCAGACAAAAAATTCACAGTTGTTTAACTGGGAGTAAGATGGGTTGGCTTGATGGACTTGGGAGTATGCCACCTTTTGGAGACCTCTATGCCAATTCTATTTTGGTCACAAGGGAAGAGGAACAATTTTTTTTTAATCTCTAGAGGATCCTTTTTCTTTAGCCCCAAATTAGGACATTTTACTAGTCTCTCTATTATCATCATCATTATTATTATCATTTCCGTGTCTTCTGTAGAAACTTAGATTTGAGAAAATATAGCATTGTAAACCCAAATTCAAAAACCCAGAAAATTATTCAGCTATAGCCATTACTATCAGAACTCACTATACAGAGATTATGTTTTCAGACTCGTTTTATAGTTAAAAATGTTAACATTAAATTCTCCATACTAAAATGTAAACATTTCTATAACTCCTTGTAGCTAGTCATGTAGTTCATGGATTCTGACCATTCAACATCCAGCTGTTGCATCTTTTAGTGCCAAATTTCCCATCCAGCACCATACTCCTGAGCAATTGACCATCAAGCACATCAATTAGGGGCTCATGTGTACATGACAGCGTCTTGAACTCTGTTCCCAGCAAAGCCAACAGGCCTGGTCCCTGCACTCCATATCACCCGGGTGACGTTCAGTAAATTGCCTTAGTACTCAGAATAGGACCCTGGTGCCATAAAAGTATTAAAATGAGTGAGAAGTTGGCATCCAGTGAGAGCTTTAATCACATCATTTCCCACAATATTCATTGGGCACCCTGCTCTGGGCAAGCATTTATACTACAAAATACTGAGGAAAATTGAGGAAGGAAGATGAAAACAATGTCCCTGCCCTCAAGTAATCTATGGTCTAAATGGGGAATCGGGCAGACATCAGGGATCACAGACGTGTCATTTGTAATGCCGGTACATGGTTAACAGGAATGCATTAATAAATGTGGTATTTGTTTAACTCTTACTATGTGCCAAGCGCTGAACTAAACCTGGGGTAGGTACAAGCTAGTCCAATTGTACACAGTCTCTGACCCATTCAGGCTCAGAATCTAAAAAAGAGGGAGAACAGAGATCTCATCCCCATTTTCCAGATGAAACGGAAGCACACAGAAGATAAGTGACTTCCCCGAGGTCACAAGATAGGCAAGAGGCAGAGCTGGGATTAGAATACACTCATAAACTTTTGGCTGAGTCCCGAGATGACTGACTCAGTAAAGCTGCTATTGAAAGAGGTGAATCAGGAATATATCGAGGAGTGACATTTTAAAAAGTTTGTGTAGGGGGGAAGAATACAGTTTTATGCTACGGGTGAGGGTATGGCATGAGCAACAACACAATAGTTGGGTTGGGTCATTTTCTTCACTTTCCTCCACCTTCCTCAAGATATAGAGAGAAGCAGCATGGCTTAGTGGATAGAGCATGGGTCTGGGAATCAGAAGGAACTGGGTTCTAATCCCAGCTCTGCTGCTTGTCTGTTGTGTGGTCTTGGACAAGACACTTCATTTCTCTGTGGCTCAGTTACCTCATCTGTAACATGGGGATTAAGACTATGAGCCCCATGGGGGACATGGACTGTGTCCAACCTGATTACTTTGTATCTACCCCAGCATTTGAAGCAGTGGTTAACAAATGCCATTAAATGTATACAAATACCATTAAATATATATTCATATACATGTATAGATATTTAATATACACATCAGAGGAAGAATATGGTAGAACTTTAATCATAATTAAAACCAAATTTAAAATTTGATTATAATTTCTCTCCTGTGCTTTGAACCTGGTTTAAAATATGATGGTATCCAAAAAATTCAGGACCAAGTTTCTTTCAGATAATTGAGATGAGGACATCATAATTTAAACCAAGTTAAAAATTTGAATACGATTTCTCTCCTCTGCTTTGAACCTGTTTGTAAATATGATAGTATCCAAAGGATTTAGAACCAAGTGTCTATCAGGTAACTGAGTTGAAATGGGTCACCTGCATCCCCTTTCTAACTAAAGATGAGTGTTCAGGGAGGTTCCTGAATCAGAATCATAAAGTGGTCCCAGGAGTCCCTTTTACCCCAGCAGCTCTTGGCTCAGAGCCAGGGAACAGGATTTTTAGGCTGTCACATAAAGTCAAAGCCATTGGCATGGGAGAGAGCCCTTGAGTTCATTGTCAGGCCCAGCAAAATAATTCCAAAATTCACCCAAGAATCTGAATGTTTCCATATTAGGAAAAAAAATTACAGTAGTTTAGGATTTTGTTTAAAACCACTATGGAAAATTGAGTGATTAGCCTTGGTACTTTGCAAGCCAATTTAGGCTTACGTTTGGAAGGTAATTATCCTCTTCTTTTTTTTTGGATAGATGGGAATTTTTTGGCGATTGGTTCACATGACAACTGTATCTATATCTATGGTGTAAATGACAACGGAAGGAAATACAGTAGAATTGGCAAGTGCTCAGTAAGTTCCCATCTTTGTTTTAAACACAGAATCATGACTTTTTAAATGTGCTTTCATATGTTTCAGTGACAGATTTCTTCACCAAAGAAAATAATCACATGTGCTTCTCTTTTTTTAGGGTCACTCCAGCTTTATTACTCACTTGGACTGGTCTGTTAATTCACAGTACCTCGTGTCTAATTCAGGGGACTACGAAATTCTTTATTGTGAGTATAAACAAATGAATGTTTTGGGGACCATACCTTGTAGTGAAGCAGCATGGCCTAGTGGCAAGAGCACAGGCTTGGGAGTCAGAGGTTGTGGGTCCTAATTCCAAATCTGCCACTTGTGTGCTGTGTGACCTTGGGCAAGTCACCTAACTTCTCTGTGCCTCAATTAACTCATCTGTAAACTAGGGATTGAGACTGTGAATCCCATGTGGGACAGGGACTGTGTCCAACCTCATGACCTTGTATCTACCATAGCACTTAGAACAATGGTTGGCACATAGTAAGTGGTTAACAAATACCATAATTATTAGAGGCTCATCCCATACATAATCAGGGATCCACAGTAGTTTGTCTGCACTTCTAGAATGTTTAGAAGTTTGGTCAAACATAGAGGGCCCATAGAATCAATCAATCAGTGGTATTGATTGAGCGCTTACTGTGTGTAGAGCTTGGGAATCTACACTACAATAGAGTCGGTACACACGTTCCCTGCCTGCAACAGGCTTAAGGTCTAAAAAGAAGTGACAGACAGTAATATAAATGAATAATTTATGGGTATGTACATAAGTGCTGTGTGATGGAGAGTGCAGTGCATACAAGATGCCTAAAAGGCTTGGATCCAGGGACTAAGATAATGTAGAATGGAGAGGGAGGCGGGGAAAAGAGGGCTTAATCAGAACACACTCATTCATTCATTCAATAGTATTTATTGAGCGCTTACTATATGCAGATCACTGTACTAAGTGCTTGGAATGTACAATCTGGCAACAGATAGAGACAATCCCTGCCCACTGTCAGGCTTACAGTCTAATCGGGGGAGACAGACAAAAACAAGACAATTTAATCATGATAAATAGAATCAAGGGGTTGTACACCTCATTAACAAAAATAAATAGGGTAATAAAAATATATACAAATGAGCAAAATGCTGAGGGGAGGGGAAGGGAGAGGGGGAGGAGCAAAGGGAAATGGGGGAAAGGGGACTTAGCTGAGGGGAGGGGAGGCGAGGGCAGAGAGGCAGCAGAGGGAGCAGAGGGAAAAGGGGAAGCTCAGTTTGGGAAGTCCTCTTGGAGGAGGTGAGCTCTCAGTAGGGCTTTGAAGAGGGGAAGAGAGTTTGGCGGAGGTGAGGAGGGAGGGCATTCCAGGACAGCACGAGGACGTAGGCCAGGGGTCAGTGGCAGGATAGGCATGAACGGGGGACTTTGAGGAGGTGAGCGGCAGAGGAGTGGAGTGTGCAAGGTGTACAGAAGAAAGAGAGAAGGGAGGAGAGGTAGGAGGGAGCAAGATGATGGAGAGCCTTGAAGCTCAGAGTGAGAAGTTTTTGTTTAGTGCGGAGGTTGATAGGCAACCACAGGAGGATTTTAAGGAGGGGAATGACATGCCCAGAGCATTTCTGCAGGAAGATGATCCGGGCAGCGGAATGAAGAATAGACTGGAGCGGGGAGATACAGGAGGAAGGGAGATCAGAGAGAAGGCTGACACAATAATCCAGTTGGGATATTATGAGAGCTTGTACCAGTAAGATAGGCATTTGGATGGAGAGGAAAGGGTGGATCTTGGCGATATTGTAAAGGCGAGACCGGCAGGCATTGGTGACAGATTGGATGTGTGGGAGTGAGTCAAGGATGACATCAAGGTTGCGGGCTTGAGAGACAGGAAGGATGGTTCTACCATCCACAGTGATAGAGAAGTCAGGAAGAGGACAGGGCTTGGGAGGGAAGATGAGGAGCTCAGTTTTGGACATGTTGAGTTTTAGGTGGCGGGCAGACATCCAGGTGGAGACGTCCTGGAGGCAGGAGGAGATACGAGCCTGAAGGGAGGGGGAGAGGACAGAGCGGAGATGTAGATCTGTGTGTCATCTGCATAGAGATGATAGTTGAAGCCGTGAGAGCGAATGAGTTCACCGAGGGAGTGAGTGTAGATGGAGAACAGAAGAGGACTGAGAACTGACCCTTGAGGAACCCCAACAGTTAGAGGATGGGAGGGGGAGGAGGAGCCCGCGAAGGAGACAGAGAATGAACGGCCAGAGAGATAAGAGGAGAACCAGGAGAGGATGGAGTCCATGAAGCCAAGGTGAGATAAGGTGTGGAGGAGAAGGGGATGGTTGACAGTTTCAAAGGCAGCTGAGAGGTCGAGGAGGATTAGGTTAGAGTAGGAGCCATTGGATTTGGCAAGAAGGAGGTCATGGATGACCTTTGAGGGGAGGGGATGGAAGCCAGATTGGAGGGGGTCCAGGAGAGAGTTGGAGTTAAGGAATTCTAGGTAGCGAGTGTAGATGACTCGTTCTAGGAGTTTGGAAAGGACGGGTAGGAAGGAGATAGGGCAATAACTGGAAGGGGAAGTGGGGTCAAGAGAGGGTTTTTTTAGGATGGGGGAGACATGGGCATGTTTGAAGGCAGAGGGGAAGAAGCCAATGGAGAGTGAGCGGTTAAAGAGAGAAGTTAAGGAGGGGAGGAGGGAAGAGGTGATGGTTTTTATAAGGTGAGCGGGAATAGGGTCCAAAGCACAGGTGGAAGGGGTGGCACTTGTGAGGAGGGAGGAGATTTCCTCTGAGGATACTGCAGGGAAGGATGGGAAAGTAGGGGAGAGGATCGTGGGGGTAGGGGGAGGCAGAAGGGAGAGGGGTGACTTTGGGGAGCTCAGACCTGATTGTGTTAATTTTTGTGATGAAGTTGGTGGCCAGATCGTTGGGGGTGAGGGAACACAGAACACATAGAACCCTTCTAGAATATGAAGTAGATCTGGAGAGGAAAAGTCAAGATGGAAGATAAATCTGATCCAAGCATTTGAAGGGTTCTTAGCTTAGTGGCCTCATCTGTCTTCTCAAAAGCCCTCTGGGAACAGGCATTATTCTGGCTTTTCCGATGAAGAAATTGAGGCACAGAGAAGTTAAGCAACTTTGCCAAGGTCCCAGGCAAATGCGTGGTTGAGGGGGGACTAGAAAGTTGGTGTTCAGACCATCAGGAAGCAAGGTAGCACTAAAGTGTTAAAGGCAAATTTGATATTGGGATGCATAAATAGCAGAGATTGGAGGAACCATGAAGTTATCTTCCCTTTTATAGTCAGCTGTGATCCGACCCTTCCTAGAGACTGTGCCAAGCTCTGTTAAAGCTCAAGTGGTGTCTTTGTAGAAATAAGTGAGTGAGCTTTCATGGGAAAACCACAAAGATAATTAAAGGGTTGGAAAATGAGACATTTAAGGAAAACCTAAAGAAATTTAGAGCATTCAGGGGCGACTAAATGATGTTCTGCTATTTTAAGGTTTTTATATAGTGTTTCTCCCAATTCTTCAAAGGACAATAAAAATAAAAGAGAAAAGTTAGCCTGCAGTATGAGGGATTTTTGTTAGATGTAAGAGAAGAATGGCTTGTTTACTTGTTTTGATGTCTGTCTTCCCCCTTCTAGACTGTAAGCCTGTTATGGGCAGGGATTGTCTCTCTTCATTGCTGAATTGTACTTTCCAAGCACTTAGTACAGTGCTCTGCACACAGAAAGCGCTCAGTAAATACGATTGAATGAATGAATGTGTGCACAGAATGATACTAAACGCTTGGGCAACTACACTGTAGCAGAGTTGGTATGCATGTTCCCTGCCCACAAGGAGCTTACAGCTTAGAAAGGGAGACAGACATCAATATAAACAAGTAAATATGTCTGAAATGGTTTGGATGTGGTCTTGCTTGAGGCCAGGAGGATGAAATTCCAGTGCTGAGATTAAAGGGTTCGGTGATTGTGACAGCATGGAATGAGCAGCTTTGGAATTTTCTTTCTAAAGATAATCTCTGGTGGGATCTGTGTGGGGCATATCTAACCTCTTCTGTGTAGAGTCCACTGTGAATCAATTGACAGCTTGTATTCATGGAATTTTAGAAAGATTTTGCCCTATGGAGCCATGTACCACTTGTCCACCATAGAGCCCATCTCAAAAACTTTTCCTTCCACCCAACCACTGGATTCACGACATTTTGGGCTCTTCTAGCTCACCATATGTCCTCCAGTATGTCTCCTCCTCCATGGTTGGCCTAGGGTCCTTAGGAGGCTACTACAGAGGTAAGAGGAGCAGATCAAACAACCTGGTGGACTCCCAGGCAGCAACTGTCACTCAAGTGAACTTCTAGGTCAATCAGAAGAGCCCCTAGAAAGACATGCCCAAACAGAAGGAAAGCTCAAGCTGTGTCATTTAAAGCACTTACCAGACCTTTTAGGCTGAATGGCACCAATGAATTCTAGTACCTTATCCCCCACCATTAGCTGCTTAATAAGCCAAATTGGATTTGGTTTGGGCCATTAAAATAAATGGGGAATTTCTGTTAGTAATGGGCTCAACCTGATCCTGGGTTTGCCCAACACAGATCCATCCTGAGTGTTTTAATGAGGTGGTGCTTTTACTTGGTTCCGTTTTCCCCGTGAGAGGTCACAGTTTGCTTGTTTCCTTTTCTTAGGGGTTCCCTCTGCTTGTAAGCAAGTTGTAAGTGTGGAGACAACTAGAGATATTGAGTGGGTGACCTACACGTGTACTTTGGGATTTCACGTTTTTGGTAAGTTAATTTTATTGAATTCAAAAGTAAGTGAGATCTAATTTGGGGACGTTTGCCTCTAAGGCCAGCTTGTCGATTTAATCGTTTGGGATTTTGACTTTAGATTTTTCAGTTACATTTCAGTTACATTTCTGATGAAATGGGTTTAAATGTTCAAAGCTAGAAGCTATTTTCTTTTAAGGCATCAGGTTCATTTATTTAAAATGCTGTATTCAGGGGCTGAGATCGCCAGTGAGTAAACTGCAACTTTTTGGGAAAATTTTTTAGGTAGAAAGAGTAGAGCAATAGTTAAAAGACTTTCCTTGACATGTAAAACATGTAGTCTGCATGTCAGTAAGTAATTATCCCTTATTTTTAAAATAATAAAATTTAAATATTTATTATGGTATTAATTGAACACATTGTGCACATAGCACAAGCATTTGAGATAGATGGCCTAGTGGAAAAAGCATGGTCCTGGAAGTCAGAGGACCTGGGTTCTAATTCCAGTTCTGCCAATTGCTTGCTGAGTGACCTTGGTCAAGTCATGTCACCTTTCTATGCCTCAGTTTCCTCAACAATAAAATGGAGTTAAATACCTGTTCTCCCTACTACTTAGACTGTTAGCCCCATGTGGGACAGGGACTATGTCCCGCTTGATTAGCTTGTACCTACCCCAGTGCTTAGAACAGTGCTTAGTAAGCACTTAACAATTACAGTAATAATAATAATAATGGCACTTACAGTCTACAGGGGGACAGATATAAAAATGAATTACAGTTAAGGGAAATAGTATCATGTAAGGGGACATACATAAGTGCTGTTGGGCCCGGGTGGGGGTATCAAAGTGCTTAGTCGGTTCACAGCCAAGTGCAGAGTCAATGCATTTGAGGTAGGGGGGAATAAGGTTCTCTACTTCTTCTTCCTGCTTCAGTTCCATGTCCAGGGAATTAACCAGATTTGTCCCATTTCAGGAGTTTGGCCCGAAGGCTCTGATGGAACTGATCTTAATGCTGTCTGCAGAGCCCACGAAAAAAGACTTCTGGCCACTGGAGATGATTTTGGCAAAGTGCATCTTTTCTCTTATCCCTGTTCACAGTTTAGGGTAAGGGGTTTTGTTTATTCTTCTGTCAGGATGCCCTCATCCTCGAAAGACTTGCTCAGTACTGTCAGGAGAAGAAAAATAATTGCAGAAATCAGAGCCAGAGTATTTTCCAACTAACATTTCTATTCTGTTATTGTTTTCTAGGCTCCAAGCCATGTGTACGGTGGACACAGTAGTCATGTAACAAATGTAGATTTTCTGTGTGAAGACAGCCATCTCATCTCCACAGGTGGAAAAGATACAAGTATTATGCAGTGGCGAGTCATCTAAAGGGAACTTCAGTGTGAACACAACATAATCACGCGATGACCGTGAGCATACTTCTGTAAAAGCTGCATCTTTAAGACATGTATTTGCAGTTAGCTTGGTCACTGTGATTTTCGTTTTGTTTTTGTTTAAAATTTCTTACAAACCTCAGGAAAATTTTGCCCTCTGCCGGTTACCTTAGCTTAGCGATTCAAGAAGTGTCACTTCTGAAAAGCAATTTCTATTTTCTCTTTTATTGTACAATTATGAGACAGTTCAAATCTAATATAAAGATGACTCCAAGGTTTACAGAGCGGTGGTATGAACAGAAGTAACTGGTGAATACTTAGTAACTTTTCTAGAAACTCTACTAAAATGGTCACAGAATGCCTTTCCAAATACTGTATATATGTTCTTAATTCTTTCACCATCTACACTCCATGTAATCTACCTATTTAGAGTATTTATGGCAACACTGAGGTACTGAATTATGACGGTTAATGATTCTTTGACCCCAAAAGGCTAAACCATACCAGAGGAATGCCGAATAGCCGAGCAGCATATCGACTCAGAAATGAAGGTATGGCATGCATTAAATTCTTCCTGTGGGTGGATTTCTGTTCCTTTTGTAAGCAACAGATTCTATTACAAATCGATTTAAAGACTTCAACAGGAGATGCCCATATTTAACTGGTTCTTGGATTGCGTGCTGCCCAAACAAATGAAAACCAACTTTTTCCCAGGCATATGAAGAATTTCTTATGATGTTTGAGTTATCGACCACCCACGTGCCCATTAATGGTTAAGACATTTAACTGCCATAATCTGTATATTAATCGGCATGAAACGGTATTGTATTTGTATAGGATTTTAGCGATTCATAATAAATGGGTAAGGCTAGGCTTTACTTTTTTATGCTTATGGATATTGTATATTTGTATTTTAAGACCAAGAAGGCCAAGTCAAAAGAATATCTTTTAAGTGTACCATAAACCTGCAGAGGGAAAAGGAAGTCTTGAAAGCCTACATGAAATATTAATGTGCAACTTCTGGTCCCTGTCTCTTGTGCATGGATGGATATTTATAGTATGAAATAAGATTGTGTTTTGCTATGAAGTCATAATGGAGGTGGCATAAAATGGTTCAGAAGGCCTTATCAATTTTGATCGTGTGCTACAGATTGAAATGTATTGTTTACATTGGGGAATGTCTCTAAGATTTTAAAATAGAGGAATAAACTGACACTTAAAAGCTACTATTAAAGTTTTTGCTTGTTATGGACAAGTAAATGTGTTGAATTCTCTGAACTCTACAACACTGGTTGTTTAGAGTGATTAATTAAATGACACAGAATAAATAAAAGTTTGAAACATTTTCTATTACATCTCCAACCTGCTATGTTGAAAGTGCAGGTCGCCAATAAAAATCATGTATAAAAATGAATTGTTTGTGTGTTTCCTTACTTTACATCCACATCCTGTGTGGTCCCACTCAATCTAGCAGTGAATTTTGTATCCTTTTCTTCAGGCAAGTGGATATTATTAAACACCTACTGAGTTCAGAGTTCTGCAGGAAATGCAACAGAAGCAAAATATATAAAATCAGACATCTTTGACTCCTCCGACGCAACAGGAGCACTACTACTACGGGTTCACCCCACCCGTCATTATGCTGTAGGATTTAGAGATTTAAATTACTTTCTTTAATAAGTGTGTACACAAATGGGTTTTCTGTGCAGGCTTCGTTTTTATGGACTTGCTATTTGATGGGTGAGTAAGAGCTTTTAACCTAATTGCTTAGGTGGTTCCCACATGGTTCCCAGATTACTTGGTTACCTTATGTTCAGCAGGAATCTGTTTAGAGAAGCTATGGTGTTTATGAGGTACTGTATTGAGCCCATGTGATGTGGCAGAGATGGGGAGATTCTATTTGACTTCTCAGTTTTTTCCCCAAACAGAGCAATTCTAGGACATATTTATTTCTGTGGAAAAAAATTTCCTTTCTCTGGCTTCTGGCTAAGTTCAAAATGAGTGGACCTTTTTTAAACTCTCCATTTCATTTGATTTTATGATTTTTAGGTTACAGTTTTACAATCTGTGTTCTCTCTGGAAATCTATACATTTAGTCAATTGGAAAAAAACACCTGTTTAAATATTGACTTTTGGTATTACAGTATGCAAACTTATAGATGCTGAAGAAAGAGATATCACAGTAATGGTTTTATTTTAAATCTAATCCGGAGATGAGGTACTGACTTATTTGAATGACAAATTGAAAATTGAATTTCAAGAACCTTTAAGTATCTTTAGGGTAGTGATACATTTACATTTATTCTCAATCTGCAGTTACTCTTGTTAGGGAAATGCAAGTAACCTTGAAGGTTCCCTAAATGATTTCTAAATATGTGTTTTACTATCCCTATTACAGTGGACTCCCCTCTCAAGATGACTCCCCTCTCAAGATCGCACCTGGAGAGTTTCCAGTACGCTACCAGTCTCGGCTATGGGAGGGAGAGTCAAGCAGAGGCATACCCACTCCATTCCTAGCTTAGGCAGTGGCTAGCGAGTGGAAGGCAATCTGCTACAAATCAAAATTCACCTGTGGTGGGCAACAGCGGTATGGGAGAGAGTCAAGGGCAGAGACTCAAGTTTACTGCACGGAAGAAGGCACGAACCCATAATCCTGTCTCTCAAGCCCATAACCTAGGTATTATCCTTGACTCCTCGCTCTCATTTCACCCACATATTCAAGCCATCGCTAAATCCTGTCAGTTCTACCTTCACAACATCACCAAAAGCCCCTTCCTCTCCATGCCAAATGGCTACCACATAATGCAGCCACTTATCTTATTCCACCTTGATTATTGTATCAGCCTCCTTGCTGACCTCCCTGCCTCCTGCCTCTTTCCACTCTATTTCCATACTCTATTCTACTGCCTAAATCATTTTCCTTCAAAAACATTCAGACCATGTTTCCCCACTCCTCAAAAAACTCAATTGGTTGCCCATCCACCACTGCATCAAGAAAAACTCCTCACCATTGGCTTTAAAGTACTTACCCACCTTGCCCATTCCTTCCTCACTTCACAACTCTCCTCCTAAAACCCAGCCTGCACACTTTGTTCCTCTGGTGCTAACCTCACTGTACCTCAATCTCGTCTATCTCACCGCCAGACCTTTCGCTCACATTCTACCCCTGGCCTGGAATGCCCTTTCTCTTCCTAGCAGGCAGATAATTGCTCTCCGCCACCTTAAAGCCTTATTGAAGCCACATCTCTTCCAGGAAGCCTTCCCTGACTGAGTCCTCCTTCCCTTTTCTCCCACTCCCTTCTGCACAGCTCATACTTGCTCCTTCATTCATCCTCTATCCCTTCCCCATAGTATATATATATATATATATATATATATCTGTAATTTAATTATCTATTCATTTATATTAATGTCTGTCTTTCCCTCTAGACGGTGATCTCACTGTGGGCAGGTTATGTGTTTTATGTTATATTGTACTCTCCCAAGCACTTAGTACAGTGCTTTGCACACAGTAAGCACTCAAATACAGTTAATAATAATAAGGCAGTGGTAAACTGCTTCCCTATTTTACCAAGAAAACTATGTATGCACTACTGGAATGATTGCAGATGGAGGTGGGACATTCTAGGAGAGATGTGTCCATGGAGTCGCTATAGGTCGGTGATGACAGCATAAGAGAAGACTACAGCAGACAAAAATTTTTAATCCTGTTTGAAAGAGTGAAAATGAACTTTTTTTAAATCTCAGCCCCAAAAAGAATTCCTTGAAAGTACTCTAACATCAATACAGTTACTTCACCATGCCATAAAATACTGGTGATGATAGAGCTTTCTAAGTTGATGAACAGAACAGATGTCAGGCTAGCAGTTCTTAAGAGTTTTTTTTATGTGTGCTTATTTATTTTGTGACTGCTTCTTCCAAAAGAACTGTTTATGATCAAAGTTTGTGTCAAATGATGGCCAGTCCAGGCGTGACCAGTCCAATCCCGTGAATAATGGCAGTATTAAAAGCATCCTTCAGTTCCAGCAGGTGAGCAACAATTTAGGCAGTTAGATGCCACTTCTTAGACCTTGGGCATACCTGAGGTAGCCTTCTCTCTCGTAATCAATCAATCAGCTGTATTTATTGAGCTCTTCTGTGTGCAGAGCATGGTGCTTAAAAGCAGAAAAAGAGCTGTAAAACACAAAATCACCTTGTCCAACCTATCTTACTTCCCTGCTTTCCTACTACAACCCAGCCTGCATACTTCAAGAAAGCAGTGTGGCTCAGTGGAAAGAGCTCGGGCTTAGGAGTCAGAGGTCATGGGCTCTAACCCCGGCTCTGCCACTTGTCAGCTGTGTGACTGTGGGCAAGTCACTTAACTTCTCTGTGCCTCATTTAGCTCATCTGTAAAATGGGGATTAAGACTGTGAGCCCCACGAGGGACAACCTGATTATCCTATATCTACCCCAGCGCTTAGAACAGTGCTCTGCACATAGTAAGCACTTAACAAATAACAACATTATTATTATTATACTTCACTCCTCATTGTACCTTGATCTCATCCATTTCCCACGTCTTACAAGTGTCTTGCCTCTGGCCTGGAATTCCCTCCCCCTTTCATATCTGACAGGTGACCACTCTCCCTTATTAAAAGCACATCTCCTCCAAATGGCCTTCCCCGAGTAAACTCCCATTTCCTCTTTTCCCACTCCTTTCTGCATCGCCCTTTCATTTGGATTTGCACCCTTTATTCACTCCTACCTCAACCCCAAAACACTTATGTACATTTGTTTATTTGTTTGTAATTTATTTGTTTATATTAATGTCTGTCACCCTCTAGACTGTAAGCTCATTGTGGCTTACAATCACAAATGCCAACTGTGTCATATTGTACTCTCCCAAGCACTCAGTGCACTGAGTCCTCTACACACAGTAAACACTCAATAAATACCATTGATAGTTATCACAGGGTAATGACCAGTCCATTGACTGGGCTTAAACTGAGCACTGATCTTTAACTTTCCAGTCATTGTTTTCCATATTTCAGCATCGCTACCCATTTGACTATTATCATCTCTCAGGATGGTCATTTTGTGATACTGACCCTGCCATGATGATTCTGCCTAGAGATGTACATCCTCCCTCCCCCTCAGTGTAGCACCCTCCTTCCTGTTATCATCAATGGTATTTACTGAGCACTTACTCTGTGCAGAGCATTGCACTGCATGCCAGAAAGTGTCCATCTTGGTGGAGGCATATGTACTGATGATAATTCAGGTCCAGGCCCCCAGTGGGCTCCCAGAAATTATCAGATGCTGGTGGAACTCATCATTGAGAGGATGACCTGTAAAATTGCAAGAAAGTAGATTTGGGTATGCTATCTGGAATAATTTTTCCTTGTTACCTTTCTAGTGATACAGATTTTGAATGCTGTCTATTATCATCAATAGTATTTATTGAGCACTTACTATATACTTCAATAAGTCATATTGAATGCTTATTGTGTGCAGAATGCTGTAATGAGTGCTTGGGAGAGTACAGTACAGCCGAGTTGGCAAACACAAACAGCTCTATTAGAATTTGCATTGAGAGCATTTCTCTCTCTGAACTGCTTGAACGTGATGTGAAATGTAGCCTTCTTCTCTTTTTCCCTACAGCTCTTCACTTTTGTTCCGTACCCAAGTAACCAAATTTATTAACTTCCTCGACCCCCAGGAAGTCCCTGATTGTGCTTCCTCCTCCATTTCACCCCGGCAGGCTTTTGGGGGTGGGTGCAGGGTTTTGGGAGGATGAGACTTCAAGGAGATCAAAATCCCCAAATCTGGCCCTTATCCAGGGATGAGTAAAACACCCGGGCCAAATCCAAGTCAGGCAGAGTATGGCTGTAGGCTAGAGGCCAGTGGGTCTAGGGGGAGGAGAGGTGCCTGCAGATTGAGGCTGAGGAGCTGCATCCGGGCTGTAGGGAGGAGCAGATTGAGAAGTGGATTTATCCCCTCCTCGGTGGCTCTAAGGGGGCAGGGTGGAGTAACTCCAATTGCCTGACCTTACCCCAAACTATCGGAGGTGAAACATCAAAGCTTCAAAGGGAGGTAGAGGACCCACTTTCCCCCTCCTCTCCATTCAGGGTTCGTTGTGGCAGAGGTTGCCTGGTAAACCCATCTTGACCATTGCTCTCCTTTTTTCCTTTCCTAGTAGGAGTAATAGTATTGATTGAGCACTTACTCCAGGCAAAGCACTGGGAAAGAAATACATGGATGAGGTCTAGACAGAGTCCCTGGTTCCCAATCTAAAAATAGAGGCAGTGGTAACAGACCCCTTAAACATCTCATTTCCCCATTATCGTGTTGTTTCTCATCTGCCAGGCCCTTGACTTAGCTGTCCTCCTCTCCTTTACAAAACAAAAGGAGGAATCCAGTCATATCATTGATAAGGCTGGCAGAAAAACCCCAACTGTAATTTTTTTCTTATCTCCCAGCCCTAGATGGTTTGTGCTCTTAGCATTACCCTCGATCCTTTTTTCAACCATTTAGTGAAGGGTCTGTTTATCACCAAGAAAATTCAAACTCACTTTTAGAAAGATCAGGTAAGACTGTCCTGTTGATGTGCAGGTAAAAGATCTGTTGCACTTCCTTCCCTGAGAAATTTGGTAGATTCAGCATTAGACTGTAAGCCCCTTACAGGGATTTTGTCTATTATCTATATTACACTCTCCTAAGCATGCGTAGTTCAAAAGATACCACTGATTGATTGATTTATTTGGCTATATTGTGTCATGATACCAGACACAAGTGGGGTGCCAGTAGTGAGAGGAAGCCAGAACCCCAGAGTGGCACCTCAGTAACACAAAAGGGGCCAGAGCGGGCATTTGGGGAGAAATTATTTCAAAGTGGACTCTGGGTCAGGGCCTCCCCCATGGCCTAGTGGCTAGACCCCGGGCCTGGGAGTCAGTAGGACCTGGGTTCTAATCCCAGCTCTGCCATGTAAGCCCATCTCTGGGCAGGGATTGTCTCTATCTGTTGCCGAATTGTATATTCCAAGCGCTTAGTACAGTGCTCTGCACATAGTAAGAGCTCAATAAATACTATTGAATGAATTTATCTGCTGTATGACCTTAGGCAAGTCACTTTACTTCTCAGAGCTTGTTACTTTATCTGAAAAATGGGGATTGAGACTGTGAGCCCTATGTGGGACAGGGACTGTGTCCAACCTGATTAGCTTCTATCTACCCCAGTGCTTAGAACAGTGCTTGACACATAGTAGGCACTTAACAAATATCATCACAGACTGAACTGTAGTGGGCCAGGCAGACAGAGAGCCCTGGGCCACATTACATGCTCCTGCTCTGAACCCTGCGTGGCTCCATGGGCACAGCCCATGAGTGGAGCTGGAGGGAGCCGCCTCTTTTGATGGTGACAGGCAACCCTTGGCTCAGCCTGTGGGTTCCTGGCATCCTCGCCAAGCAGAGGGAGAGCTGGAGTGTTTCATGCCCCTGATGCCCACAGGCCCCTGGCAGCAGTTTTAAATGGCTCACCCACTTAGCCCCAGCGCCTGCTTGTTATTCTGGTAGAGGGTATTCTTAACTTTGGCCCTTGAGTAGTGCTAGTTTGTGGGCCTGGCCACATTCCAGAGCTCCAAAAGATACTCTCAGCGGCTGCTTCCCTACCTGTCACCCCCAGTAGCTCGAATGTGCCAAGCACTGTTCTGAGCACTAGGGAAGAAACAAGATTATCAGTTTGGACACAGTTCTTGTCCCACATGAGTCTCACAGTCTAGGTAGAAGGAGTAATGATATAAACCCCATTTTTACAGATGAGGAAACTGAGGCACAGAGAAGTGAAATGACTTGTCCAAGGTTACACAGCAGGTAAGTGGCAGAGCTGGGATTAGAACCCAAATTCTCTGACTCCCAGGCCTGCGCTTTTTCCTAGTGGAAAAAGCTTTTCACTCAAATACTCAAATAAGTAGTCAAATACCAGATAGATTGATTTAGACAGGAAGAGAGCCAACATGGCCCTGCCACCCTAGGTTACATCATCCTGTCAGCTACCTCAGCACTCAGCTGTATAACTGCTTATTTAATGTAGCAGTGTGACCTACCAGATAAAGCATGGGCCCGGGAGTCAGAAGGACTGGAGTTCTAATCCCGGCTCTGCTGTATCTACTGTGTGACCTTGGGCAAATCACTTAACTTGGTTACTTTGGTTACCTCATCTGTAAAATGGGGATTAAAATTGTGAGACTCATGTGGAATGTGGACTGTCCCCAATCAGATTATCTTTATCTACCCCAGCAGTTAGTACAGTGCCTGCCACATAGTAAACTCTAAACAAAGTCCATAGAAATATAAATTGCTTATTTGGGTGAAGGGTATTTTTTCATTTATATCTATTCTTTTATCTCTTGGACACCTGGCAATTTTTGTCCACTTGTTTCTCTCATCAGAAAATGGTGAGAGCTGGTGAATTTGAAGGGGAAGGGAGTTCCAGGCGGGAGGAAGGGTATGAGCCAGGGTTTGGAGACAAAAGAGTTGTGAACAAGGCCAAGTGAGAGAAGGTGAGCTGGGAAGAATGGGGAGAGTGAGTTGGGGCATAGTGGGAGAAGAGAGTGTTTAGACGAGAGAGTGAATGAAGTGCCCTAAAGCCAGTAGTCAGGATGATGATGAACGTGATACAGGCACAGATATAAGTAGTCTTTGTCCTGCCTAATAGGTCATAATTTAGCCATTTTTGTTAAGGTTATTTATTCTGAAATTGGACTTTGAAAGGAGGATCTAAGGTGATCCCCTAAATATGATGCTTCAAGATGGAAAATCTTCTATTCTCTAAACTTCTGATTATCTGGCTTCAGTCTTAAAAGTATTAGCTCTCTTTATCTTTCCCCACCACTTTCTATTTCTTAACTGACATCCTGTATCCCTTTATCACCACCACCACAGCCCACCTATTTTATTATTTACAGGTAAGGATGAGGGCTATAAAAGGCTCAACCTGAGGTGGTAGTGGGTGAGACATACATAAAAAAAGAGATAAATGAAAATCTCCAAGAGGGCAGAGATTCTGTCTACCAACTCTATTGTACTGTAACAATAATAATGAGAAGCCATATGGCCTAATGCAAAGAGCGGGGGCCTGGGAGTCACTTAACTTCACTGGGCCTCATATTTCTTCAGCCGTAAAATGGGGTTTAAATATCTGATCTCCCTCCTATTTATACTGTGAATTCCATGCAGGAGAGGAACTGTGTTTAACCTAATTAACTTGTACCTACCCCAGTGCTTGGAACAGTCTCTGACACATAGTAAGCACTTAATAAATACCATTAAAAATAATAATCATTGTGATATTTGTTAAACACTTATTATGTGTCAGTCACTGTAGAGAATACTGGAGTAGATCCAAGGTAATAAAGTCCCACATAAGGCACACGGACTAAGTTGGAGGGACAGCAGGTATAAAACCTCCATTTTGCAGATGAGGGAACTGAGACACGGAGAAGTTAAGTGATTTGCCCAAGGTCATACAGCAAGCAGTTGACCAAGGTGGGATTAAAACCCAGGTCCTCCTGACTCCCAGGCCCATGCATTCTATATTAGGCCATGCTGCTTCTCAGCTCACCCATCAAGAGGTGGAATTGCTATTAGAATCCAGGCCCTCTGACTCCCAGACTCATACTCTTTCCTCCAAGCCATGCTGCTTCTCTAACTCTAGTAATAATAATAATTGTGGTATTTGTTGAGTGCTTACTATGTGCCAAGCACTGTGCTAAGCACTGGGGTGGATACAAGTAAATCATGCAGAGCACTGTACTATGCACTTGGAATGTACAATTCGGCAACAGATAGAGACAATCCCTGCCCAACAAAGGGCTTACAGTACCCACCCATACATTCACAAGCAAATAATGAACACAAACTCTTTGCTTTTTCTCCTACTCAGATCAACTCTATGTTCTAAGCTTAATTCTCTATTTTGAGAAGGTGTGGGGAGGGAATCTTCTCCCACACAGCATATGACCTGAATTGGGGACCCTTCCCTCTCCTGGCTGAATCTTGCACATTGCAAAACACACTTGACGGAGAGCATGAATTCACTGTAGAATTTCTGGCTCCATGCCATTCTGTGTTATTGCTCAGATACCAAGGGAGCCATTAATGGCATTTCTCTCTCCCTCTTTCTCCCTCTCTACCCCCTCTCTCTTCTCTCCCTCCCTCTGCTTCTCTTTCTCTCTGTCTCTCTCTTAGCCTGCCATCTCTCTCTCTCCCTCTATCTCTCATGGTACTTGTTAAGCACTTGCTGTGTTATTCTAAGCACTATTCTAAGCACTGGTATAGATGCAAGATAATTAGGTTGCACACAGTCCCTGTCCCATATGAGGCTCAGTCTAAGTAGGAGGATGTAGGATTTAATCTGCATTTTACAGATGAAGGACCTGAGGCACAGAGAAGTGAAATGGCTTGGCCAAGGTCACACAGCATATATTTGGCAGAGCCAGAATTAGAACCCAGATCCTCCGATTCCCTAGCCCGGACTCTTTCCACTAGGCCACGCTGCAACAGGCCAGGCTGCGATCAGCCTGCTTCCTAGGATTTTAGCATTGAGGGAAGACAAAGATAGATCCTCTCAGCCACAGGAGGTGTGTTTGAGAAGGAGCTTTGGCAGTAGTGGTGATGATTTGCACTGAAGCCCAGCAGCAGCAGCAGCATGCTGTGGAAGGAGTCCCTGCAGGGATAGCAGGGGGCAGCCATTGTTTGTGGGGCAGAATGTCTCTGAAACCACGTTTTTCTTCATTGTGCTATAATTTATACTTCGGAAAGGAAAGGAAATGAATATGCTCCATTCCAGGTTCCCCACAGAGGCAACAGGTATCCTCTTGCCGCAGAACTGCCATATTTTTATTTGTAGATGAAAATGTTAGTCATTTAT
Organism: Ornithorhynchus anatinus; assembly: GCF_004115215.2. NCBI lineage: Eukaryota > Metazoa > Chordata > Mammalia > Monotremata > Ornithorhynchidae > Ornithorhynchus > Ornithorhynchus anatinus. Next base: position 59,928,639 of record NC_041728.1, read on the forward strand.
TAAATGATATGGGGGTTTGGAAGGCCAAGAAAGGACTAGACCCTCCTCCAGAGGAGTAAAACTGTGAAGTGAAATGTGTGTCATGGTCATGACGTCTGTGAGGGGGATAGCAAAAGCAGGATTGATTCCTTTCAGAGGAGGTGTGAACCCTCGTGGGTTGTACTTGAAAGGAGGAAAACTTTCATTTCTCTCCGGGGTCTAGAAGGTCTCCCTAATTAGATACAATTTTATTTTCCTATTAACACTTTCAGTTTAATCATATATATAGGCTGGGCATTTTCTATTGCTGTGCTATGCAAGCTTCATGATCTTACCTTCTGGTGGAAAACATTTCTCTTTAAAATGACATACAACCAATCCATCAAGGAGGTGTGTCAAACATAGATAACTAGGGCAGGGTTATGGAGATGACTGCCTTCTTATTAGTGCCTTCAGAAGAGATCTTTAAAAGTTTTACCTCAGCTATTTGTAGATATTTTAAATAGACTGAAGGACTATCCCAGAACCACATGTAGGAAATATCTCGGTAAGGAGCCTGTCTGATCAGCAAAGAGGTATGATTATGTAAAAGGAGTCGTCCCATTTGCAGTATAGGGAAATAGGCAGGCTTGGGTTATGGGACACCCTCACAAAAGAAGTCCAGATTAAAGAAGAGACAATTAGAATGAAAGCATGTTTTATAGTCCAGTCTTTTGTATCTTCTTTTCTCTCCCTTGCCATTTCCGTAGAGGGCTTAATCAATCAATCAATTGATCATATTTATTGAATGCTTACTGTTTGCAGAACGCTGCACTAAGTACTTGGGAAAGTACACTGTAACAGCATTGGTAGACATGTTCTTTGCCCATAGGGAGCTGAGAGCCTAGAAGCGGAGACAGACATGAGTAGAAATAAATAAATTACAGATATGGACATAAGTGCTGTGGGGCTGAAGGTGCATTTTGGCATCTCTGCCTCTGTATATTGCAGTTGAAGTTATCTCCAGCGATAGGCTTGGCCGGGCCTCTCAGGTAGTGAGGGTTTGGGGATGGTGGGAGCTCTGACAGAGAAGACAGAAAAATGGGATATGGCCAGATCTGGGGAAGAAGGTGCAAAAAGTGAAACAGGGAATGACAGATTCCTGTCTTCCCCCAAACTCCCCACCCCTCCTTAGAGATCTGCTTTGCAGTTTAACAGACTCAGACCATGATGCAGCTCAAATATGTTCTTCTTTGGATCAAATCTGACTTTCTTAGGTTGTAATAGAAGAGGCAAAGGGAAGAATCTGGTAGTAAATGTTTACTATGAAATATCAGAAATTCTTAGCAAGGCTTGAAGTAATAAGATTTGATCACATATGTTTGCCCCTGAACTCTAGCCTGTGGATATATGTGACTTTGTGACTGTTAGGGTCACTGGTCCCCTCTGACCTGGAAGGTTGCCTTGAGAGGCTTTGAAATGTGAGAAAGGGTGAACTGGGAGAACTCAGAAAACCCATGCACCTCTTCCAGTGGGGATTTACTGAGCCCCAAGATCCAGAAAACTCCCTCTATGAGCCAAGCCCTTTATCCTTCTAAGCCTAGTACTACCTATCCTCAACACCTGTGTATATTTGTTATTACTTCTAGACTGTAGAAGTGGATAAATAAAGCCGAGAGCTGAGAGCTAGGAGATCTGGGTACTAGCCCTGGCTCTGCCACTTGCCTACTGTGTGCAACCTTGGGCAAATTACTTAACTTCCCAGGTTTCTCATCTGTAAAATGGGGATTTAATACCTGTTCAGTTCATCGCATTTGTTGAGTGCTTACTATGCACAGAACACTGTATTAAGCGCTTGAGAGAGCACAGTATAACAATATAAGAGAGCTGGTAGACCCATTCCCTTCCTACAATGAGCTTACACTCTTGTCTAGTCTGTTCTCTTCTAGCATAGATTCTGAGTCTATGGGCAGGGAAAGTGTCTACCAACTCAGTTATATTGTTATATTGTACTCTCCAGAGCGCTTAATACAGAGCTTTGCATAAATCAACACTCAATGGACGTGATTGATTGATTATTCAGTGAAAATTTGATTATTTATTCTACTATTTGAAAATGTTTTCATGTTGGTCTCCCCCCTTAGAGTGCAAGTTCCTCGTGGATGGGAAATATATCTGCCTCTGTTTTCTTCTTTCAAGCATCTCATATAGTGCACTGGAGGGAAGCAGATTTAAACCCCGTTTCACAGATGAAGTAGTTGAGTCACCAAGAAGTTGTGACTTGACCAAGATCACACGGCAGGTACGTGAATGAGCCTGAATTAGGAGCTAGATCCTCTTACCCCCCAGGCCTGTGCTGTCTCCTCTAGGCCAGGCTGCTCCTCACTAGGATATGAGGTGTGAAGAAAGCAATGGCAAATTGGAAAGGAACCTAAGAGAAATCACAAAATATAGTGTAGGTTGTTTCTAGTGGAATGTTATTTCTACAGGGAGTTTTTGTGAAATAAAGAAAAATTTCTCCAGGCTAAGCACCTCAAAACCTTTCCTTATTGGATCCATTTTCCAGGCTTTTAATCATTTTCCCCACCCTTCCCTGGGTCCTCTCCAGTTTATCCACTTCCACTTTAAAGTTTGATTTCCAAAACTGGACCAAATTAGGATGAGGGTCAGACCAGGCTAGAGAAGAGTGAAAGGATTGAGCCCATCTCTGGGTCACATTCCTCTAAATACATCTCTGGTTGATGTATAATAAGTAGAATAAATGTGTTTATAAATACATGTATAATAAGTATACTTACCAATGTAAGCACGTTTATTTATATTAATGTCTGTCTCCCCCCTCTAGATTGTAAATTTATCATGGACAGGAAACATGTCTGCTAATTCTGTTGTACTGTACCTTTCCAAATGTGCTTGTTCTATGCGCTCTAGGTTCTGTGTGCTTAATATAGTACTCTGCACATAATAAGAGCTCATTAAATCCAGTTGATTGGCAGTGCAAGCTACTTGCATCCACCTCTCTCTCCTATTAGAATTCAAGCCCTGGAGGGTAGGCAATGGGGCTTCTCTTTTCCACAAAAAGCAGAGTGACCTCGTGGATAAATAAAGCCCAGAGCTGAGAGCTAGGAGATCTGGGTACTAGCCCTGGCTCTGCCACTTGCCTACTGTGTGCAACCTTGGGCAAATTACTTAACTTCCCAGGTTTCTCATCTGTAAAATGGGGATTTAATACCTGTTCAGTTCATCACATTTGTTGACTGCTTACTATGCGCAGAACACTGTATTAAGCGCTTGAGAGAACACAGTATAACAATATAAGAGAGCTGGTAGACCCATTCCCTGCCTACAATGAGCTTACACTCTTGTCTAGTCTGTTCTCTTCTAGCATAGATTCTGAGTCCCATGTGGGATAAGATTGGTATCTGATCTGATTATCCTATGTCTACCACAGTGTTTGGCATATAATAGTTGCTTAACAAATGATAAAATTATCATCATCATTCCTTCTTCACACTTCTGTGCTCTAAGTACTGCTGATGATGACAATCCTGTGATTTATATTAGCAAACTTTGGTGTTTTCACTAATAAAAGTTGATACTTTAGTTTTATTTGCCCTCACATTTTACAAATTCAACTAAATTGGTCCCATTAAAAACTCCTCTTGGTGCATTTTGTTCTCTTGGGCTCACATTCTCTGGCATGCTTTTTAAGAAGGTGTTAAAGTAGTAGTTTAAGTAATTGTTAATTGATTCTGCAAAATTATTTCCTAATCACCATCTCAGGATATTTGTAACATCTGCCTCGGTGCTTTTCTTGGGAGGACTGTTCAGTGTCACACTGAGGATTGGCCGGTCATGGATGCAAGAGATAATCTTCACTTTTTTTTTAGAAACCAGCATCATTTCACATAGAAATTGAACAAAAAACCAAGTGGAAGCTTCTGAGTTTTCCTATTCACTGCAAATGTATTTGGGGCTGAAAATATTTCTAAGGTAATGACACTTGTGAGGTAAAAATCCCAAATGGATACTTCAATTTTAATTTAATAAATGTCAGCAGTAGCTATCACTTGAAATAGTTGCTCCAACTAGAAAATGCAGTATAAGCAGGTGCCGGTAACAAGTTGTTTAGATAAAGAAATGAGACTCATTAAGCCATTTATTGCTGTGGATATATAAAGAATAATTCTCCCTTGCATAAATTCATCTCATATTTCAACTAAAGGAAGGATGATTAATTTTATTGTTCACACCAATCATATCATTCATGTGGGGGCTTTCAAAAGAGTCCCGTGACTTTCAGTGCTTGGGAGCTCATCAGACTAGTGTCTAATTGGACTCAGCTGAAGGAGGTTCTCAGGAACAGTGGAGTTGATCCAGACCAAGTGGAAGTAAACGTGTTAAATTTCCCCATTTAGGGTGGTTCAGAAAAAATATTGCTACAGCTAATTTGGAGGTGCACTGCTTTTTTTTTCAAGAGAAGAAATTTAGGGAAGTAAAATCAGAAGTCAATTATTGTAAAGGGATTCCAAATAGAACCCTGCAACATTAAGCAACAACTCAGAAGGTTACTAGGTGGAGTTAATTATGAATAGTTGGACCTAATGTGATTCCAACTTTAAAAATAGTTCACGTATGGCTGCACTGGCACTTGAAACAACTTGTTTATGAAGTGAGGAGCAAGGAAAAAAGGGTGAGTGCTGGGATCGTAGTCTACCTTCTCTACTGTACTCTCCCAGGCGTTTTAGTACACCATTCTTTACACTGTAAATGCTCAGTAAATACTGTGATTGATTGATAATTTAGTGGAAAGGAAAGGAGGATTAGAAGGGGTGAAGGTCAAAAAATAGATGGAAAAATATGAACCAAAATAGGTGGGGGATTTTGTTTTTTAAAAAAAGAGGTGAAACTAAGCAGTTGCTGATATGCAATCATCTGTGGGTGAGAGTTTGAAACAGAATGGGTTTTAGAACCCGTTGACAGTAAAAAATATAAATAAATGGTGGTATTTGTTAAGCATTTACTATTTGCAAAGCACTGTTCTAAGCGCTGGGGGATACAAAGTGATCAGGTTGTCCCACGAGGGGCTCACAGTTTTAATCCCCATTTTACAGATTAGGTAACTGAGACACAGAGAAATTAAGTGCCTTGTCCAAAGTCACACAGCTGGCAAGCGGCAGAGCAGGGATTAGAGCCCACGACCTCTCACTCCCAAACCCGGGCTCCTTCCAGTGAGCCACCTCCTTCTCTGGCAGAATGAGTTTTAGAACCTGTTGACAGTAAGCTCCTTGCAGGCGGGGATTGCATCTACCAACTCTGTTAGTGCTGTGCTTTGCACACTGCTAAAGCTCAATAAACACCACTGATTGATTTGTGACTCACAAATACCAGTGGTGGTCCTGTGATGCTCTCCGAATCCCTAGGTGAGTTAAATCTCCCTTGCAGGGAGGGCCTTCTCTCCAGCCTCAGTTTGCAAATCCCGACCTACACCACCACTTGAACAATTTTTCAGAGCACAACAGAGAACAACTCCCTTTGGGCCCTTGGTGGAGTCAGTCTCTGGGGTGTTGAAGGGTTAGAAGCTTTGAATAGAGAATGCTCAGAGTGAGTAAAAGTTGGAGGAGACTGTGGGGTGGTGGTGATTGCAGTGGTTGTATCATTCAAGGTGGTATGTGTCTGGTTCTGGCTGACTTTGAGGTTGTGTCGTGTCTAGGTTTGTAAGGGAAACTGTCTTGGAGAGGAGTGTAGGCGTGGTTGGGTTTGAAGGGTTGCACCTTTGCAATGGGGGGCAAAGTGTAAACTGGGAAGGGGTGGGTTGCTCAGTGGACTGCCTGGGAGGGACAGACTTGGTGGTTGTGTGGTGGTGGAAGGCGTGCGTCATGCGGTTGTGTGTGATGGTGTGGGTCTGTCCTTGTGTCTGATTGGGCCTGTCTTGGGGGAGGGAGTGTGTCATGGACCAGTCTAGGCTTCTGGATCGGCGTGCCAAGCTTGCTCTGACGGTGTCAGTCTGGGGATGCGGGTGTGAATCTGTGTGTGTGCTCTGTGATCCCCGGAGAGTCTTCTCCCCCCGACCCCCACCCAGTAGAGGCTGGTGCGGGACCCGGGACACAGCGGCTTTGTGTGTTTGTGTTTTGTCTGTTACACGCATATACACACCCACAGAGACACACGGGGCGGGGCCTAGGGGCAGCAACAGCTGGGGGGGGGTGGATGGCAGGGGCTGGGGGAGAAGTGCCAGCATCTGGGAGACGCCTCCCCAGCTAGCGGCGCGACCCCCACCCATCTCCTTCCTTCCTTCCCTCCTTCCTTCCTTCTCTCCCTCCTTCCCTCCCCTCCCTCCTCCCTCCTTCCTTCCTTTCCTCCTTCCTTCCCTCCCTCTCCCCCTCCCCTCCCCTCCCTCCTTCCTTTCTTCCCTCCCTCCTTCCTTCCTTCCCTCCCTCTCCCCTCCCCTCCCTCCTTCCTTTCTTCCCTCCCTCCTTCCTTTCTTCCCTCCCTCCTTCCTTTCTTCCCTCCCTCCTTCCTTTCTTCCCTCCCTCCCTCTCCCCTCCCCTCCCTCCTTCCTTCCCTTTCTCCCTCCCTCCCCCCTCCCTCCCCCTCTCCCTCCCCCTCTCCCTCCCCCTCTCCTCCCCTCCCCCTCCCCCTCTCCCTCCCCCTCCCCCTCCCCCTCTCCCTCCCCCTCCCCCTCCCCCTCTCCCTCCCTCTCTCTCTCCTTCCCTCTCTCCGTCCTCTCCCTCCCCCCCTCTCCCCCCTCTCCCTCCCTCCCTCTCCCTCCTCTCCCTCCCTCCCTCTCTCTCTCTCTCTCTCCCTCCCTCCTTCCCTCTCTCTTCCCTCTCTCTCTCCCTCCTTCCCTCTCTCCCTCCCTCCTTTCCCTCCTTCCCTCCCTCTCTCCTTCCTTCCCTCTCTCCTTCCCTCCCTCCCTCCATCTTTCCCTCCATCTTTCCCTCCATCCCTCCATCTCCCTCCCTCCCCCCAAAAGATGCGCAGGCGCCGCCCCCGTCCCGAGGCCAGCGAGAGCCGGAGCCGCCGCGCCCCCTCCCTGTCCCTCCTCCTGTCCCTGTCCCCGTCCCCCGCCCCCTCCCCCGGCCGCGCCCCCCGGGGCCGCCTCCCCCGCGCAGCCCCGCGCTGACCCCAGGGGCCCGGGGCACCCCCATTCCCCCCCTCCCCCCCACCGGAGAGACCCCCAGGGTCCCCCCACGCCCCCCGGGGGTCCGGGCCTGGCAGGAAAAATGAGGTGAGCGGCGGGCGGAGGAGGGGGCGCGGGGCAAGGACCGGCCCTGGCTGGTGGGAGGAGGGAGGAAGGCTGGTGTGCCCCCCATGCTTGGGTGGGCGGGGGTCCTGGGCGACAGGGCCTCGGGGGGACACGAGGGGGAGGTCGAGGCCGGGGGCTGCGGAAAGAGCCCCGCGTTTGATGGGGGCGGGGGGCTCCGACTCCCTCCCAGCCCCCCGACAGAGACAGAGAGACCTCCCCCCGCCCCCCTACTCCAGCCCCCTCCCCACCATCCTCCTCCCTCCCCTCCCCACCATCCTCCTCCCTCCCCTCCCCGTTGCCAGGTAGCCCGGAGCGTGTGTGTGTGTGTGTGTGTGTGTTTTGGGGGAGGAGGGGGCTTCAGCCTTCCATGACGCCTTCCCGTTCGGCTTGCATTTCCAAGGAGATGGTCGCTTTCCTGCCCGGCTGGTCTCTCCCCATGCCCACCTCCTGGGAAGCTCTGATGAGGGGCTTCCAGTCTCCTGGGTCCGGGAGCTGGGGGCGGGGACCCACAGTCCCGGGTCTCAATGGGGTTCAAAAGGGTCGGGGGCGTCTGAATCGGCTTCCTCTACCCCGTGTTTGGAAGGTCCCAGCTCGGGGGTCCCGGCCCGGTGCGCCCCTCGCCCTCTCTCCGGCTCGGGCTGCGCCTGGGCCTCCCAAGGACAGTTGGCATGGTGGGTCTGGGACACCCGATGGGGGTGGGGGTCGGGGTGGGAGGGTCTCCTCTGATCATGACCCACCCTATGGCAAGGGGAGCTTTTCTTTGGGGAGATACTCTTGGAATCAGATTGGATCGACAACGTTCCCTTGGCTCCCATAAAGTCCAGGAAAGTCGGGAGTCAGTGTGGTGTGTTCAGATCAGTGCTGAAACTGACTTTGAGTGAGATAGGAATATTTTCCATCTCCTCTGACTCTGCTTTTTGGTGGAAAATTGGTATGGATTCTTCTTTTTGCAAGGGTTATTTGTTAAAGGGCTTACTCTGTGCCGGATACTGTACTGAATGCTAGGGTAGATACAAGATAATGACGTTGGACACGGTCCTTGTCCCGCATGGGAGGAATCAATGCCCAGGTCACAGTCCCTGACCCACATAGGGTGGAGTCGATGCCCATTTTACAGATGAGGTAGCTGAGGCACAGAGACGTGAAGAGACTTCTCAAGGTAGCACAGCCGACAGGTGGCAGAAGCAAGATTAGAAGAATCCAGGGCCTCTTGACTCCCAGGCCGGGGCTTTGTCCACTTTCTGGCCACCCTGCTTCCCAGACAAAATACCATCTGACAATTTTCTGAACAAGATCATCACAATTTACACTGTTGTTTTTCTCCCTTGTATAGGAACACTGCCTCTCTCATGATCCACAATACTCATTTTTCAATCAGCCTTTGGTGGGCATTCCCCAAAGGTTTGCCATTGCAACTTTGTTCTACACATTGTTTATATTTAAGCAGCTTTGACACGCAGGACCAAGCCTCTTGCTTTTCAAATAGACAAAAATATTTACTACTGTGGAGTAAAAACATCACTGCCTGTTTAGAATACCCTTGCTGCTTTTGTGGATGCTTTGGTTTGGACAATTAGTAACACTATTGGGAACTCATATAGTGAGATGCACTTCTCTAGTACAGTTGCATATTTGAGTCCGAGTATGAAATACTAAAACGTGAGCCCATTGTTGGGTAGGGATTGTCTCTATCTGTTGCCGAATAGTACTTCCCAAGCGCTTAGTACAGTGCTGTGCACACAGTAAGCGCTCAATAAATGCAGTGGAATGAATGAATAAAACATCACCCAAATAAGTTGAGTCCCACAGTTCATGCTTATGAGATTGTATCTCAGTGATAGAAAGACTTCTCTGTTCACTACTGGAGGCATATATCTGTTCTGAATGTCCATGTATTGATACTGTTAATGTTTTTTACTAAAGGTCAAGTGTTGTTCTAAGTACTCCAATAGATACAAGTTAATCAGGTCAGACACGGTCCTAAATATCTAAACGTTTTAAGTACTCCCATAATTGTGGACCAAGTGTATTTTTGTGTGCTCAATTTATCCAGGTAGCTGGTTGGTGAAGACCCACCTTTTACTCCAGGTTCCACTTGCCCAATGTCTCTTGTTCTATGACCCTACAGTGCCCACTTGGCAGTGGGAGGGGTTGGTGTCCTTCATGGATGACTTTCTGAAGGCTGTGAACTGTGTCTCCAGACTTGAGGCACCCAGAGGAGCTCCTGGCTCACCCCAAAAGAAGAAAAAAGCCATCCAATAAGGGATATATGGATCTGGGAGTCAGAGGACCTGGCTTCTAATTCCGACTCTGCCAATTGCTTGCTGTGTGACCTTGGGCGAGTTACTTCACTTCTTCCTGCCTCAGGTTCCTCAACTGTAACATGGGGTTTCAATTCCTGTTCTCCCTCCTGCTTAAGACTGTAAGCTCCTCCGCGGGACAGGAACTGTGTCCGACCTAAATTAACTTGCATCTACCTCAGCACTTGGAATAGTGTTTGACACATATCGATGCCATGGATGCCCGTCTTCTTGTTTTGCTTTGTTTTGTTGTCTGTCTCACCCTTTCTAGACTGAGAGCTCACTGTTGGATAGCGTTGTCTCTATTTATCGCTGAATTGTACTCTCCAAGCGCTTAGTACAGTGCTCTGCACACAGTAAGCGCTCAGTAAATACGATTGAATGAATGAATATAGTAAGAGCTTAACAGATATCAAACAAGCACAGAATGCATAAAATAGGAGAGGGCAGGGGAGCGAAGACTAGGTTAAACAGCTCTGTGGGTCCACCAGCAGAGGGAACCAGCTGAATGCTCTCTGGAGCACATTCTCCCCCAGAGAGAAGACCAGGTACCGGCCTTTCAAATGCCAAAATTGGCAGAGGGGGTGGTGGGTGAAACGCAGATATCAGTGGCTTCCTCATGGGAACCAACTTTCGAAAAGGTGAGAGAAGGGACCCTTCCACTTTAGATAATGTCTCACTAGTCCAATTCTACTCCCTGAGTGTGGGTACCTTTCATGGTGGATGGGAAGTGGCGAGAAACACTGTCATCAGAGCGCAGTTTGTCGTTGATTGTTGCTGCTCGCTTCGTCTCCTGGAAGGGAAACTGGAAAAAATAGAAGCAGCATTCCCTAGTGGATAGTGCGTAGGCCTGCGAGTCAGAGGACCTGGGTTCTAATTCTGGCTCTGCCACTTGTCTGTTGTGTGACCTTGAGCAAGTCATTTGGAGAAACTGCATGGCCTAGTGTATAAACATGGGTTTGTGAGTCAGAGGACCTGGGTTCCAATCCTGACTCTGCCAGTTGTCTGCTGTGTGACGTTGGGCAAGTCGTTTAACTTTTCTATGCCTTTTACCTTATCTGTAAAATGGGGATTAAGACTGAGCCCTACATGGGACTTTGACTGTGTCTAACCAGACTAGCTTGTATCTACCCCAGCCCTTAGTACAGTGCCTGATACGTAGTGAGTGCTTGAATACCATTAAAAGAGAAAAATGAACCCAAATGGGAGCGGAAGCCCAGGCTGGAGGGAGCTACTGGGGGCATGCTGTGTGCAGTGTGGCTCAGTGGAAAGAGCACAGGCTTGGGAGTCAGTGGTCATGGGTTCGAATCCTGTGCTGCCACTTTTCAGCTGTGTGACTGTGGACAAGTCACTTAACTTCTCTGTGCCTCAGCTCCCTCATCTGTAAAATGGGGATTAAGACTGTGAGCCTCACGTGGGACAACCTGATTACTCTTTCTCTACCCCAGAAGCTTAAAACAGTGCTCTGTACATAGTAAGCGCTTAACAAATACCAACATTATTATTATTATTCCTGTCAGCTGTCAGTGTCCTGAGGGAACAGTTGTGCCTCTAACAGTCAGCCAGTCATATTTATTGAGTGCTTGCTGGCTGCAGAAAATTGTACAGAAATTACAGTATAACTGACGCTTTCCTTTCCCTCAACGAGCTTTGTCTGGAGGCAGGGAGACAGACATTAATACAAATAAATTACAGATAAGGACATAAATGCTGTGGGGCTGGGAGAGGGATGAATTAAGGGAACTGTAAAGATGCTAGAGTCCAACTCGTCTCTCTGCTCTTGGGCTTGGGACATTTGCCGAGGTTTTTCAGTAGTTATTGGTCCTTGGGATCTCAGTACAGCTCCATGTGGGAAGGGATCCTGTCTACTAACTCTGTGTATATTGTACTGTCCTAAACACTTGGTACAGTGCTCTGCATACAGTAACTACTCAGTAAATACAATTGATTTGAAAGGCAGAGGCCTTCCACCCAGATGAATACATCTCATTGAAGCTAGAACCCTGCAGGATAGCCATAATAATAATAATTATTATAATAATAATGGTATTTGTTAACCCTATTACTTTGTATCTACCCCAGTCCTTAGAATAGTGCATGACACCTAGTAATCGGGTTGGACACAGTCCCTGTCCCACATAGGGCTCACATTCTTATTCTCCATTTTACAGATGAGGGAACTGAGGTACAGAGAAGGTCCTGTGGTATTCATTAATTCAATCATACTTATTAAGCACTCACTATGTGCAAAGCACTGTACTAAGTGCTTGGGAGAATACACTGTAACTACAGAGAGATGTATTCCCTGTCCGCAACAAGCTTACAGTCTAGCGGTATTCCACCAGGCCAGAATTACAGTAACGCTCACTGAAAAAACACTGGGGAAATGAGGGTTTTGTTTTCTTTTTTTCATTCCAACTTCCAGCTTCTACCAGGATTTACTTAGTTTTGACTCCTTTGAATTATGGATGAATCCAGTTATAAGTGTGTGTCTTTAAACTCATCAAAGCCTAGAGGCTGAGCTCTTTCAGTTTTTAATATACAATAAAGGCCAAATGCAAAAGTAAAGTATCTCGGGAGACTCTAGCCAGGGATCACTCAATGGGGAGAAGTGAGGTATGATCATCGAAGGAAGCTGGAGAGAGGGGGGAGCAGCATTTTGGGGACCCTGCATCCCCTCCCCTTGACCCCCCTTCCCATGGAAATGCTTGCCCAAGCTTCCAAAGACCTTCCCCACTTTGGATTGGCTTTCCTGCAAACTCACTGTTAATCCACAGACACAAAATATCTATCCTAATCTGCAATTGCGTGGCTCAGTGGAAAGAGCACGGACTTTGGAGTCAGGGCTCATGAGTTCGAATCCCAGCTCTGCCACTTGTCGGCTGTGTGACTGTGGGCAAGTCACTTAACTTCTCTGTGCCTCAGTTCCCTCATCTGTAAAATGGGGATTAAGACTGTGAGCCCCACGTGGGACAACCTGATTCCCCTATGTCTACCCCAGCGCTTAGAACAGTGCTCGGCACATAGTAAGCGCTTAACAAATACCAACATTATTATTATTATTATTAATTGATAACTGCTACTCCCGCTGCCAGGTACTAGACATGCTCAAAACCTGATAAAATATCAAACAATAAATTAATAGCAATGATAATTGACAGTGATGTGCAAATGAAGGAAGACAGCATATATTGGGGATGGGGGGAGTGATGGGGAAGAGCAGGAGGACAAGATGGGAGCCCAAGTCAGGGAGAGCCACCCCCCCACCTAGTGAAATTGCCATCCAAGACTCAGAGAGTTGGGATTTGGTGGCAGAGGTTGAAGGAGTTTGGTCCAGCTCTGGTATGACCCAGCTGTCCAGCCGGCCTCGGACTGCCAGCCTGGTCCACACCCCTGAATTCCACTCTCCCCTGCCGAGCTCCTAGGGAGAAGCCCCAGTGAGACCCAGCACAGACTAGCAGAGGCTATACGGGACCCAGTCCCAAACCAGTTCAAATCCTAACATCTGACAACCTATGGTACCCCAACAATTTCACAGAGAAACCACAATTCGCTGGCCCCCTCGGAGGGAGATTGTAGTAGTTTAATAAAGAGAAATGTCTGCCTCAGCCATGATGACAACAGTTTTAGCATCGGCTCAGGCCGCAATATTTTCTCACTTCATTCTATCGTATTTATTGAGCACTTATTGTATGCAAAGAACTGAACTAAGCATTGTAAGTAGTATTTATTTTTGTTCACTTTCTGCCCCCTCTGTCCTGGCTGTTTAAAAACCAAGTCATTCATTTAGGCCACTAGATTCACTTCCAGCCCCAGCAGACAGCAATCCATCAATCGATTGTCTTTATTGAGCTCTTACTGTGTGCTTAGCACTGTCCTAAGTGCTTGCGAGCATATGATGTAACAGAGGACATCTTCCTAAGATTGCCACATGAGCACAACTCAAATGCAGGTTCAGAAGAAGTTGAAACCAGGAAGATTTCTAGTAGGCACTAGTTATGTCAACTGTTCATTTAAATAAAGTCAGATCTTTGCAGAGGGTCAGCATGATATTTTTTGATTTAACACCAGGGTGGACAGATTGAAAATGTCTTGCCATTACCTCTCTCATTTAAGGTGCTTAGGGTGGGTTGCTTCTGGGGGTGCTCGGTAACATTCTGCCATCCTTCGCGCTGCAGGTCAGGGTGACTTGGGGAGTGAAGGAATGGGGGAGCCAAGGCGCCCACCAGGGTGGTGGGTCGATCTGCTGAGGGAGCAATAGGGAGCCCCTGGAGATAGCAGGAGCAAGTCGAGCTGAAGGCAGGATGGCTATGCTACCCGGGCCCTTGCACTAAAGGTGGGGAACTTGGGACTGGGAAGAGGGAGGGGGGCCCCAAACCCACCAGTTTCCAGAGTCGGGGATGGGGCCTGCCTTCCGCTGGGCCCTTCCCTCAGTGAAGGAGCCTTACAGGCCCTGAATCTAGATGATGAGCTTGTTATGGGCAGGAATTTGTCTCTTTTGTTGTTGTGTTGTACTCACCCAAGCGCTTAGTACAGTGCTTTGCACACAGTAAGTGCTCAATAAATACGGTTGAATGAATGAACAAAATCGCCCCCACCCTTCACTACTGCTGCCTGGACTCTGTCCTCCACACCTGTTTCCTATATACCTATGCATGCGTACACATAGCTGTTCTATCAATCAGTGGTATTTACTGAGCTCTTTCCGTGTTTGAGCACTGTACTAAGTGCTTGGGAGAGTACAATACAATAGAATAGGTAGACATGATCCCTGCCCTCCTTCTTATTAAAAGCTGGAGCTACTAATGAGAGAGCCTATCCATACATGTAGATGTGACTGAAAAGACTGACACTTGACTGACACTCCATTCTACAAAGGTGGTTTTTGCTATCCTGATCAGTCAGTCAATCAGTCATGTTTATTAAGGACTTAGTGTGTGCAGAGCACCGTACTAAGCACTTGAGAGAGTACTGAGTTGGTAGACCCGTTCTTTACCCAGGGTGAGTTTATAGTCTAGAAGGGAAGACAGATATTAATATGAATAAATTAATTACATTAATTACACATTGAATGTACCTAAGGATATAATCATAAATGCTCTGGGGCTGAGGAAGGGGTGCAAATCCCAGTGCGAGAGTAACGCAGAAGGGTGTGGGAGGAGAGAAATGAGGGCCTAGTCGGAGAAGGTCTCTTGGAGGAGATGAGCTTTAAATAAGGCTTTGAAAGTAGGGAGATGTGATTGCCATTTTCAGGGATTGTAACTCATTTCAATCTGCCTTTAGTCTCTTCAGTCATGAAGAGTCACATGGCCTGTCCTCTGTTATTGCCTCCCAGCAATCTGCTACTGTACCATGTTGTTTGAGTCTGATCTTCTTTGGGTCTTTAAAATGCTTTTTTTGCCCTCCCTGCACCTTATACACCTCATTTCAGTTCACCACCCAGCCAGAGCTTACATATCCTGTTGATGTCCCTTCCCCTTAAATGTCCTGCCCAGCAGAGAACTGTGTTGTGATGAACACTGCTTCTCTACTGGTGATCTGTGTTCTGAGACCTTAGCGTACTTTGCGGTTTGTTTATTTGCTTTTATGGTATTTGTTAAACAAACACTAGGTGTTAAGCATTGTTCTAAGGCCTGGAGTAGATAGTGCTTATCAAATTGGTTACAGTCTCTGTCCCACCTGGGGCCCACAGTTTAAATTGAAGGCAGATAATTTAATCCCCATTTATTGAGAACCAGCTTGGTGTAGTGGATAGAGTACTGGCCTGGGAGTCAGAAGGTCATGAGTTCTAATTTCCCCTCTACCACTTGTGTGCTGTGTGACCTTGGGCAAATCACTTCACTTCTCCATACCTCAGATATCTCATCTGTAAAATGGGGGTTGAGACTGTGAGCCCTACATGGGACAGGGACTGTCCAACCCAATTTGCTTGCACCCACCCCAGGGCTTAGTACAGGGTCTGGCACATAGTAAGTGCTTAACAAATACCACAATTATTATTATTATTCAATCATATTTATTGAGCACTTACCATGTGCAAAACACTGTACTAAACACTAATCACTTGTATACTTAATGTGTAATTATTGTTATTAATTTATTCACATTAATATCTGTCTTCCCTTCTAGACTATAAACCCACCGTGGGTAAAGAACAGGTCTACCATCTCTGTACTCTCCCAAGTGACATACCTGAGGCCCAGAGAAGTTAATTGATTTGCCCAAAGTCACACAGCAAGCAATTGGAAGAGCTGGGATTAGAACCCAGGCCCTCTGACTCTTAGTCCAGTCCTCTTTCTACTAAGCCATGCTGCTTCTCTGGCTGTTCTGCCTCATCATTCGCTGCTGTGCTTGGTCTGCCTATGTCACAGAGAAGGCCAGATGTGCCTTCCCTGACCATTCCTCGTCGTCAGCTTCAAATGCGGCAACTTCAAAAGTGAGCTTCTAGCCATCAATTTCAACAGTGTGTCCCCAGAAAAGAGTGTCTGAGCCCCAAAACAGGATATTGTGAGGAAAGGAAGGAGTCAGTTGTCTAAAATACATGGGGCATATATTGGACCAGATAAAGTACAAGGTTAATTTGGAGAATTGAGGTTTTCTCTTTTGTTACAGTAATCAAATCATCTGTAAATAGATTGACATGCAAAATGAAAAGGTTTACTTTCACAGGAGGTGAAGAGTCATAGCTACTGTAATACCGTTCTCCGGACTCTCCAGAGCAATGTCGAGTGGCTGCAGTCTTCCTTTCTACCCCTGGTTCCCACCATTTGACAGTGACTCTACCTATAATTTATTTCAGTGCTGGTCTCTTCCCCTAGATTGAAAACCCTTTGAAAGCAGAAATTGTGCCTGTTTACTCGGTTGTACTTTTCCAAATTCTTAGTACAGCATTCTGCACACAGTGAACACTTTATAAATACTGTTGATTGACTGTTGCTCTTGCTCTTAGATGATGTCACAGTAAAGATCTGGATCTTTCAGCCCAGCACATAGCCCAGATAAATCTAGAGTTGCATTTTCTAGATATGTGGGGACCAGATTGGAATGTTTTGGTTATTTCGTTATGGCATTAAACATTTATTATGTGCCAGGCACTTACTAAACACTGGGGTAGATACAAACTAATCACATTGGATACAGTCCATGCCCACATGGAGCTCACAGTCTTGATTTACATTTTACAGATGATGTAACTGAGGCACAGAGAAGTTAAGTGATGTGACCTTATTTGATTATTTGGGTGCAATTGAATGACACAGAGTCAACTTTAGTCAGTCAGTCGATCGTATTTGAGCACTTACTGTGTGCAGAGCACTGTACTAAGAACTTGGGAGAATACAGTATAACAATATAATGGACACATTCCCTACCCACAGTGAGCTTACAGTCTAGAAGAGGAGATGGACATTAATATGAATGAATAAATTACAGATATGTACATAAGTGCTATGGGGCAGGGAGAGGGAATGAATAAAGGGAGCAAGCCTGAGTGATGGAGAAGGGAATTGAAGAAAAGAAAAAGAGGATTTAGTCAGGGAAGGTCTCTTGGAGGAAATGTGCTTTCAATACTATTTTGAAGGTGGGGAAATTGTCAGATTTGAGGAGGGAGAGCATTCCAGCCAAGAGGCAGAACGTGGACAAGAGGTCGGCAGTGAGATAGATGAGATCGAGGTACAGTGGAAAGGTTAGCATTAGAGGAGTGAAGTGTACAGGCTGGGTTGTGCTAGGAGAGGAGTAAGGTGAGGTAGAAGGGGGCAAGGTAATTGAATTCTTCAAAGCCAACGGTGAGGAGTTCCTGTTTGATGTGGAGGTGGATGGGCAACCACTGGAGGTTCTTGAGTGGTGAAACATGGCCTGAATGTTTTTGTAGAAAAATGATTCACGCAGCAGAGTGAAGTTTGGACTGGAATGGGGAGAGGCAGGAGTCAGGGAGGTCACCAAGAAGGCAGTACTGTATTTAAGGTGGGCTAGGACAAGTGATGGGATTAAAGTGGTAACAGTTTCGTTGGCGAGGAAAGGGCAGATTTTAGCAATGTTGTGAAAGTGGAACCCATAGGATTTAGTGATGGATCAAATGTGAGAGTTGAATGAGAGAGAGGAGTCAAAGATAATGCCAAGGTTACAAGGTTGTGAGTCAGGAAGGATGGTGGTGCTATCTACAGTGATGGGAAAGTCAGGGGGAGGACAGGGGTTGTTTTGGAAGATAAGGAGTTCTGTTAAGTTTTAGACATGTTAAGTTTGAGGCGATGGGAGGACATCTAAGTAGAGATGTCTGGAAGGCAGGAGGAAATGTAAGACTGCAGAAAGAGAGAGAGATCAGAGCTGAAGATGAGCTTTAGCAGGTTTCAGCAATAGTTCTCCAGAGGAGGACACTTCCTTCAATGAACTGGACACTGATTTTAAAAGCTGTTCCAAAATCAGGCAGCGTATTAAAAATGCAGAGATTTCTACCACTCCATTTTAGGCTTGTATAACTCTATGGATACACTATCAAATTGATTGCAGGTGGAGAGTGGGGTGTTCTGAGAGAGATGAGAGCTCACCTTCTCCAAGAGGCCTTCCCAGACTGAGCTACTCCCTTTTCCCTCTGCTCCCCCTCCGCCCTCTGCTCCTCCCCCTTCCCCCTTCAACTCCCCGCAGTTGAACCCACTTTCCCTCCCTTTTCCCCTCCCCTCAGCACTGTGCTCATTTGTATATATTTTTATTACCCTATTTATTTTGTTAATGAGGTGTAGATCCCCTTGATTCTATTTATCGTGATAATGTTGTCTTGTTTTTGTTTCGTTCTGTTTTGCTCTGGTCTGTCTCCCCCGTTAAGACTGTGAGCCTATCATTGGGCAGGGATTGTCTCTATCTGTTGCCGAATTGTACATTCGAAGCGCTTAGTACGGTGCTCTGCACATAGTAAGCGCTCAATAAATATTGAATGAATGAATGTGTCCATGGTGTTGCTATGGGTGGGAAACGACTTGATGGCATAAGACAAGATGAGACAATGTGGCCCCCAGGATCTATAAATAAGCCAGGTAAATGTAGAGAGGACAATACTGTTCCATGCAATTAAAGCCAAGATGAATCCAAAGGCCTCATGGAGACAATCATTGGGTTTGAAAACAGTGCCTCCAGCAGCAAACCTTACTGAAGTTTGTTGGTGTGACTGGAAAGACTGGGGTGTGACTGACAATTCCTCGTATACTGCTCAAGTACATAAAGTCCTCAACTAGGCTTTGTGTTGGCTATCTGCAATCCCTGGTATTGCTTCCAAGCCTGCTTCATTCATTCATTCAATCATATTTATTGTGTCTACTAGTGTGGCTTAATGGATAGAGCATGGGCCTGGGAATCAGAAGGACCTAGGTTCTAATCCCAGCTCCACCAAGCGTATGGACACTTGGCAAGTCACCTCTTGACTGTAAACTCGTGGGCAGAGAATGTGTTTATGGCTGTATTGTTCACTCCCAAGCACTTAATACAATGCAGTGCACAAGTGCTCAATATATACGACTGAATGAATGAATCAACTTAACTATTCTGGGCCTCAGTTACCTCATCTGTAAAATGGGGATTAAGAATGGGAGTCCCATGTGGGCCAGAGACTGTGTCCAACCTGATTAACTTGTATCTCCCCCAGTGCTTAGAATAGTGCTTGGTACAGAGTAAGCACTTGATGAGTACCATTATTAATATTATTGTTATTATTAACATTGTACTGAGTGCTTTAGGCAACAGCCTTACCCAAAACTCTGTTTGTATACTGTGTGTCAGGCTGGTTTGGGCTGCTATCTCTGTCTCCCTCCATCCTAGTGTCCGTGGCATTGTTTGAAGTTGTTTTTCCCAGGGTCTTGGAAATGTGCCTTCTGTCTTACTGACTTGCAGGAATCCCATTTCAGCTCACTATACAACAGCTGCTTGTTGACCCACTGTTTAAAAACAAAACAAAAAGAAGCCAGAAGTCTTCCAATAGGATTGCAGTTGACATCAGCAGAGCTAGTCAAACAAAATTGTCACTGTCAGCTGCTCTGCTGCCTGTGCTTATCAGTTATTTGTTTGTTTTTGTTGGGTGCTTCTTACAACTTCCCTGTCTCCCCTCTGCTAGGTTTGCTCATTACTCTTAAGATTAAGGGAGAAGCCTGCTACTCAACTCTGACTGTTTTCCTCATCATAGATGCATAGACAAGTGGATCTGTAGTGTTTTTGAAGAATGATTGGTGACCTAAAAATACATATCAGCAAGGAGAAACAGTTTGGCACAGTGGAAAGAGCGTAGGCCTGGGAGTCAGAGGACCTGGGTTCTAATTCCAACTTTGCTACTTGCCTGCTGTGTGACCTTGGACAACTCATCTAACTTTTCTGTGCCCCAGTTTCCTTGCTATAAAGTGGGGATTAAATGCCCATTCTCCCTCCTCCTTAGGCTGTGAACCCCAGGTGGGATGGGGACTATGTTCAACTTGATTATCTTGTATCTACCCTAGCTGCTAGACAGTGCTTGATACTTACTACGTGATTAAAAAATATTATTAATAATATTAACTCATGTGATTACCCCCAAAATAAGCTGGGGAAATATTTGAGAGAAATCATATTTAAGTAAATTATAATAATGATAATTGTGGAATTTAAGTCCTTACTACGTGCCAGGCACTGTTCTAATCACTGGGGGAGATACAAGATAATTGGGTTGGACTCAGTCCTTGTCCAACACAGGGCTCAGAGCCTTAATCCCCATTTTCCAGATGAGGGTACTGAGACATAGAGAAGTGAAGTGACTTGCCCAAGGTCACACAACAGACAAGTGGCAGATCCGGGATTAGAACTGAGGTCCTTCTGATTCCTAGGCCTGTGTTCTATCCACTAGGCCACACTGCTTCTATTGAGCTCTGTTTCCCCCTAATCCCACACCCTGGCCTGTTCCTCTGCCCTCTTTCCCCTTGTTCCCTTCCCCCTTTTATGAAGCAGACGTGAATTGGCAAAGTTCATCAAGCAAAGCAAAGTCGGTGACTAAGTATCAGATAATAATAATAAAATAAATAATAATCATAGGTGGCACTCTTGATTAAGCTCTAAGGGTCTTCACTCACTCTTGCAGGTGTGCCACCTTTAGTAATCCTACCAGCCTCCATCACCTTCCCAAGCTCCAGAACACTGGCAGGCCTCTCTTGGGAGTGCAGCTGCCAATGGATTTCAGGCTGTCCCTGCTGCCAGCTGATAGGTTGTTTCTGGAGACTTTGGGGGCAGTACGTCAATTGTAAACCCTCTGAGGGCAGGAATATATGTTTGGTACTGTAGTACTCTCTCGAATAGACCAGCACTCTGCATTCAGTAGGTGTTCTTATCCATAAGCACCATCAACCGATTGATTTGGCAGCATCTGAGGGCCTACTCATCCTGGCATCATACAGCCCTTTCTCTCAGGGCCATTGATTACGTTGCACAGCTTGCTGAGTACCAACTTGCCTCATGCTGGTTTCTGAGAACAGCTCCCTATCTGGGGTGCTGGGTTTTGCAACTTGAGCTGGAGCTGCTTCCTCTGCCCTGCTGCAAAGTGAATTTGGTCAGTTCCAAAGAAGGAAATGGGCCAGAGTGGAAACAGAGTGGGGTTGGGAGATCACCCAGGACTCGGCCAGGGTGAGGGGAGTAGCATAATAATAATAATGGTATTTGTTAATCGCTAACTATGTGTCAAACACTGTACTAAGCACTGGGATGGATACAAGCAAATTGGGTTGGACACATTCCCTGTCCCACTTAGGGCTCAGGCTCAATCCTCAGTTTATAGATGAGGTAACTGAGGCACAGAGAAGTGAAATGACTTGCCTGAGGTCACAGAGCAGACATGTGGCAGAGCCTGGATTAGAACCCATGACCTATGAGTCCCAGGTCCGTGCTCTATCCTCTAGGCTAGATGGACTCCCCCACAGGCATCACCTACCTCGACTTCTCCCTGGTCAGGGCCTTGGCCATGTTTGTCACACTTGCCCTCTCATGGGTAGATGAAAAGCCACCCCTCTGCCCCATCATTGGGTCCCCAAACAGAACAGACCTCCAAGCTGGGGACTGGGTGACCCTGATGGAGTGAGGGAGACCAGAGCCTACCTGAAAAGCAAGTTGAAGAAGAGGAGTAATGTTACTCAACATGAATGATTTGTGGTTCATCTCTGTTTTCAAATGCTTAACTACAATTTGAATAATTGAGGACAATGGATGCCTAGGGAAAATGCCATCAGGGTGAATTTAGATGGTGACATATGCTTATAACACCCTTCTGTGGAATGTTTATCGATAAAAATTCATGCCCTTGGGGAGAGAAATGCGGGTGTAGGTCTGCCAGATTTATGACACTACTCCTGGTATGATGCATGCCTAGATGTATTATGCCCAACTCGTGAGTAGTGCTTAGGGATTTGCCAGCTCCATATATACAAGGGACACCTGGTGGAGGATCCTTTCAGTAGGGCATCCGAGGGTCATGTGACAGATAACATGGCAGGGCGGCATATTTGGTTTGGTTCACTGTTGGAATGATATTGGTGTTCTGAGTATTTCCTCTCTCACCATCTTATATGGAGCATAAATTTTCCATGTGTTCTTAACATTATTCACAGTTGATGACTGCATCTGTGTTCCTGGAAGATTTCAATAAGCAAAACGTTTTGAAAATAAAAACACAAAACCAGGAATTGCCAAGGGACATTTAGTGATGTACTAAAGGGGTAAGTGGGGGAAAAAAAATCAGTAAAATTCAGATGATCTGCTTGGACCTCTTGTGAAAACAGTATGTCTTTGGGGAAATTTGTTCCTACATGTATTAAAGTATGAGATGGTCTTCTCAATTCACTTGAGTATCAAGAGTTTTAGTGGGAAACTGTCTTGGACACTTATCAAAAATGGAACAAAGCCTGGCCGGAACCTTCGTAAGAACTGTGGTCACACTGGACTGGGAGAGGAAATTCCATTAGGAAGCTGTTTCCTTGGAAGCCAGATGTGGCTAGGGTAGAATTAAACCCCGGGTAAGACTTGCAGTCATGGAGTAGAAGTGTATCTGCATGATGCAAGAGAATTCAAAAGGGTAGCTGAACATAATCATAATCATAATTGTGGTATTTAAGCTCTTGCTATGTGCCAAGCATTCTCCTAAGCACTGGGGTAGATACAAGATCATCAAGTCCCACATGGGGCTCACAGTTTAAGTAGGAGGGTGAACAGGTATCAAATCCCCATTTTATTGATGAGGTAACTGAGCCAAAGAGAAGTGAAGTGGCTTGTTCAAGGTCACGCAGCAGATAAGTGGCAAATAATAATAATAATGTTGGTATTTGTTAAGCACTTACTATGTGCCGAGCACTGTTCTAAGCACTGGGGTAGACACAGGGGAATCAGGTTGTCGCACGTGGGGCTCACAGTCTTAATCCCCATTTTACAGATGAGAGAACTGAGGCACAGAGAAGTTAAGTGACTTGCCCACAGTCACACAGCTGACAAGTGGCAAAGGTGGGACTAAAACCCAGGTCCTTCTGACCCCCAGCCCTGTGCTCTTTCCATGTTGCTTCCCATCAGAGAACAAGAGTGCCTCATCTCTATTAAGCAGGAAATATTATGGTGTTATTATTATGGGGTATATATTTGTTATTATGTTATTGAAATGCTGAAATAGATGCAGTTAAACCAAATCTGACAGTGTCCTTGCTCCATGAGAGTTCACAGTCTGAAGGAGCGTGTGCCAGGATGTTATTCCCATTTTCCTCCTAGGGGAATAGAGGCACAAAAGATTTAAGTGACTTGTTACACAGGAGGCCAAGGTAGGTTTGGAACCCAGGACTCAGTCAATCAGTGGTATTTACTGAGTACTTACTGTCTGCACTACTTACTGTCTGTACTAAAGACTTGGAAAGTATAATGCAACAGAATTGGTAGACATGTTCCTGCCCACAAGGGGTTTACACTCTAGAAAGAGAGACAGACACTTCCCCTCTAGACTTTAAGCTCATTGTGGGCAGGGAATGTGTCCCCCTCCAGTTATCGCCCTATCTCCCCACTACCCATCCTTTCCAAAATCCTAGAACGAGTCGTCTACAATCGCTGCTTAGAATTCCTTAACTCCCATTCTCTCCTGGACACCCTCCAATCTGGCTTCCATCCCCTCCACTCTACCGAGACTGCTCTCTCTAAGGTCACCCATGACCTCCTTCTTGCCAAATCCAATGGCTCCTACTCCATTCTAATCCTCCTTGACCGCTCTGCTGCCTTTGACACTGTCGACCACCCCCTCCTCCTCACCTTATCTCACCTTGGCTTCACGGACTCCGTTCTCTCCTGGTTCTCCTCTTACCTCTCTGGCCGGTCATTCTCGGTCTCCTTCGCTGGCGCCTCCTCCCCCTCCCATCCTTTAACTGTTGGAGTTCCTCAAGGGTCAGTTCTTGGCCCTCTTCTGTTCTCCATTTACACTCACTCCCTTGGTGAACTCATTTGCTCTCACAGCTTTGACTACCATCTCTACGCAGATGACATGCAGATCTACATCTCCGCCCCTGTCCTCTCCCCCTCCCTTCAGGCTCGCATCTCCTCCTGCCTCCGGGACGTCTCCACCTGGATGTCGGCCCGCCACCTAAAACTCAACGTGAGCAAGACTGAGCTCCTCATCTTCCCTCCCAAACTCGGTCCTCTCCCAGACTTCCCTATCACCGTGGATGGCACGACCATCCTTCCCGTCTCTCGGGCCCGTGATCTCGGTGTCATCCTTGACTCGTCTCTCTCGTTCACCCCACACATCCTATCCGTTACCGAGACCTGCCGGTTTCACCTTTACAATATCGCCAAGATCCGCCCTTTCCTCTCCACCCAAACGGCTACCTTACTGCTACGGGCTCTCGTTATATCCCGGCTAGACTACTGTGTCGGCCTTCTCTCTGATCTCCCTTCCTCCTCTCTCACCCCGCTCCAGTCTATTCTTCACTCCGCTGCCCGACTCATCTTCCTGCAGAAACAATCTGGGCATGTCACTCCACTACTTAAACAACTCCAGTGGTTACCTATCAACCTCCGCTCCAAACAAAAACTCCTCACTCTAGGCTTCAAGGCTCTCCATCACCTTGCCCCTTCCTACCTCTCCTCCCTTCTCTCTTTCTACGACCCACCCCGCACGCTCCGCTCCTCTGCCGCCCACCTCCTCACCATCCCTCGGTCTCACCTATCCCGTCGTCGACCCCTGGGCCACGTCCTCCCGCGGTCCTGGAATGTCCTCCCTCCTCACCTCCGCCAAACTGATTCTCTTTCCCTCTTCAAAACCCTACTTAAAACTCACCTCCTCCAAGAGGCCTTCCCAGACTGAGCTCCCCTTCTCCCTCTACTCCCTCTACCACCCCCCTTCACCTCTCTGCAGCTTAACCCTCTTTTCCCCCCATTTCCCTCTGCTCCTCCCTCTCTCCCTTCCCATCCCCTCAGCACTGTACTCATCCGCTCAACTGTATATATTTCCATTACCCTATTTATTTTGTTAATGAAATGTACATCGCCTTGATTCTATTTAGTTGCCATTGTTTTTACGAGATGTTCTTCCCCTTGACTCTATTTATTGCCATTGTTCTTGTCTGTCCGTCTCCCCCGATTAGACTGTAAGCCCGTCAAACGGCAGGGACTGTCTCTATCTGTTGCCCACTTGTTCATTCCAAGTGCTTAGTACAGTGCTCTGCACATAGTAAGCACTCAATAAATACTATTGAATGAATGAATTGTTATGTTGTACTCTCCCAAGTGCTTAGTACAGTGCTCTGCACACCCTAAGTGGTCAATAAATACAATTGACTGACTAATGTAAATAAATTATGGATATGGACATAAGTGCTGTGGGGCTGAGGTTAAGTCTCGTAACTATCAGTCCCGTGCTCTTTCTGGAATGGATTTTGTGATGTCTCCGCTCGTTTTTAGGGTGTGTCTGCAGCCTGGATTCTCAAATAAGCAATGAGGTTTGCATATTGATAGAAACCTTTCCCACATTCATTACATTTGAAGGGTTGCTCTCTAGCATGAATTATCTGATGTGTAATAAGGATCGAGTGTCAAATGAAAGATTTTCCACATTCATTACAGATGAAGTCTCTGATGTTTGAGCCTTGACTGAAGGTTTTTCCACATTCATTACATTGGGGACCTCTTTTCTACGGAAGATTCTGAGATCCATGCTTCAGTCTGTTAAAAGCTCTAAGCAATCTGCTTCCGGGACTTCAGTCTGCACTGCACAGTTTTTCAATTGCACTGCTATTTTAGAGAATTTAATTTCATGTACTAGATGCTTAGAGTGCTTTTGCACCCAGAACAAAAGCACTCAATAAGAAAACCTCACTGCTTATTATGTCCTACCTGATAATATCATATCTACCCCAGCACTTAGTACTGTGCCTGGCACATAGTAAGCATTTAACAAATACTGTGAATTTCATATATACAATATATGAAGGCCTACCTATTCTGATATGCAGCAATCCATGTCATCACCTGTAAGGTGAAGCTGCATATGCCTGCCTTGTGAGATAGACTTGGGGGAGTCTTTGAAAAGAAAGTGTCAACATTCTACTCCATAGGACGCCTGAGGTTGCTTAGTACAGTACCTGGCACATAGTAAGTGCTTAACAAATACTATTATTATTATTATTATTAATCAATGGTAATAATACCAGTCATTATTATTACAATTGATTGATTTATTATAATAATAATGGTATTTGTTAAGCACTTACTCTGTGCCAGGCACTATACTAAGTGCTGGGGTGGATACAGATTGGATGCAGTCCCAGTTTCATGTGGGGCTCACAGTCTCAATCCCCATTTTACAGATGAGGTGACTGAGGCACAGTGAAGTGACTTGCCCAAAGCCGCACAGCAGACAAGTGACAGAGACGGGATTAGAATCCATGACCTTCTGACTCTCAGGCTTATGCTCTATCCACTTTGCCACTCATCTCTTACCGTGTTCCGAACACTGTACTGCAGACAACCTATTTTCAGGGTTTGATAGGTTGTCTGGCTTTTATTGGTTTGAAGTATCTCCAACTTTTGAATTGTGTGGTGATGGAGAGGAGGCAGTAAACAGATTAATAAGCCCGAGACTCGACTTTGAATTTCCCAGGGGAAATTGAACTGCCCTTTTCAGTGGCTTTGATTTCCAGATTCTCTCCCTTTCCTTCCTTCTGAGGGTGATCGTAAGAAATTGTAATGTAGACAAAAGACAATCATCCTGAAAAATAAGCAAAAGTCCTGTCATTATGGAAAACAAAGCCAAAGACCATTATAAAGTATATCTCTAAACTGCTTGTGGGCAGGGAATGTGTCTACCCACGCTATTATATTGTATTCTCCCAAGTGCTTCATACAGCGCTCTGCACACAGTAAGTGTTCAATAAATGAGACTAATGGAAATGTCTGAAGAGCCTGAGTGCCCCATTGAGGGTAAGGATTTGGTTTGATGGACTGTACTGTAAAGCTGGTCAAAAGTCCAAAAACTGGGAGCGTTCTGGCTAGTGTTTCAGATGACCTGGCACTGTCTCCAGCTGCTTCATTCTCCTTAAATGTTGGGTTTTCCCTGTCCGATGCAGAGCATGCTCAGTTTAATTCCCAGCTGAGGTTAGAATGGGCTAAGTTTTTTCCCCACTTCCTGAAAGAGAGGGAGGTAACGCACAAGCTAGATGGTGACTCACAAAAAATACACAGTCTGACTAGTCATGTAACACTAATCTAGGCTCCCTTAGTTTGAATATGGACTTGGGGATCACAATTTGAAACCCTGTCTTTCATCCCCATCCCCGTACACACACTTGCATAAATCATACATTTGTTTCCCAAGATCAGGTATATTTTCAACATACATGATCACGCACAGAGAGTGCAACTGGTTACTCGATCCACTGTGTAATGTTATAGGTTATGCCCCTCATCATCAAACTGCAGTTCCTTCAAACTGATTTGGGCTCTGATTTTAACAACTATTTCTCAAAAAAGAATGGGGCTCTTTCTAATCCCAGGAGGAGAGGTCCCTCCACTCAAGAGAAGAGGAAATAATGTTTTGAAAAGCTTCTCTTACACTGTCAGCATATAGCTTCATGTTTGTGTTCTTAAAGTGAGATTATTGGTTCCCCTTAAATGGTTGGTTTTATATAAATGGTTGGTTTTATACCTTTGCAAATAATGGGCTTGCTTCCTTAACTCCAATTTGGATCCAGACTCTTAAGTTCCTTGTGGGAAGGGAATATATTTACCAACTCTGTTATATCGTACTATCCCAAGTGCTTAGTACGGTGCTCTACACACATTCAGCCCTCAGTAAATACAATTTATTCATTGATCTCTCACTCTAGAGACATGCTGAAGAATAAGAGAATGAAATGGTTTGAGGTGGAGACAATATTTTCAGTTCTTAATTCTTTTTCTTTGTAGGAAAGCGCCATTGAAAAAGCAAACTGCATATCTAGTGACAGTCAGAAGATGGAAAAAAAATTAGTGAGAAAATGTCTGTGTACATGAAGATTTTAACTGACTTTACCCTTATTCGGTTGAATATTGTGGTTTTAGCTTTTTTAGAGTGGCTAAAAAGTACTGTGACAAGGCTAGATCAATAACAATCTACTGTGTTTATTGAGGGCTTTCTGTGGACAGAGCAATGTACTAAAGCCCTTGGGAGAGAAAAATATAGCAGAGTTGGTGGACACATTCCCTGACCACAAGGAGAAGCAGCATGGCCTTGTGGATAGAGCACAGGCCTGGGAGTCAGAAGGACCTGGGTTCTAATCCCAGCTCTGCCACATGTCTGCTGTCTGACCTTGGGCAAGTCACTTCTCTGGGCCTCAGTTACCTCATCTGTAAAATGACTAAGATTTGGGAGCCCCATTTGGGACAGGAACTGTGTCCAACCTGAGTAACTTGTATCTACACCAGCATTTAGTACAGTGCCTGGAAAATAGTAGGAGCTTACCAAATGCCATAAATGGTAATAACTATTATTGATAAGAATAATAATAAGAAGCTTACAGTCTTGTTAGCCGAGCCCTAACAATTATTTTATTTGTTAGTTATTAGTTATTAGTTAATAATAACTATTATTTTACTAGATAGATTTGGGATAGAGACAAAATAAGCAGGTTGGACACACTCTGTCCCAGAAGGGGTTTATAGTCAAAGGGGAAGGAAGAACAGGCACTGAATCCCCATTTTACGGATCAGAAGACTGAATTTTCTTGGCCAAGGTCTCACAGAAGGCAACTGGAGAAGCCAGAATTAGAACCCAACTCCAATCTCTTTCCACAAGGCCACACTGATTCTCAAATTCAAGCATGTATAATAATGTTGGTATTTGTTAAGAGTAGATACAGGGTAATCAGGTTGTCCCACATGAGGTTCACAGTCTTAATCCCCATTTTACAGGTGAGGTAACTGAGGCACAGAGAAGTGAAGTGACTTGCCCACAGTCACACAGCTGACAAGTGGCAGAGCTGGGATTCGAACCCATGACCTCTGACTCCCAAGCCCGTGCTCTTTCCACTGAGCCATGCTGCTTGGACACAAGGAGGAAAAGCCACATTCTCTGAGATTTCTGAGGGCAACTACAAAAATATGAACAGACAGAAATCTAGAAATATGCACTGTGAGCAAGAGTGCCCAGGCCTCAGGGTTAACAAGATTCCTTCATCCAATTCAGAATGTCTCAAATTGTGAGAGACTCAGCCTTGAAAGCCAGTAATTCGATTTTCAGGATTTAATATGTTCTTATTTACCCTTTCTCTCCAAGTCAGGGGGGACCCAAAGGTGAAGATGACTATGTGCAATAGATGCTTTTTTCAAAAGTACTTAGAGCCACAAAAAGTGTGAAGAGCTGTTCCCTGTGCTTAAAGCCTCATTTATCCCCCTAGCCTGTCTCCCCCTCCACTAGGCTCTGGCTTTCCCCATTAAACTGTGTCCCCCTCCCTCCCCAAGACTGTGTCTCCCCTCTCTAGGCTGAAAGCTCAATGTGGGCAGGGAATGTGTCTCCCAACTCAGTTCTATTGTACTCTCCCAAAGGCTTAATATAGTGTTCTGCACACAGTAAGCACTAGATCAATATGATTGATTATCCAAAATGTGCTTACAGCATCCATGGGGTAGCATCCCAACACAGTCTCCAGAAGCTTAGGGAGTATGGCTCTGAGTTATGACCTGGTTACTTCTCACCTCCTGGATAAAAGCTTAAGAAAAGCTTCTTCTGGGTGGCTGTAAAGAGGCTGCAGCTCTTAGAATAACAGGGGCTCCCATCAACAGAATCCATATGTGTCATGGGATTTCATGAGAAGCAGTGTGGCATAGTGGATAGAGCATGAGCCTGGGAGTCAGAAGTTCTATTCCCGGCTCTGCCACTTGTCTGCTGTGTAACCATGGGCAAGTCATTTCACTTCTCTATGCCTCAGTTACCTCATCTGAACAATGGGGCCCCATGGGGGACATGATTATCTTGTAGCTATCTCAGTGCTTGGCATGTAGAAAGTGTTTAACAAATGCCACAATTATCATTATTAACTGACATTCTCTCATTTAGAGCTTTTGGTGAGAAGGAAAAGTTTGTCGTGACCATTCAGGACCTAGGTGATTGGCACCTAAAATGATCACCAGTAGAAGATGAGGGAAAACTTGCTTGAAAGCGAAGGCCAAGGAGCTACAGGGCTAGCAAGACAAGTGATGGTGTAATTGGAAGCAGGAAGTCCTTGACTGCTGTCATTTTGACAAATAGACAGGATGGTGTTCTAGGTCAGGTCAGGATGTCAAAGCCTTCAATTACAAGGCAAGGAGCAGAGCACCAGCTTACTGTGAGAATGAACCCAAGAATGAGTTGCAAACATCTGCCGCCCGTCATCCTGAGATAGAGCCGTGATAACAGACCGCCAAATCTGGCCAACAGATCAGACAATCTGCTGTTTGGTAAACTCGTGAATACAACTGAGCTCGTTGATACTGCTGTTCCCCCAAAGCAGAAGTGCACTGAGAACATTTGTGGTGCAGTCTGGGGGCTCGGGGGTGGTTTCATAACAGATGGGCAGGCTGAGGCAGCCCCTGGCTGCCCAAGGGAGGTTTTGGAACTGTGGCGGTCTGGTTAGCAAGTCCTGTTTTCGAGCAGCCCGCCGTGGGAAGCAGTGTGACCTAATGGAAAGAGCACAGGCCTGGGAGTCAGGAAACTTGGGTTCTTTCTATTCCCAGTTTTTCAGCTTGCCTGGTATATGTCTCTGGGCCTCATTTTCCTCATCTGTAAAATGAGAACCAAATACCCTCCACCTTAGACTGTGATTCCTACATGGGACAGGGACTATCTAACCTAATTATCATGACTCAATGCTAGCACTTAGTACAGAATTTAGCACATAGTAGGTTCTTAACAAATACCATAATCCATTATTATGGATGACCATAGACAAGGTGTTTTAATACCTCTGTGCCTCAATTTCCTCATCTGCGAGATGGGAATTAAATAGCTGTTCTCCATGCTAGTGGGACTGTGAGCCCATGTAGAACAGAGATAGTGTCTGATGATGTTGTCTAGTACCTACTCCAGCACCTTGTACAGTGCTTAGCACATAGTAAGAGTTTAACAAATGTAAACAACAAAAATGACACTACAGTGATGGGGTCAGCCAGAGAGATTCCCCAGAAGATGTTCCATCTCAACTGCAATTTTAATAATAATTGTGATATTTGTTAAGCACCTACTGTGTGCCAGACATTGTACTAAGCACTGGGGTAGATACAAGTTAATTGGTTTGGACATAGTCCCCCTCCCACATAGAGCTCACAGTATGAGGTAAATGAGGCACAGAGAAGTGAAGTGACTTGCCCAAGATCACAAAGTAGACAAGTGGCGGAGCTGGGATTACTTTTCTGCTTTGTGACTTTGGACAAGTCACTTCACTTCTCTGTGTCTGTTTACCTCATCTGTAAAGTGGGGTTCAAGACTGTGAGCTTCACGTGGGACACGGACTGTGTCCAATCTGATTATGTTGGATTTACCCCAGTCCTGAGATGTCTATTGATGATGGGTGGCTGTTGGCTGAATGGAATCTGGGAAGGAAGAGGAGGCCTTTATGCTCCTGAAACTGTACCACCTCCACACGTCTCCTCCAAGAGGCCTTCCCCAAGTAAACTCTCATTCCCTTCTCTCCCACTCCCTTCTGAGCCACCCTTGCATTTGGATTTGCACTCTTTATTTACTTCTCCCTCAGCCCCACAGCATTTAGGTACATAGCCAGTATTTATTTATGTTTGTCTCCCCCTTTAGACTGTGGGCTCCTTTTTTTATGGTATTTAAGTACATACTATGTGCCAGGCACTGTACTAAGCACAGATACAAGCTAGTCAGGTTGGACACAGTCTGTGTCCCATGTGGAGTTCACACTCTTAATCCCCATTTTACAGATGAGGCAACTAAGGCTCCGAGAAGTGAAGTGACTTGCCCAAGATCACATAGCAGACGAATGGCAGAGCTGGGACCAGAACCCAGATCCTTTGACACCCAGGCCAGGGCTCCTTCCTCTAGGAACAGGGACCAAGTCTACCAACTCTGTTATAGTGTACTCTTCTAAGCGCTTAATACAGTGCTCTGCACACAGTAAGCACTCTATAAATATGATTGATTGCCATCCCACCCAATCAGTATATAGGTATGTCTCCTTACACTATGCCATTTCTCCCATTTATAATTTCTATTATTGTGATTCTCCTCTCTAGACTGTAAATTCCTTGAGCACAGAGTTCAAGTCTACTAACTCTGCTATATTGTCCTCTCCCAAGTTGTTAGTACCATGCTCTGCACACCGTGAATGCTCAATAAATTAGTACAGTGCTAAACACTTAATACAGTTCTCTGCACACAGTAAGTGCTCAATAAATATGATGGTTGGATTGAAGGCCTCCTAGAAAAGTTATGATTTTAGCGGGGCTCTGAGGATCCAAAGAGCTGTGTGACCTTGGGCAAGTCACTTCACTTCTCTGTGCCTCAGTTACCTCATCTGTAAAATGAGCATTAAGATTGTGAGCCCCATGTAGGACAGGGACTAAGTCCAACATGATTAGCTTGTATCTACACCAGTGCTTAATACAGTGCCTGGAACATAGTAAGACCTTAACAAATACCATAAAAATAATAAAATAAGAACTGGGGCATGGTGGGTTTGAGTGGGGAGTGGATTTCAGGGAGGTGAAAGGGGTTGGAGGTGGGAGAGCCTGGAGCCATAGTTCAGTTAGAAAGTCACCTCTGAGTGAGTGAAGTGTGTGAGCTGGAGAAGAAAGTTACTCTGTAAGAAGGCAGAAACTGGTGGAGATCCTCAAAGCCAGTGGCCCAAAGGGAGCCCATTCTTGGTTTAGAAATCGCTTCCTTTCCTGCTTCATGTGTGTTTGCTGCTCTAGAGCCATTTAGGGTCTGAGTGTTCAGGATTTAAATGCTTACTATGTGCCAGGCACTGTTCTAGGCATTGTTGTAGATAAAAGCTAATGAGGTTAGACACAGTCCCTGTCCCCAGTGGGGCTCCCAGTCCTAATCCCCATTTTATAGGTGAAGTAACAGGCCTAGACAAGTGAAGTAACTTGCCCAAGGTCACAAAGCAGAAATGTGGCAGAGCTGAGATCCAGATCCTTCTGACTCCTGGGCCCATGGTCTATCCACTAGGCCATCCTACTTCTCAGGATGCTTCTCATTCTGCTTCACTTGCTTGGGCTGCTTGTGAAGAATGCTTTCTAGTAAGAATTCTGGAGTTAGGAATGGTCTTATACAACAGATGAATTGAGGGAGGAAAACAAAGTATGTTCATCATCAGGAAGTGGAAATCTGCAGCAGAGCAACAATCCAAGGGGATTAGGCCAGCATTGAGCAGCGTTATCTTTTCTCTGCCTCTCCATATACCCCTCCCCACCTAAATCCTTCTAATACCTCACCATTCCTGGGCACCTTTTTCGAATGGGGGAAGTTGTCTCCCCCATGGGGTGGCGGCACCCATGCCCCCTTCTGCTAAGTCCCTCAGGTGGGTGGGGGGGGTGTGTGTGTCTGTTGCCCTCCCTTCCCCCCAGCCCCTACATGTTTCTCCCCTCACATCCTATAGGGCAATTTTTCCTTTTTGCCAGGCCTAATCTGGAAAGGAGGGGTCAAACTCATTCTGGTCAGGGAATGTGTCTGCTAATTCCATGGTATTGTGTATTGTGCTCTCCCAAGCGCTTCATGCAGTACTCTGCATCTAGTGAATGCTTAATAAATACCATTGATTTATTGGGAGAGTGTTAAGTCCAACAAAAAGATTAATCAGCTCTGGGGTTGGAATATTTTTTTTTATTGACTCCAAAGCCAAAGGCTTCTAGGAAAAATAGCAGAGTGGAAGGAGAATGCTCTCTTTAAATTAAGAATTATTTTTTTTTAATTAATGCCTGTGAATTTGACTTTGGTTCCTAATACAGTATAAAGAACTGGCCATTATACATACATGTGGCATTCACAAGCACACATACATACACACACACACACACACACACTCTCTCTCTCTCTCTCTCTCTCTTTCTCCTGCTAAATCAACCAATCAGTGGTATTTATTGGGCCCTTATTGTATGCAAAGCACGGTACTAAGCTCTTGGGAAAGTGTAATAAAATAAAGTTGGTAGATGCAACTTCCTCTCAGGAGTTTACTGTCTACAAATCCTCCACCCAGATTTAATCATGCAGGGGTAACCTCCCTTGGAGCCAAACCCCAAAACCTTAGCACCCTCGAAATTCAAAGTATAGGAAAGTGCATTTTTAAAAAGAAATGAATAAAGTTTAGTAATTGTCCCTCCCCGCTTCTGTAGAGTGAGCACCCCTGCTTGAACATTCAGTTTCTATTTCTCAAAGTAAAATGATGATCGTGCAGCCTAAGGGTCAACCCCTTCTTGAGAGGAGCAATTTGGCCAGAATATGATGCCGGATTAGGTTTTGAACCTGGTCTGGATCTCTATTCCTTTCCCTACTCCGAGTTTGTGTGGCATTTGAAATGCGCGTGTTTCCTGGAGAGTGTCTTCTGGCTGGGGCCCGGATACACTGCAGATTCTCAAGTGTCAAGAATTTAGCTCTTGATATGTAGTCCCATCCCCCGGGGTCATTCCATTTTGGGCTCTGTGAAATCCACCTGGGGAACAGCTGAATCAATCAGTGATATTTATTGAGTGTTTACAGTATACAGAGCACTGTACTTGGAACTTAGGAGAGCATAGCATTACAGAGTTGGTAGAGGTGTTTCCTGCCCACAAGGAGTTTACAGTTTAGATGGAGTGTGCCTTGTACAGAAAAGAAATTTCCCAGTCACAAAAAGCCCGACACTCCCGGGGCTTCAAATGGCTGTTGCAAAGCCAGGCCCTTTGGGTGGAACATTTAAGCTCCAGGAGGGCAGGGATTGTGTCTACCTGTTGTGCCTTACTCTCCCAAGTGCTTATTCTGGTGCTTGGCCCAGAGTAAGTGCACAGTAAATACCATTGCGACCAGATCACCAGGAAAAACTTATTGAATAGCACAACAGCAGTGAATGTGGAATGGATTCCACAACACAGTGAGCGTTCCCTTTGCAATCCAGAACAGTCATGACATTTCCCAAAAAGCCTGTCCATTCCTGGTCAAAAGGGGCCTCAGTTACACTGGGGTGTAAATGTGGGTGTTGGGAGAATTAGAATCAAGAAATCTTAATTTAGAGTCACTCCTTCCTCCACTTCCAACATTTGCAAGGTGAGTGGGTGGAAAGATCCATTCTTTGGGTGTTTTCTAGGTTCATTGAGATAAATGCCGCGGAATTCTTAGTGATGATCAGAAAAAATTGAAGCCCATGTTGTGACACATTTGATGTTTATGCTCAGGCTTAATAGATCCTGCAATTGAGGCTGACACATTTCACTACAGACATGCTTGGCTCATAATTCATAATTGTATGAAGTGCCATGGGTCATTTGGGTTACTGGAAGCATCATGGGGCTGTGGCTAGAACAACGGCCAGGGAGTCAGAAGGTCACTGGTTCTAATCCATGGTGTGTATCCTTGGGCAAATCCCTTCTTCTCTGTGCCTCATTACCTCATCTGTAAAATGGAGACTGAGACTATGAGCCCCATGTGGGACAGGGACTGTGTCCAACCCTATTTGCTTGTTTTCACTCCAGTGCTTAGTAGAGTGCCTGGCACATAGTAAGTGTTTAAAATGCCACAACTGTTATTATAGGAAATCCCTAGGCATACACCAATAATAGAATTTTAGTATCCACCTTACTTTCTTGATGTTTATCTAGTTGAACATACAATTGGTTGTTGAAACGGTGATTTGTTCCTTCTTACTTTGAATATGGCAGCCAAATCTTGGTTGAATGGTGGAAGATTGGTTAAGGCTGCTGCTTGTTTATAATGAGGTCATATTTAATGCTGATTAAATTAAAACAGTCCCTTAGAATACCTGGTGTCTTTGGGGCAGTCCCGTTAAGTTTGTGTAGAGAGTTGAAGGTTCTGGTGAACCGTCCAGAAGGAGATGTTTGAGGCTGTAGGAGGTTCATATTGAACCGGACTCCTGGTCTTCCTTTCTAAACCACTGCCTCCTCTTTTCTTTCCCATTACCGTGAGCAACACTACTATCCTCCATCCTAGAAGTTTGCCATCTTAGCTCATCTTTGCCATCTTTCTGGTATTTACCTTAGGCTATTCATAGACTCTGAATGCTACTGGTCTTCCCTCTAATAATAATAATAATTATGACACTTGTTAAACTCTTAGTATGTAATTACAAGTCAATCAGGTTGGGCACAGTCCCTGTCCCTCATGGGGCTCATATTCTTAATCCCCATTTTGGCAGATGAGGTAACTGAGGCCCAGAGAAGTGAAGTGACTTGTCCAAGTTTACACAGCAGACATGCGGCAGAGCTGGGATTAGAACCTAAATCCTTCAGACTCCCAGGCCTGTGCTCTATCCACTAGGCGATGCCGCAAATCTTGGGCTGACCCTCCAAAAGGGCTGCTTCTTTTGCCTGTCCTGCCCCCAACGTGGCTGGTACTTCCACAGCCCCACCCCATCCCCTGCCCGCTGCTCTCTTCGTTTGATGGGATCTCTACACTCATGATGGGTCATTGGAGGGAAACATTAGGGATGTTAAAAAGGCCTTCCTTGGGAAGGCTTGGTACCAAGGAGGGCAAAAGTCATGTGGCTTCCTCCAATATCCTTTCTGTAAACTCGTTGTTGGCAGGGAATGTGTTTATCATTGAATTGTACTCTCCCAAGCTCTTAGTACAGTGCTCTGCACACAGTAAGCACTCAGTAAATACAATTGAATGGAGAAATGAATATCCTGTCACCGCTGTCACAGGTGAAACATTAGTCTGACCCACCAATCGTGCTGCTGGTAGGGTTATTATGTTCTCAGTGAGGTTGGAACCATCTTGTCCTAACTAGAGTGAGAGTGGAGAATGTTTCTTGTCTCATCCTAGGTGAGAAATCAGTGCAGTGCAGCTTGTGAGTGTTTGTTGCATAGTGAATTGACTAGCACTGCACTGAACAGTTCAGTGGAATGGCTATTGTGGTCTGGTAGGTTACAAACCAAGATTTCCACTCCCGTGTCTTACCTTGGGGCTAGACAGTTCCCAGGGATGAATAAACGGATTCTCAGGTTGAAGTCTCTTTGGCCAATGCTAATAATTGTTAAGCACATACTATGTGCCTGTACTAAGTGCTGGGGTGGATACAGGCAAATAGGATTGGTAACAGTCCCTGTCCCACATGGGGCTTACTGTCTCAATCCCTATTTTAAAGATGAGATAACTGAAGAACAGAGAAATGAAGTGACTTTCCCACAGTCACACAGCAAAGTGGCAGAGCTGGAATTAGAACCCATGACCTTTTGACTCCCAGGTCCATGCTCTATCCACTACGCCATGCTGTTGCCAAGAGACTATCCCTTCCAGCAGGTGAATATGGCCTCATATTGCATTCAGATCACTGATCTTTGGCCACTTGATATTTGCCCCACCTTCGCCCCAACCCCACAGCGCTTAGGTACATATCTTTAAATTATAAATTATAATAATGTTTATCTCCGGGCTGTAAGCTTGCTAAGGGCAGGGAACACGTTTGCAAATTCTGTCATATTATACTCTACCAAGTATTTAGTCCAGTGCTCTGCACAGAGTAAGCACTTAATAAATTCCCTTGTAGGATTGATTGACTCATTGATGACATGCCAAGGATGTCCACGTGATGGGCAGCCCCCATGGAGGGACTGGCCTCCATGGGAGTTGGAGGCCAAGGGCTTGACATCCAGGGTAGATTTAATCCAGCTCATCGGTGTCCCTGGACTATCTGCTGCTTAATGCTGGGACAGAAACTGAAAATTCATCTTATTGGGGGCCCCTCGGGAACCAGGTTGGAACTGTTGGAAATGCACATACTTGGGAGGAATTTGGGAACGATGAACAGAAAGTGGTCTTTTTCCTCACCTTGTTTCCCATGAGCTAGTGGAAAGGGTGACGTCTTTCCTCTAGAGGTTCTGGATGGGCTCCCGGACTCTCAGCTTCTTCCCTGGATTCTCCAGTTCACAGGAGGCAATTTGCCTCTCAGAAAGTGGCAAATGCAAAAGAGTAACATCTGAGGAGGCGTGGGTGGACTTGGGTTTGGGGTGTAATCGGGATCATTAATTAATGCATCTAAAATTAAGATCAATGTTGAGTGACTCAGCTGAATCCCATCTTCTAAGAAAACCACTTCACCCGAATCTTAAAGTTTTCCAACGAGACCCATTTGGCTAGGAAATTCTCCTGGGGCAACGAGGTGAGAACAGAGTAGTTGAAGGTCTTGCTTGAGGATCGGAAGCTCCTTTTATTTCATCCTCGTTGTGGCTGTCCATATTGTCTCTGAACTGAGCCAGCCCAAGCGGGTTTTCCCTGGGATCCTAGCAGGCCAGTCCATCCCACCCCTCTCTGTTAACCCCACTAATGGCCCCTAAATCTGGACTTTAGGAAAACCAGTTTGGGCATGGTCTGTGGTGGCTTCCCACCAGATCACCCCCCTCTGGTGGGACAAGGTCTTAGTCTTTCGATACAGTTATGTGCATCCCTCTAATGTGGGAATTTATAGGGCAACTCTCTGTAGTTTATTATTTCTGCAATTCATTTATTTAATCTGTAATTTATTTACTATTTCTGTAATTTATTTATTATATCTGCAATTTACTTATTATATCTGTAATTGGTTTATAGTAAAGTCTGTCTCCCTATCTAGCTCATTGTGGACCGGGGAATGTGTCTACCAACTCTGTTATATTGTACTCTCTCAAGTGCTTAGTACACTGGTCTGCACAAAGTGCTCAATAACTATGATTGGCACTTTTTTTCCCCTAAAGTTTCACACCAGCTATTTCACTGTATCCTCACAACATCCCATTGAGGAGAAACAGGAATTATTATCCGCATTTGACAGTTGAGGAAACTAAGACCCAGAATGGTAAAACAGTTTTCCCAAGGTCAAACAGCATGCCAGTGCTGGTGCTGGGGCTAGCCTATTTTGTCTCCCAAGTCCTTGTTCTTTCCACTATGCTATACTGTCTCACAACCCTGTGGAAGACTCATGCAATGCCCCAGTAAGCCCCCAGAGAGGACCTTTGCTAGACCCCATCAATCAATCAATCATTCAGTCAGTGGATATTTATTAAACTCTTACTCTGTGGAGAACACTGTACTATACTAAGCCCTTGGGAAAGTACAATACAACAGACCTGACAGACACTTTCCTGCCCTACTACAAGCTTGTAGTCTAGAGGGGGAGACAGACATTTGTATGAAAGAATTTATAATATAGAATTTATAGATATAAAGAAGCAGTGTTGCCTAGTGGTTAAAGCAGGGGCCTGGGAGTCAGAAAGACCTGGATTTTAATATCAGCTCCACCACTTTTCTGCTGTGTAACCTTGGGCAAGTCACATCACTTCTCTGTGCCTCAGTTACCTCATCTGTAAAATGGGGATTGGGACTGTGAGCCCCATGTGGGATATGGATTATGTCCAAGCTATCTTGTATCTTAGAATAGTGCCTGGGATATAGTAAACGTTTCAAAAGTATCATTGAAGAAAAGATGAATATATATACATTAGTGCTGTGGGGCTGAGGGTGGGTGAATATCAAATGTTCAAAGGGAACAGATCTAAAAGAGCATAGATGACGCAGGAGGGAGGGGAACTTGGAGAAAAGAGGGCTTAATTGGGGAAGGCCTCTTGGGTAAGATGTACCCTTAATATGACTGTAATAATAAAAATAATAGTGATGGTGGTATCTAAGTGCTTACTATGTATCAAGCTCTGTATTAAGTCTTGGGGTAGGTACAAGAAACCAGGTTGGACACAGTTCTTATCCTATATTTGTCCTGCAGACTAAAACAAAACTAAACTAACCCGGAAATACTTTTACTGGCACACATTGAGGAATCCAATAGATAAACTTCCAGACTAAGCCCCCTTTTTCCTCTGCTCCTCCTCTCTGCCCCACATCACTTGTGTATATATGTACATATTTATAGTTATAATTCTATTTATTTTTATTAATTTATTTATTTTTATAAAATTAATTATTATTTTTATTAATTATTTTTTATTTATAATGATGCTACTGATGCCTGTTTACTTGTTTTGATGTCTGTCTCCCCGCTTTTAGACTGTGAGCCCGTTGTGAGCAGGGATTGTCTCCACTTGTTGCTGAATTTTACTTCCCAAGCGCTTACTACAGTGTTCTGCACACCCTAAGTGCTCAATAAATATGATTGAATGAATGAATAAGCAAACTACCCCTGATTTCTACTCCTCTGGCCCTGGGATTGATACCCACTTGTAAAATTGAGTAAGTACTGCTGCTTATCATTCCTTTCAAGAATTCCGAAATTGTCATTCTTTTGTTACTAGCAGCTAAAACACCCATTCACTGCAATTGACCTGGGAAGGCAAGAGTCTGGGTTTCTAATCCAAGCTCTGACAGCTGCTTGCTATGTGACTCTACCAAGTGTTCTGCACATAGTATGTGCTCAAAAAATACCACTGATGATGATGATGACCTTGGGCTTAACTTTTCTCAATTTTCCTCCTCTGAGAAATGAAAATTAAATACCTGTTCTCCCGCCCCCTTACACTGTGAGCCCTAGGCAGGGACTGTGTTGGAGCTGGGTATAATGTATCCACTCCAATACTTATAACTCTCCCAAGCACTTAGTACAGTGTTGTGCATACAGTAAGTGCTCAATACATACGATTTACTAACTAGTAGAATGACGGCATATAGTGTCATAAATAACATTTTTGTTGCTGTTGTTATGACCTTCTGTGTAAGCTTGGGCAAGTTATTTAACCTCTCTGAGCTTTAGTTTCCTCATCTGTCAAATAAGGATAATAATTCCTATCTCTCCTCAACGAGGTGTTATGAGGATAAAATGAAATAACTGATGTGAAACTTTAGGGAAAAAAAGTGCCAATCAGTCATATTTATTGAGCACTTACTCTGTATCAGAACAGTGTACTAAGCACTAGATTCAATAAGTGCATTCAAATAGGACAGAGTCTGTCATACGTGGGACTCAATCTAAGGGAGAGACTGGGCATTAAATCCCCATTTTACAGATGAGAGAAATGAGGTACAGAGGATTTAGGTCATTTACCCTTGGGAAATGCAGATAGATGGAGCAGGGATTAGAACCCAGGTCTCCTGATTCCCAATCTTGTGCGCTTTCCACTAGGCATACTGCTTCAATAATTGTTTGCAGCTCCTGGCCCTGATTTTGTTTTGCCTCCGTGGGTCACGATCTTTGTGTCCTAAAGCTCCTGCTCCAAATGAGTCACTCCTTTTCCGATGCGGTTTGCCCTGCTGGTCTGTATATGACCACTGATCCTTGTTTCAGTTTATCAGTGGTACTTATTGAGTGCTTACTGTGTGCAGAGCACTGTACTAAGTGCTCACTAGCATACACAGCAATAAATTGGGCAGAAATGATCCCTGCCCACAAGTCTTCAAGCAGTGTGACCTACTGGCTAGAGCTAGTGGCTGGGAATCAGAAGGAACTAGGTTTTAATCATGGTTCCACCACTTGACTGCCATTTGTCCAGGGCAAGTCACTTAACTTCTCTGTGCCTCAGTTACCTCATCTGTAAAATGGGGATTAAGATCATGAGCCAACATGGGACATATACTTTGTCCAACTTGATTAGCTTGTATCTACCCCAGTATTTAATACAATGCATGTCACATAATAAATCCTAAACAAATGCCATAAAAAAAGGTCTAGAGTAAGACATGGGATGCAGTGTTGTCTGAGGCTTTGTTTCCCTGTATCCTTTTTTTATGGAACTTGTTAAGCATTTACACTTGTGCCAAGCACTGTACTAAATGCTGGAAAAGATACAAGGTAATCAGACCAGACACAGTCCTTGTCCCACATGGGGCTCACAGCCTAAGTAGGAGAGCGGAGGGCTTATCCTTTAAAAGTTTCCTCTGTCCTTCTGGCTCTCAGTTTCCCCATCTCAGTTCATCATAGGCAGCAACCATTTGGGTGTCTGGGCTCATGTAAAGTACGGCAAGTGGTGTTCTCGGTGTTCACACTTGGTCATCGGTGGGGCCTCAGTGCTCTACACACAGTAAATGCTTAATAAATAAGATTGAATGAATGAATGAAAGGGCAGGAGGAACTTGAGCGGGTCCCCGGATCATCAACCAATCAGTGGTATGTACTGAGTGTTTACTGTGTGCAGAGCACTCTACTAAGCACTTGTAATGTCCAATTTGGCAACAGATAGAGAATCCCTGCCCAACAATGGGCTCACAGTCTAAAAGGGAGAGACGGCAAAACAAGTAGTCAGACATCAATACCATCAAAATAGGTACTAAGCACTGTACTAAGCACTTGGGAGAGTACAATATAACAGAGTTGATAGATATGTTTCCCTCCTCTGGCCTGGAATGCCCTCCCTTGTCATTTCTGACAATTACTCCCCCTTGCCCGAACCTTATTGAAGTCACATCCCCTCCATGAGGCCTTCTCTAAGCCCCACTTTTCCTTGTCTCCCACTCCCTTGATATTCAAGGGACAAATGACAGCTGTTTGAGGACAGACCCACATCTAGGCAGCCGACGGCAGCCCCGCAAGCAAGGGAGGCCATTTATGTCCTGACACTGGTGTCAAGTGAGCAGTTCCCACCAGAAGCCCCACGACTTTTACTCCCTCCTTGACAACATGCCACCAGTGCTCCCACTTCCACCTCCCCTTTGGCCCCCTATACTCTACCCGCTCTGTTCTGGGGTACTATTGGGGGGCATCAACCCCACAGAGGAGTCCATCCCCTGGTCCTGGGCCACTTCTGACCTCTTGGCAGAAGGCCTCCCCACCTCCCATCCCCAGAGGCTGGGACAGTGGCCATGAGTCACACTCCAAAATGGTGTGCAACCTCTATCCGGGCCTAGCAAGGTCTGCTGCCGCTGCTGCCATGAGGGTCCCACGACCTTGGCCTGCTCCCGTGCCCTGACCAACCATTGTGGCCACAGGGGATGGGTGAGGGACCATGGATGGTTCAGTGCAAATCTTCATCGTTACTCTAGACTGTAAGCTCACTGTGGGCAGGGAATGTTTCTGTTTATTATTTATTATTATTGTTTATTTATTGTTTGTTTATTGTACTCTCCCAAGCATTTAGGACAGCACTCTGCACACAGTAAGTGCTCAATAAATATGATTGACTGACTGAATGACTAAAAGCCTATCCAGCGCCTGTCCTTCGGATGACAGGACATTGCAGGCTTTGCCCTTGAAACTGAAGAGAGCCAGAGGGACTGCGTCAGGTTTCTGTTCCAGAGCTCCAGATGCCAAATTTGGTGGGGAGGGAG
This sequence comes from Ornithorhynchus anatinus, assembly GCF_004115215.2. Taxonomy (NCBI): domain Eukaryota; kingdom Metazoa; phylum Chordata; class Mammalia; order Monotremata; family Ornithorhynchidae; genus Ornithorhynchus; species Ornithorhynchus anatinus. The sequence goes on from NC_041728.1 coordinate 59,972,032, forward strand.
CAGATTGAGGACCAGGGCTCTCTTGGAGTCCTGACATGGCCTGGTGGACAGAACACAGGCCTGGGAGTCAGAAGCTCATGGGTTCTACTCCTGGTTCTGCCACTTGTCTGCTATTTGACCTTGGACAAGTCACGTAACTTCTATGTGCCTCACTTCCCTCATCTGTAAAATGGAGATTAAGACTGTGAGCCCTATGTAGGACAGGGACTGTGTCCAACCTGAATATCTGATTTCTCCCCAGTGCTTAGAAGAGTGCCTGGCAAATAATAAGTGTTTAATAAATACCATAATTATTATTATCTCCTCGATCCAGTGCTAAGGGGAGATCAGTTTCACACCAACACTCTGGCAGAATCGTCCATCTGCCTTCATCGCCTTTCACTGGAGAGACCCAGATAATTGAGGCCAGGAGGAACTGTGGGACCCAAATTCTCTGAGTGATTTTTTTTTAAATGGTATTTGTTAAGTGCTTACTACGTACCAGGCACGGTACTAAGCACAGGGACAGATACAAGATTATCAGGTTGGACACCGTCCCTGTCCCAGATGGGGGTTCACAGCCTTAATCCCCATTTAACAGTTGAAGTAACAGAGGCACAGGGAAGTGAAGCGACACTTTGGCCTAAGTGGATTTAGGTCCCACAGAAGACAAGTGGAGGAGCCGGAATTAGAACCTATTTGCTAGTGGAGACCTAGCATTGAGGTGTTGCTATTATTTTGAAAGTCTCTTCCCTGTCTCCAACACCCAGGGATGTAAAATCATTTTCACAAATAAACTTTCCAAGCCCAAGATGAAGCTGAAGCCAGAACCAGGACTTAACATCTGGGGTTTTAACAATTCATTCATTTGAAGAATTTCCAGGTGGCTGTTTCACTTCCTCTAGCTTCAGGCCTTCCTAGTTTGCCCGGAGGGATTATTCGGCTTGCTGGCCGGGGTTTAGGGGGAGGACTCGAAAGGACCCTTAGCCCCATTCCCTCTCATTGTGGGGCAACTGAACTCTGGATTTTATCCTGTTGTAGTCAGTGGCCCGGAGAGGCCGGGCTGCCCACCAAAGTCAAGCTGGGCAAGGATTCTCCAAGATGAATTGCTTTTGAAAATTTTTCTGAACAGCTGCCCCTGGCAGGAAGTTCATTCGCAGGCTTGGCGATTCAGGTGAACCATGACGGCAGAGACAAGGTAAGGAAGTGAGGTGGATATATTTAATGGAGTTGGCGGATTGCTAGCATTTAAAGCTCCCATTTTACACATATCCTTTTTAGACCCCACTCCCCCTCCCACATCAGCATAGTTTTTGATGCAAAATTATTTAAAAAAAAAAAAAGGGAATCTAAGCTGTGACCCGTCACCACCGGCTTGACTCAAATAATGGAGATATCAGGCTGTATTGGGAGTAGACTGCATTAATCAGACTTGCTGGAATGATCACATGGTTTTCCATGTCCTGTCTCTGTTAGCTGCTGCATGTCAGCAGCTGGCTCAGCAGGAGACTGCAGGCCAGCCGCCTCGGCATCAACCTTTCCCTTCACAGTATTTCAAAGCTCCTGTTTCTGGACCATGCATCTTGCGGCCGTCTGACCAACTAAATGGTGCTCTTCGGCGTGAAGAAGATTATTTTCAATTTCAAGGAAATTGTGTGGTTCCTAGGCCATGTTTGCATTTGAAGAATTCAGGTAGGCTTTCTGTTTCCTCCAACAGCCTGCTGGCTTTTTGTTCTTGCAAGGTTTTTGCTGTGTAATGTCAGCTTAGGATCCAGTTAGTTCTTTCGGGCAGAAAGATCTTTTTTCCTCCTCGCGTTTTGCCGTGTGTGTTCCATGCATTGTGAGCTGTGGGTAAAGACGATATCCAGGTAAATGGTCGCTAACTGAATGTCGATGTGCCGGCTGATAATTGATTATATCTCGTGTGAATCTAAGAGCCACCCTGTCCGTGGCTGGGAGTACAGTATTGAGTTATAAATACGAAATCGAGTCTGTGCTGCCAGAAACCGGTCTGGGTTATTTTTGTTCTTTGTAAACCTGGAAGATTCTTGTGCTGAAAGGGAAAATGCTAATTGTGGTAGTTACAGAAGAGAATGTTGAGTCTCCAAATAGATGAGCTTTGATTTATGTCGTGGTGTTGCTTGTTTTTAATAATGTTATGGCCGTGGAATTCTTTGTGAGGCACATTGATTGTGTTTCCTGAATGGGAGTTCCCTTGCCTTTGCAGCTGCTGCCATTATTAATGTTCAAAATTAGCATCTTTTGTGATTCTGCCTTGCTCCTATTCTTTTCATTGCTTCGCTTCAAGCCCATCCTTAAGCGGGACTGTGTGGAGGTCTGTTTTGATAAGCACGGTTTTTAAAAGATAAATTGAAAGAAGAATGAATGACAGAGGAGCAAACCTGTTTAGTGCATGTTTGTACCTGATCCCAGTCCAGTGATACCAGATTTCTAACCCGCTGAAGTCTTTTTTTTTAATCTTTTTTTAAGACTGATTGACTCTTTCTTTCACTCTGTGGTATAAGAATGCTGGGTAAAATCAGCATCCTTAATAGCTCTTCTCATCTGAAGCATTCCATGCTGTGAAAACAAAATATAAACAAGCAGAATGTTGCTCCCAAATCTCCAGATAGGAGATGACTATAAGGGGAAAAACTGAGTTTTCGGGTGCAAGGGGAGCTGGTTTTCCTAAGAAAGAAGAGCAAGCTGTAGTAGATCCTGCTTTTCTGTTCCCTAAACTTCATGGTTGTGGGTAAATGAGGGGACTGCCTGCCCTTTCCCTCCCTCCTCTACCCCCCCTCCCAAACCCATGTTGCCAGGGCTCTGAGAGGCCCGGGCAGTGATGTTAAAGAGGGGAATTTGGATGTTGGCCAAGGAGGATGGCTTTGGCATCCTGGCACTGCAAAGACTATGAAGCAGTCTCTGGGGCCAACAAGCTGACGGCAAGAATGGAGCTACTGCCGGGCGTGAGCAGGACAGTGGGACGCTGCTCCCAACCCACACTACACAACAGAAGGAAGAGACCCTAGGCACTGAGCCCACCCAAGACAAGGAGATTCCACTGCCCCTGCCCACAGTGTCGTACGGTCAGGTGTTAGCGAGGTAGTAGTTATGGTATTTATGAAGCGCTTACTGTGTACAGAGTACTGTACTAAGCACACAGTCTCTGGCCCTCCAAAGGGCATATAATCTAAGAATAGAAGGGGAAAGAGGGGACTAATAACAAATACATAAGATGCATAGAGAAAGAGTGTGACCAGTGGAAAAGAGCATGAGCCTGGGAGTCAGAGGATTGGTTTCTAATCCCAGCTCTGCCACATGTCTGCTGTGTGACCTAGGGCAAGTTGCTTCACTTGGCTCTGCCTCAGTTAATACGTCTGTAGAATGGCAATTAATTCCTAGTCCCTCCTTCTTAGACTGTGAACCCCATGTGGAACACAGACTGTTTCCAATGTGATTGGAGAAAGCAACATGTCCTAATGGAAAGAGCACAGACCTGGGAGTCAGAGGATGTGAGTTCTAATCTTGACTCTGCCACATGTCTGCTGTGTGATCTTGGGCAAGTCAATGCACTTCCCTGTGCCTCAGTTCCCTCACCTATAAAATGGGGATCAAGACTGGGAGCCTTATGTGGGATTACCTTGCATCTATCCCAGTGCTTAGAGCAGTGTTTGGCATTGACACATAGTAAGCACTTAACAAATACCGCAATTATTATTGTTATTATTAACTTGTATCTACTCCACTGCTTAGAAGAGTGCTTGGCATTGGCAACATAGTAAGCACTTAACAAATTATTTTATTAATTGTTATTATTAATTATAATAATTATTATTGTTATTAATTTGTATCTACCCCAGTGCTTAGAACAATGTTTGGCACATAATAAGTGCTTAACAAGTACCATAATCATCATTATAAAAAATAATGATAAACTCTGGAGCAATAAAGCATTTAACATAAAAGACCAGGACAAATAGACTAAATGGAAATCAAAAGAAGGGTACTGTGGCTAGAGGAGTTGAATAGCAGGCTCCTCGCTGCTCAGCAGAGCTTAGGTGGGTGAGGTTGGTTTTCAGCCACTTACCCTTGTCTGTAAAATTTGAAAAGTGCCCTCTAGGCTCAACATGGGTCAAATGGAAGGCCGGGGGGCGGGGGGGGGGGGGGGTCCTGAGGATAGGACCCTCTAGGCTGTAAACTCCTTATGGGCAGGGAATGTGTCTACCAACTCTGTTAGAATGTACTCTCCCAAGCACTCAATACAGTACTCTGCACACAGCAAGCACTCAAGAAATGCCGTTGATTGATTGACAGCTTGCAATCCTCTCATAGCCACCTTGCCCTCCCTCCGACCAGCTTACATAGCCTCCCTGTTTTGTACCATTGAAAAGTATTTATTGAATGCTTACTCTGTGCAGAACACTGTACTGATCATTTCTCTTCCAGGAAGTCTTCCATGACTAAACTCTCATCTCCTCCACCCTATTTTTCCTCCTCACTGCCTCACCCTACATAGTCCTACACCTGCACAAGTTATTACATAGCCTTATACTCAGTTGCTTCCCTTACCTGTAATTCATTTGGTCTCTCTCCCCGGCTAGACCATAAGCTCCTTTGATGGTAGAGATCGTGTATACCAAGTCTGTTGAATCTGTCAGTGGTATTCATTGAGCACTTACCATGTGCTGAGCAACATACTAAGTGCTGAGAGAGTACAGTACAACAGAGTTGGTAGACATGTTCCCTGCCCAAAAGGAACTTACATTCTAGAGCTCTCTTGAATTCTTAGTACCATGGTCTGCCCACAGAAACTGCCCAATAAATACCATTGATTGATTACTAAATGCTTGGAAGAATATAATAGAGTTGTTCGGCAGAACTCCCTGCAGAATTTTATTCTGGAGAACCACACATTTCAAGATGTTCAAACTGACTTCTCTGCACTATCCCAGTGAAATGTGGATGAGAAATGGCAATGCTGGATGGTAGTGAAGATCTCAAGAAGCTCAAGGGCTCTCTTTGGTTCTAGAGAAGGGAACTCTACTGTCCTAAACCACTTTGCCGGGGATGGAGATTTGGCTATCTATCTGTAACTGGAAAGCATGTTCCTCTAGTGGATAGAGCATGGGAATCAGAAGGACTTTGGTTCTAATCCCAGCTCCACCACTTGTCTGTTGTGTGACGTCTCTTGGCCTCAGTTACTTCATCTGTAAAATGGGGATTAAGGGTTTGTGTGGGTCAGGGACTATGTCCAACCTGATCTTGTATTTACTGCAGTGCTTAGAACAGTGTTTGATACAGAGTAAGCACTTAAATACCATTATTATTATTGTCATAAACTGAGTTCAGAAATCTCCATAGAAGTTCAAAATCCCAGGTCAATCTAGGCACCAGTTGACGAGTGTTTCCAACAGAGGATGAGCAATCTTGAGTACATTTCCACTGCCACTTTCCCTCCCATCCTGCACCCAAAGCTGTTGGCCATGGGGGCAAGAGACATGCCCCAAGACTGCCCATCCTAGGCCCAGAATGGAGGTAACATTTCCCAGGTTGGGGCCTGCCATTTTCAATCAATTCACAGTATTGATTGCAGACCACTTGCCTAAACAGTTGGGAGGAGACGACAGAAGCAAAACATATGTAACCTGTCTTCAAGCAACTTACAGAAATGATTAACGAAGCATGGGATCAGGAGGATGAACGAGGATATAACTGATAGTAGAATGAATATGTCAGGTTGAAGTTGATGAGAAAGTAATTTAACGTACATTTAAACAAAAGAACTGAAGATGGGCAGAAAGTCAATGAGTGTTAGCAATTAGGATTTGTAAATTATTTGGGGAAGACTTTCTGGTGGAGCTGGGATTTTAGGAGGGCTTTGACACCGGGGAGAACTGTGTCTGGCAGATTTTGACAGGGACCAGGTGTTCCTGGGGGAATAGCACAAGCAAGGGGTCTGAGAAAGGAGAGTTGGGAGGGAGGGACAATTAGGTGAACCAGGAATTTACAGCTCCCACATGCTGGACTCAATGGTGGCAGCATCCCCAAATTGTGGGCGCACAGTCAGGGGTCCCTCGAGCCCAGCTGGAAACCACAAGCCCATTCCAGTCAGAACTCGGTTTCGCTTGGGTGCCATTGGCAGAGTTGAGTGGTTGGATCAGCTGGGCCAGCTGAATGGAGTGTATCTAGACCATACGCCCTGGGAAGTCTGAGAAAAAGAATTGTTGAATTATTGGCATTTCTGACAGAGGCAGCAAGTCTCATCACGGCTGATGAGGTGGACCTTAAACCTGGGAGGAAACAGCAGATTCACTGTGGGCAAACCCAAGCAAGAGTATCTTGCTTCTGTCCAGAAACCAGTGGTGCCTGCTGCTTCTCTGCCGGAGGGGGACAGGAATGTGGAGCAGCTGCAGGAAAGAGGAGAAGAGAGATACTGTAACCAGCGTTCTTCCTCAGGTACAGAGGGTCAGCGTCTGAGTGATTGGGTCCGATTCCAAGGACTTTTTCCAGCTCTTTGGGGAACCGAGTCATGTGGCATTTTCATTTTCTGAAGAGATTTTCTTGTTGGGAGGCTCAGAGGGCCCGGTCAGTTCTGTCTTCCCAAGGAAATGGTCTGTTCAACCTCAAAGGCTGCATGGCCTCACACTTAGAGTTACTTTTCTTTAGAAAGAGGTAAATGTTTTCAAGCTATTTGCTCTGTCATGAAAGCATGGGGGATTCATTTTGCAAGCTTTTTCTCCCTTAAGAATGTATTTTTTTTCTGGGGTTTAAGCATTTACTAGGTGCCAGACACTGTTCTAAGTGCTGGTCTAGATATAAGATAATCAAATTGGACAAAGTGCATGTCCCAAATGGGACTCACAATCTTATTCCATATTTTACAGATAAAATAACCAAGGCATAGAGAAGTGAAATGACTTGCCCAAGGCCACACAGCAGACAAGTGGTGGATCCGGGATTAGAACCCAGATCCTCTGACTACCAGGCACTAGACCACATTGCTTCTCACCACAAGGATGCTCTTTAATTCTTCCTCGTGGACAGGGATCATGTCTACTCTATTACATGCTCCCAATTGCCTAGTACCTGTACTCAGACTAAGTGCTCAATGAATACCATGGATTTGCACATTTTCAGCAGACATTCTGAGTAGAATTCTGGTAGAAAATTGGGGAATGTATGAATACCATGGATTTGTACCTTTTCAGCAGACATTCTGAGTAGAATTCTGGTAGAAAATTGGGGAATGTTCTTCCTGCTGCACGAACCCATCTGCTTAGAACACAATGCATTGTTGGAAGAAATGGTTGGACACATAAGTGGCTTCAGTCAAGATGCACACACTGTAATGTGAGTTTTTCTCACATGAAGTTCATCAAGAATATAACCCTCATGTTAGGGAAGAACTGAGTGTTATCAATCGGTGAATAACAATAACATTGGATAAGCAACTTCTGTCTGCTGAGCCCTGAGATCAATCAATCTATCATCTTTAATGAGCACTTACTATGGGCAGAGCACTGTACTAAGCACTAAGGTGAATTCCATAGACTTTGTAAACACGATCTCTCAAGGAACCCACAATCCAGTCAATCAGTGGCATTTATTGAGCACTGTCTGTTTGCAAATCACTATACTAAGCGCTTGGAGAGTATAAAATATAACAAGAGTTGGTAATGATAATAAATAATATTTAAGTGCTTACTTTAAGTGCTGAGGTAGGTGCAAGAGAATCAGGTCCCACATGGGACTCGCAGTCTAACTAGGAGGGAGAATAGCTATTGAAACCCCATTTTACAGATGAGGGAACTGAGGCACAGAGGAGTAAAGTGATGTGCCCAAGGTCACACAGCAGGCAAGTGGTGGAGCCAGAATTAGAACCCAGGTCTTCTGGCTCCCAGGCCCGTGCTCCTTCCACTAGGCTACAGTGCAACCAGGCTGTGCTTGGTAGACATGTTCCCTGTGCATAAGAAGCTTACAGACTAGAGGGGCAGTCAGACACTGAAAATAAATTATGGATATGTGCGGAAGTGCTGTGGGGGTACAGTGAATATCAAGTACTTAAAGGGTACAGATCCAAATGCCAAGGTGATGAGGAAAGGAGAGGGAGTAGGGGAAATGAGGGCTTAGCCAGAGAAGGCTTCTTGGAAGAGATGTGATTTTAATTGTTGGGCAGGGTTTGTCTCTATCTGTTGCTGAATTGTACATTCCAAGCGCTTAGTACAGTGCTCTGCACCTAGTAAGCGCTCAATAAATACGACTGAATGAATAAGCACTCTATTCGTTCAGTTCTATTTATTGAGCACTTACTAGGTGCAGAGCACTGTATAAAGTGCGTGGGAGAGTACAATATAATAGACACATTCGCTGCCCATAGTGAGCATAAGATCTAGGGGGGAGGCAGACATTAATATAAATAAATTGAGATAGGGACATAAATGCCATGGGACTGGGAGGAGAGATGAATAAAGGGAATAAGTCAGTGTGATGCAGAAGGGAGTGGGAGAAGAGGAAAGGAGGTCTTAATCAGGGAAGGCCTCTTGGAGGAGATGTACCCTCTATCAGGCTTTGAAGAGGAGGAACGTAATTGTCAGATATAAGGAGGGAGAATGTTCCAGACCAGAGGCAGGACATAAGCGAGAGGTCAGTGGTGAGATAAATGAAATTGAGGTAGGGTGAGAAGGTTAGCATTAGAGGAGTGAAGTGTGCAGCCTGAGTTGTAGTAGGAGAGGAGTGAGGTGAGGTAGGAGGGGGCAAGGTGATTGAGGTCTTTAAAGCCAATGGTGAGGAGTTTTTGTCTCATGCAGAAGTTGATGGGCAGCCACTGGAGCTTCTTCAGGAGTGGGGAAATACATTCTGAATGCTTTTGAAGAAAAATGATCTGGGCAGCAGAGTAAAGTGTGAACTGGAGTGGAGAGAGACAGGAGGCTGGGAAATCAGCAAGAAGGCTAATGGAGTAATCAAGATGGGATAGAATAAGTGATTGGATTAATGTGGTAGCAGTTTGGATGGAGAGGAAAGGGCAGATATAATGTTGTGAAGGTGGAACCGATGAGATTTAGTGATGGATTGAATATGTGGGTCCAATTGAGAATTAAATGAGCATGGAGTAGTAATAATAATGTTGGTATTTGTTAAGCTCTTACTATGTGCCGAGCACTGTTCTAAGCGCTGGGGTAGACATAGGGGAATCAGGTTGTCCCACGTGGGGCTCACAGTCTTAATCCCCATTTTACAGATGAGGGAACTGAGGCACAAAGAAGTTAAGTGACTTGCCCACAGTCACACAGCCGACAAGTGGCAGAGCTGGGATTCGAACTCATGAGCCCTGGCTCCAAAGCCCATACTCTTTCCACTGAGCCACGAGTAGTAGATGGAGCATGGTCCTGAGAGCCAGAGAATCATGAGTTCTAATGCCAGTTCCATCACTTGTCAGCTGAGTGACCTTGAGCAAGATACTTTACTTCTCTGTGCCTCAGTTATCTCATCTGTAAAATGGGGATTGAGACTATGACCCCACACAGGACAGAGACTGTGTCCAACCCGATTTGCTTGTATCCACCCCAGCATTTAATAGTGTGTGGCATATAGTAAGTGCTTAAGTACCAGAGTTGTTATTATTATTATGAGAAAGAGAGAGAGAGGAGTCAAGGATAACACCAAGGTTAGGGGCTTGCAAGTCATGAAGGATGGTGGTGCTGTCTACAGTGTTGGTTAAGTCAGGAGAAAAACAGGGTTTGGGTGGGAAGATAAGTTCTGTTTTAGACATATTAAGTTTGAGGTGATGGGAGGACATCCAAGTACAGATGTCTTGAAGGCAGGAGGAAATGTGAAACTGCAGAAAGGGTGAGAAATCTGGGCTGGAGATGTAGATTTGGGTTTCATCCGCATATAGGTGGTAGTTGAAGCCATGGGAGCGAATGAGTTCTCCAAGGGAGTAGGTGTAAATAGAGAATAGAAGGGGAACCAGAACTAAACTTTGAGGTACACTCACACTTAGAGTGGGAGGCAGAGGAGGTTCCCATGGTAGAATGAACACGGGGAAGCAGCATGGCTCAGTGGAAAGAGCCAGGGCTTTGGAGTTAGAGGTCATGGGTTCGACTCCCACTCTGCCACTTGTCAGCTGTGTGACTGTGGGCAAGTCACTTCACTTCTCTGTGCCTCAGTTACCTCATCTGTAAAATGGGGATCAACTGTGAGCCTCACGTGGGACAACCTGATTACCCTGTATCTACCCCAGCGCTTAGAACAGTGCTCTGCACATAGCAAGCGCTTAACAAATACCAACATTATTAACATTATTATTATGAGCAGCCAGAGAGATAAGAGGAGAACCAGGAGAGGACAGTGTCAGTGGATAATGTTTCCAGTAAAGGGGGTGGTCGACTTTCGAAGGCAGCTGAGAGATCAAAGAGGATTAGGATGGAGTAAAGGCCATTAGATTTGGCAAGAAAGAGATCACAGGTGGCCTTTGAGAGAGCAGTTTCTGTGGAGCGAAGGGGATGGAAGAGAGATTGGAAGGGGTTAAGGAGAGAATTGGAGGAGAGGAACTTGAAACAGTGGTTGGAGAGGAATAGTAGGAGGGAGATGAGGCAATAATTTTTTTTTTTAAATAGAGGATACATGGGCATGTTTGAAAGCAGCGGGGAAGAAGCTATTGGAGAGCTAACAGTTGACGATGGCAGGGAGGAAAGAAGGGAGAGGGCAAGTGTTAAGGTGTGAAGAAATGTGGACAGGATTACCAATGATGGGGAAGGGGGAAGGGAGGAGGGGTGGGGCTGGTGCAAGGGGTGGGGAGAGGTCAGGTGGCAGTGTGGGAGGTGTGGTAGTGGAGGGAGGGCTGGGATGAGCTGATTGGAGCTGGGGGATTTAAGGCCCATGGTGGGGTCAGTGAAGTTTAAACACTGCAGGTGAGGTGAAAGACAGCAATAACTACTTAATCCGGTTGATACCCTGAGGAGATGGTTGAATTGTCCTAGGGTCCTAGAGGGTGAAGAGGCTAGTATTTGAGAGAACAGAGGCTGGGTTGGTGTGAAAGCAGGCAGCCATGCAGGGGAAGCAGACACTTAAAGTAAAGAAGAGGAAATAATAACGTAGAAGAATTAGTAATAGTTTCATTTACTAAGTGCCCACTTAGTTGTGGTGCAATATACTAGATGCTGGGGAAGAATGAAGTACGGAAGTAACATGTTCCCTGCTCACAGGGGGCTTACACTCTAACTGGGGAGGCAAACGTAAAAACTATAGCTAGAGTGGTTCAAATTCATCATTGGGCATACACGAGTGCTGAGGATGGGCATAAATAAGTTTATAAAAGCTACAGTGGACTGATGGAAATATATGGCTCAGGGTGCTGGGAAATCAATCAGGGAAGGCTTTTTGGAGGAGAAGGGAGTTGAGTGTGGGGAGACCGATAATCTGTCTAATGTGGGGAGGGAGTTCCAAACCAGGGGATTGGAGGGAGAGGCAAGCGATGGAGAAATAAGGTATGTACATAAGGGCTCTGGAGGGTTGTGAGTACTTAGTACTGAGTATTAATAGTATTTATTAAGTGCATACAGAGCACTGTACCGAGCCCTGGAGGAGAAGTGGAGAGGAGGGGCTGAAGTGGCAATTTTAAGGATATAAAGTGTGGAGATTTCAGGTTAATCAGGGAGTCTCCTGGAGGAGAAGTAATTTCAGAAAGGCTTTGAAAACAGGAAGAGTTAGAGTCTAGTGGATTTGCCTGGGGAGGAAGTTCTAGGGAGGGGAAAGGATTGGACCTTGACCTTGGCAGTGGGGGAGACCAGAATGAGAACCAGTGAGTAGGTTAGCATGAGAGGAATGAAGAGTGTGAGCTGGGTTAGAAGGGGAGACATCTGACTGAGTGCTTTAAATCGATGGTCAAGACTTTGTGCTTGATGCAGGGAGGAATGGATTACTATTGGAGGTTTTTGAGGAGTGGAGAGATTTTACAGATGATATTTTTGAAAAATGATCTGGGTAGCAGAGTGAAATCTGGTCTGGAGGGAGGCCAAGACTGGAGGCAGGGAGATGGAGGAAGAGGCTGAAGCAAGTTGTCAAGCTGGGACCAGTGGGATGGTTGTTTGGATGAATAAGGAAGGGGTGGATCTGGAAATGTTATGGAGGAAAAACTGGCAGGATTTGGTGACAATCCGAATATAGAAGTGGAAAGGGAGGGAGGAGTCAAGGATAATGCCAAGTGGAATGGCTGAAAAGTATTCATATTTTGTAAGTATGTTTTCTGTCAACCCCATCGGTTTCATCAATAAACATTTTAGCTGTTGAGCCACTCCCTGTTAAAATAGTGAAATACGTGTTTCATCTAGAAGACCCCTGCTTTCCTAACCTAACAAAATCTGTTCATTTCTCCACCTTTCAGGGTAGAGGGTGGTTAAACTAGTAGTCCAGCTGGTGTTAAATAGTGTTACAGCAAGGAAGGGCCAGAGCTTTTGTTGTCGGAATTCAGATTTCGCTTTTGCAGATTTTGGTCGGGGACTCTAACAATCCAGCAAATTACAGAAGTGATAAGGAGATATGTTTTTAACCTGTCCCAAATCATGGCTGTCCTACCAACTTGTTCCCAACAGATCTTAAGATGCTTTAACAGCCAGGGGCTGCTAAAACCTACCAAAAGTTTGGAAAGCATTTGTGTTACACTAGGGATTTGGTGAGACTAGGGATTTGGTGAGAGGTGAAATGATTTCTTTAGAGAGGGAGGCCAGAGATGGGTACAGGGACTGTGTCTTACCTAATTAACTTGTACCTACCCCAGTGCTTAGGATAGTGTTTGTCACATAATACGTGCATAATATATGCCATAAAAGAGAAGCAGCATGGCCAAGTGGATACTGTCAGAGGACCTGGGTTCTAATCCTGGCTCTGCCACATGTCTCCTGTGTGACTGTGTGCAAGTGACTTTATTTCTCTGTGCAGGGGAAGCAGCATGGCATAGTGGATAGAGAATGGGCCTGGGAGTCAGAAGACCATAGGTTCTAATTCTGACTCCTCCACTTGTCTGCTGTGTGGCCTTGGGCAAGTCACTTCACCTCTCTGTGCCTCAGTTCCCTCATTTGTAAAATTGGAATTAATAGCGTGGCCCAGTGGAAAGAGCACGGGTTTTGGAGTCAGAGATCATGAGTTCGAATCCCAACTCTGCCACTTAGCTGTGTGACTGTGGGCAAGTCACTTAACTTCTCTGTGCCTCAGTTACCTCATCTGTAAAATGGGGATTAAGACTGTGAGCCCCACGTGGGATAACCTGATTCCCCTGTGTCTACCCCAGCGCTTAGAACAGTGCTCTGCACATAGTAAGCGCTTAACAAATACCAACATTATTATTATTACTGTGAGCCCCATGCGGGACAGGGACTGTGTCCAACCCAATTTGCTTGTATCCACCCCAGCGCTTAGTACAGTGCCTGGCACATAATATGTGCTTAACAAATACCACAATTATTATTTTATTCCCTCATCTGTAAAATGGGGACTAAGACTGTGAGCTCCAGAGGGACATGGATTGTGCCTAACCTGGTTAGCTAGTACCTACCCCCCAGAGCTTAGTACGATGCCTGGCACATAGTAAGCACTTATAAGCCATAAAAAAGGAGGGCTCAGGAGATCGAGAAGTGTGGACTGAGTCCCTGATAGATGCGGAAACACTGCAGCCTTGATAAATGGTTTAGGTAAATCCTCCTTGCAGCATGGTAAAGAGATGTACTGATGTCACCTTGGTCCAGGGCTGTCTAATAAGAAGCATAAATATAATAAAAAATGAGGAATTGTGGAGGGGAAGAACTTTCAGCTGTGTTCTCTCTGCCAAGCTTGCAGATCTGGTCCCTATGTGGGGAAGATGAGTAAATGATTCAGCCTTTCATTCCGGTTTCCATGATGGCCTGAAGGCCAATGGGGAAGTGAGAACCTGGGAATTTTATGGTGGACTCCATCCCAGGCTGGTCGAGGATAGCAATACTATCATTCTACCTACTCCTCTCTCTCTCCTCCTCTCCTCTCTCATTTTCTCTCTCAGTGAATCTTATCCAACTGTGTGAATGTGTGTAGCCTAGTCGATAGCACACGGACCTGCAAGTCAGAAAGACCTGGGTTCTAATTCTGACTCTGCCACTTGTCTGCTGTGTGACCTTGGGGTAGTCACTTAACTTCTCTGTGCCTCAGTTTCCTTATCTGTAAAATGCAGATTACGACTGTGAGCCCAATTTGAGACAGGGACTGTGTCCAAGCTGATTAGCTTGTAATAATGATAATAATTGTGGTATTCGTTAAGTGCTTACTGTGAGCCAGGCACTGTCCTGAGCATTGGGTTTCAAGGGAGTCTGTCCATCGTAAGACACAAGCCTGTTGTGGGCATCAGGAAAAGTGGGAGCAGACTAGAAATAAAAACCCCATCAGAGCTAGGTCCAAGATATGATTCATTTGGGAAATGCCCTCCTGGCTAGTTTATGTGTAGAGGTTTTTTTAAAAATCACATTGAAGTGCTTACTCTGTGTCAAATACTGTTCCAAGCAGTGGGTAGGTACGTTAATTAGGTTGGTTGTGGTGTCTGTCCTGCATGGGCCTCACAGTCTAAAGAGGGGTAACTGGTATTTAATCCCCATTTTACAGTTGAGAGAACTGAGGCACACAGAAGTTAAGCAACTTGCCCAAGGTCACACAGAAAGTAATTGTCAGAGCCAGGATTAGAACCCAGGCCCTCTGATTCCCAGGCCCATGCTCTTTCCACTAGGCCATGCTGCTTTTCCATTGTCATCCATTGGCTAGAGCTATGACTTTGGTGGAAACACTACTTCAGTCAATCAGTCAATATTATTTATGTAAGTTCACTGTACAGAACACTGTACTAAGCACTTGGGAGAGTGCAGTACGATGGAGTAGGTAAGGTGTGTGTGGACAGGGATCCTCTATACCTGCCCCTTTGTATTATGCTCTCTCAGGTGCTCAGTGCAATTCTATGCACACAGTAAGTGTTCAATAAATATCATTGATAGATGGTGAGAGCAACATTAAAATGAATTACAGGTGGGGGAAGCAACTGAGCATGAAGATTTGTACATAAATTCTGTGGGAGAGGGGTGAAGACCAAAGTGCTTAACAGGTATGGACTTAAAGGAAGAGGTGATACAAAAGAGAGAAAAAGTAGGGTGGGGAGATGAGAGATTAGTCAGGAAAGGCCTCCTAGAGGAGATACTAATTTTGAAGGGCAGTGAAGATGGGACAGTGGTGGTCTGTCAGCTACTAAGGACGTGAGCAAAGGGTCGACGGTGAGAGAGTCAAGATCGGGGCCCAGTTAGTAGGTTGCCGTCAGAGGAGTGAAAATGTGTTGTGGGCATGGAATGTGTCTGTTATCTTGTATCGAATGTTCACAAGCGCTTAGTATGATGCTATATACAATAAGTTCGATGGATTGAAGTGTATGGGCTGGGTTTAAGGAAGAGGAGAGAAACTGGGGGGGGGGCGGGAGAGATGATTAAATGTCTTCAAGCCAAGGGTGAGGAGTTTCTGTTTGATGCCAAGGTGGATGGGCAACCACTGGGGGGTGAGAGGTAGTTGTGCAGTGCCAGGCCCGGCCCCAGTCCACTGGGTAACCGGCAGGGGGCGCACAGTGCGCCCAGAATAATGAAACCTGAAAACAAGCAGGAGAGTGAGAAGTGTGTTTGCGGGCACTCAAGCTCATACATAATAATGTTGGTATTTGTTAAGCGCTTACTACGTGCAGAGCACTGTCCTAAGCCCTGGGGTAGATACAGGGTAATCAGGTTGTCCCACGTGAGGCTCACAGTCTTAATCCCCATTTTACAGATGAGGTCACTGAGGCACAGAGAAGTGAAGTGACTTGCCCACAGTCACACAGCTGACAAGTGGCAGAGCCGGGATTCGAACCCATGACCTCTGACTCCCAAGCCTGGGCTCTTTCCACTGAGCCACGCTGCATGTGTGTATATGGTGCGTGCATGTGACTTTTCATCCCCAGTCCCATCCTGGTGCCAAGGGGTGAGTGTCAGTTGGTTGGGGTGACCCTGCTGGGATGGCAGATGTGACACACTCCGTGCCTAAAGATTTACACTGGAGTTTCAAGACAAAAGCCCTGGGAGATGGCAACTAAATGTTTTGGGCGGCTTGGAAGCAGGACCGAGCGAGGAGGGAAACGAAAGGGCTATGGAGTGAGGGATGCTTCAGGAATCACCCACCAATCCCCACTGATGAAATGCCCTAGGTTCTGCAGACTAACACAGTTTTCTGTATGATGTCATCATGCTGCATTGCATAGCTGGTTGCGTGTCGCATGTAAGCTACATGTGTTGCTTCCAGGTCATGAGCGGGACAAGATGCCCAAGGTCTTCATCCCAAGTCTGGCTTTTAATGGGAGCCAAGAAGTGCTGGAGAGGAGGTCCTTGGAGAGCAGGCTGGGTGGGCCTCCTCTTTCCTGCCCGCTTAAGCACTTACTATGTGTAAAGCACCTGATACAAGGTGATCAGGTTGTCCCACGTGGGGCTCACAGTCTTAATCCCCATTTTCCAGATGAGGTAACTGAGACACAGAGAAGTTAAGTGACTTGCCCAAAGTCACACAGCTGACAAGCAGCGGAGCCAGGATTAGAACCTATGACCTCTGACTCCCAAGCCCAGGCTCTGTCCACTGAGCCATGCTCTCCCCAGGACAGAGTCTGAAAGATTTGGATGAGATTAAGAGAAATAGCAGTGTGGTCTAGTGGAGAGAGTAAGGACCTGGGTTCTAATTCTGACTCTGCCAATTGCTTCATGTGTGATACCTGGACCTCAGTTTCCTCAACTGTAAATTGGGGATTAAGACTGTGAGGCCCATGTGGGACAGGGACTGTGTCCAACCTAATTAAAGTGTACCTACCCCAACACTTAGGACGGTGTTTGACACATAGTAAGAGTTCAACAAATACCGTAATTAAAAAAAAGTGGAAGTCTTGGCCACTTTGACAGTGATGTAACCCCAGCCAAGAGAGATGAATGAGGTTTCCTGCAGTTTATAAACTCCTTGAAGGCAGTACTTTGCACACAATAAGTGCTCAACAAATACCAGTGATTGATTGTTTTTTTCAACCTGCGTGTCTTCCACACTAGAGTGGCTACTGGGCACCAAGAGGATGTGTGTTTTATTAAGTGCCTAGCTGCCCTGGCCCTCCAGCAAGTTTGCTTCTCTTGATGATCTTCTGCCAATCCCCCGCCTGCTGTACCCTTCTCCTAAGAAAGGACCAAGGGACCCTCTGCTTGTGGGTTGTAACCACAGCAGCCTCAACAACTAGCAAGTGAAAGAAGAAGAATAATAGTAGAGAATGTGTCTGTTTATTTTTGCATTGTAGTAATAATAATAACAATTCTGGTATTTGTTAAGTGTTTACTGTGTGCCAGGCACTGTACTAAGTGCTGGAGTGGATACAAGCAAATCAGGTTGGACGCAGTCCCTTTCCCACATGGGGTTCACAATTGTCTTAATCCCCATTTTACAGATGAGGAAACTGAGGTACAGAGCAGGAAAGTGACTTGCTCTAGGTCACACAGCAGACAAGTGGTAGAGCCGAGATTAGAACCCATGATCTTCTGACTCCCAAGCCCATGCACTATCCCCCATGCTGCTTCTCTACTTTCCTAAGTGCTTCTGTACTCTTCTGTACTCTCCCAAGCACTCTGTACAGTACTCTGCACACAGTATGCGCTCAATATGATTGACCAACTGACTGAACAATAATAATAATAGTAATAACAGTGATGTTTGTAGTATTTCTTATGTGCACCCCATGTGCCAGATACTGTGCTGAATGCTTGGTAAATGGAAATAAGATGAGGGGAGCCTCTTCAAGCAGAGTGGCAATACTAGAGTAGAGTAGTACTTTTTGTGGAGAACTGTACTTAAGTGTTGCAGAAAAAGTTCATGGGGGAAAATTAGACATCCCTGATCCTCAAGGGGCTCACCATTTAGGGAAAAGGGAAGGGCAGGGCGACTGGTGACAGACACACAATGAAGGGTAAAGGAAAGAAGTCACAAAAACAATATGGAGAATGAGGCAGTGATATATTGACAAGATGGGTCAGGCCCCTTACCAGAGGAGCAGAGTTTTGGGCTCATTGTGGGTCAAAGACTCACACTCTGGAAGTGGGCTCGTCCTGCTGCTGCCCCCTCACCATCCCCACTGGAACTTGGGGGAGTTGATGGTGATGAGAGAGTTTCTCTGCCCCCTCATCATCCTGGCTGGAGTTTGGTGGGGGGGATGAGAGTGTTGGAGGTATGGCACTCGCTGCTTCCTCACTGTCCCAGGAAGAGCTCAGGGAGGGATGTTCAGAGTCCTGGTGGTGTGACATTCTCTGCCCTCACCAGCCTGGCCGGACTTTTGAGGGTTGATGAGAATCCTTATGGTGTGGCGTTTGCCAGCCCTTCACCGTTGCGGGTGAAGCTCAGGTGGACAATGGGAATCCTGGTGGAGTGGCATTCTCTGCCCCCTCACCATCCTGGCCAGACTTTGGGGGGGATGATGAGAGTGCTGGAGGTGTGGCATTAGCTGCCTCCTCACTGCCCCGGCTGGAGCTCGGCTAAGAGTCCTGGTGGTGTTGCATTCAAAGGCCCTTCACTGTTATGCCAGAGCTTTGGGGGATGATCAGAGTCCCAATGGCATGGAATTCGCTGCCCCAGTACCATCTCATCTGCAGTTCAGGTGTGATGATGAGAGTCTTGGAGATGTGGTATTTGCTGCCTTCTCATTGTCCCGGTTGTAGCTCAGGGGAATGATGGGAAACCCAGTGGTGCAGCATGTCAGTATAACCAAGGACAGTCTTTGCATTCACCATGGCACCAGCCTGCAGCTTACCTTCAACGTACAGAGAGGATCTTGCTATCAGTGGCATCATCTTCAAAACCGAAAGCAGGTTAATATATGGGTGGGGTGAGGTGTATCACGTGTATAAGGAACCAATTTCCTGAGAAACAGCAACCTGAGTTATAAAAAAATCCCTACTTCGTGGGTATTGATATACAAATGCAGATATGTTTGTGTGGGTGTGTGTTTGTATGCATGTACAAACCCTGTAGAAAGAGAATTCTTGTTTTTGTTCTGGATGTTGCCGCCCAGTCCCATTCATTCATACTTGCTTGGCATAAACCTGCTGGCAGGAGTGATGAACGGGATAAAGGACTGATGACAGTAATAATAACTGTGGTGTTTAAGTGCTTACTTGATACCAAGCACTATTCTCAGCACTGATATAGATGGAAGATCATCAAATCAGACACATGTCTGGTCTCACAGGGCTCCTAATCTTGGGCCTTTGAGTGTGAAAAGGTTTGGTGTGAATCTTCACAGGGGCAGGAGGCTTCTCCACCCTTCTGTCAGCCTGATAATATGCTGATAGGTCCTTGACTTTCAAATCGACCCCCTGGCAGGGGGCCAGGGCCCACCTGGACCTCAATTAAACATCTGAAGAGGGAAGTGAATTTAGTCTTGGGTTCAAACCCCAGGCTACATTACTCCAAAGACTGTGAGTGACACAGTTGCCTTGGTCCCTCCCCAGACCTCGGCACCATCCTTTCGCTTCGCCTTCTCACTTCATGATAAAGGGGGATATTTTGAAGCACTTACTATGGGCCAGGCACTGTAAGGACCAAGCACAAGTCACTTGGGCAAGTCACTTAACTTCTCAATACTTCAGTTACCTCATCTGAAAAAGAGAATTAAGACTGAGAGCCTCATGTGAGAATTGGATTGGGTCCAACTTGATTAGCTTATATTCATTCAATTGTATTTGAGTACTTACTGTGTGCAAAGCACTGTACTAAGCGGTTGGGAGAGTACAGTGTAACAATAAACAACAAGCTCACAGCCTACCACAGTGCCTGGCACATAGTAAGCATATAACAAATACTGTAAAAAATAAAAGCAGGACCGATTCTCCGAGTGCAGGAGTATTTGTCTTCAGTGACATCACCCCCTCTTCCTGGAGAGAGGACACATTTATAGGCACATTTGTATCTTGGAGTTTTTCCAGAAGCGTAAGATGAAGGCAGGGTTTTAAAATGCTTCAAGGCGCTGTCCAGACTCAAATTAGGTTCAGAACCCAGAGCTAGCGCTAATCCACTGGACCGAGGCCTAGGCCGGCATGTTTTGCTGCAGACGCGGAAACTCAAATCTGCTTCTCTGGCAGACGTCCTGACAGAATGCGTTAAAAATAGCATGTCCCTAGGAGAGGAGGCAGCCAGAGGAAACCCATTAAAAGGCCAAGTGTTACTACAGGCCTGGCAGTGGGAGAGGCAGCTTCAGAGTAAAATGTAGGTGAGGGGCAGGGGCTGGGGAGCAGTTTTGAGTCACCCCCATTTTGCCTGCCCTGCTTGCCTTCTGCACAACCAGCTGTGATCAGGAGGGGCGGGGAAGGCATCGTTATGAAGAAAAAAATCTCCGCTAGTGGATGAGGGTTAATAATTATAATTAATATTTTTTATTGTTATTGTAGTATTTCTCATGGTATTTGTTAAGCACTTACTATGTGCCAAGTACTAAGGCCAGGGCTAGATCAAATATACCTGGGTTAGACACAATCTCTGTCTCACATAGGGCTTACAGTCTTACAGATGAGGGGTAACTAAGGCACAGAGAAGCTAAGTGATCTGCCCAAGGTCATGCAGCAGACAAGCAATGGTGCTGGGATTGGAACTCAGGTTCTCTGACTCCCAAGCCTGTACTCTTCCTGTCCCATACAAGACTCATACTTTTAATTCCCATTTTTCAAATGAGAAAACTGAAGCACAGAGTATTTAAGCGACTTGGCCTCACTGACCTCCTTGCCTCTGCCTCTCACCCATCTAGTTCATATTTCATTCTGCTGCTCAGATCATTTTTCTAAAATAAATAAACAAATCATTCTGTGCACATCTACCCACTCTTCAAAACCCTCAAAAACCTCTCATGGCTGCTCATCCAAGTTAGCAACAAGCAGAAACTCCTTACCATTGGCTTTAAGCCATTCAGTCAGCTCTCTCTCTCTCTCTCCTACCTTACCTTACTGATCTTGTGCTACAATCCAGTCCGCACATTTTACTCTTGACACGCACCTTGATTTCTTCCCTTTCACTGCCAAACCCTTTCTCATATTCTCCCCCACTGCCTGGAACACCCTTTCTCTTCAGATCTATCAGATTGCCATTCTCCCCATCTTCAAAGTCCTATCAAAACTACACCTCCTCCAAGACATCTTCCCTCAGTCATCCTTCTCTCCACCCAGTTCTCCTTCCCTCTCCATTGCCTATTCACTGGGGTCTGTTCCTCCAAAAGCAATTTGATCTTAACTCCACCCTTAGCCCCATAGAATTTATGTACATAGCCTCAAATTCTAAGGCTTCCCCAATATATAATTTTAATATCTGTCTCTTTCACTAGATTGTTAGCTCCTTGAGGTCAGTTTTGTTCTCTTTTGTATTGTATTATTATTGTGCTTTCCCAAGTACTCAGTTGATACCATCAATTAACTTGGCCAAGGTCCCACAGCAGACAAATGTCAGAATGAGGATTAGAAGCCAGGTCACCGAACTCCCAGACCTGTGCTCTTTCCATTAGGCCACACTGCCTCTCAGGAAATGGAGAGGAGAATCCCCTTGGCCTAGCCCTGCAGTGCGGGGAGGGGAGCCCCGCAAGGGGAATTGATACTGACTGAGGTCAAGTCCAACCCCCAGGAGTCACATGCAGGTATTTCTTTCCCTTAGCGGGAAGAGACAGGGAGAGTCATCGCACAGAGGAGAGTCGACATTTGTCATGGTCAAAAGCCTTCTTAAACCCCAGGTTGATTTTGATGTGGGAGGCAAGGGTGAAGTTTTGTTTTTGTAAAAAGTATCTGTTACTCACTTACTTTGTACCAGGCACTGTACTAAGCGCTGAAGTAGATACAAGCTAATCAGGTTCAATTCAATTGTATTTATTGAGTGCTTAATGTGTACCGAGCACTGTACTAAGTGCTTGGAAAGTAAAATTTAGCAATAATGAGAGACGATCCCTACCCAACAACGGGCTCACAGCCTAAACATCAAAACATGTGAAGAGGCATCATCAGCACCAATATAAATACATCTCTCTCTTTCTCCTTTAACCCAAAGGCAACTCTGGGGTTGTGCTCCTCATTCCCATCCTTGCCGTGCGTGGGTCAGGATGGTGGGGAGGTGAGTTGAGGAAAGAGCATCTCCTGTCCCTAAGCCCTGGCTGGTGGTAAGTCCCTCTAGAGATGGGGAACTCTTCCTGCCCTTTGGACAGCTGCTTGCCACACAGGGTGTCTGCACGCAGGCACCAGGTGGCCCCATAGCCTCTCTCCCACAGGGGATTTATAGTCTTAATCCCCATTTTACAGATGAGGGAACAGACACAGAGAAATTAAGTGACTTGCCTAGGGTCATACAACAGACATGTGGTGGAGTCGGGATTAGAACCCAGATCCTTTTGACTTGCAGGCCCATGCTCTGTTTATTAGATCATGATGCTTCTCAAGTTGAGGAACTTGAGACTCTCACGCACAAGTAAACAATGCCTGGAGAAGGCCAAGCCCACCATCTGTGACCACTTTGAATCTGATTATCTTGAATATACTCCAGCGCTTAGCCCAGTGCTTGGCACAGAATAAACGCTTAATAAATACCTTAAGTATTGTTGTTGCTATTATTAATAAAGCAAGCCAATGAACCCAGAATGTGCTCTCAGCAACATCAGAATCCAAAATAGACAAATAGACAATAGTGCTACACATTTATGAGCTCTGCAATAGGGAGAGGGGAAGAAAGGGAGGGGAGAGTGGGGAGGCGTGAAGAGGCATTAGGGAAAGGAAATGGAAGGGAAGCCCTGAGAAGCAGTGCGGCCTAGTGGGCAGAGCATGGGCCTTGGAGTCAGAAGGATCTGGGTTCTAATCCCAGCTCTGCCACTTGTCTGCTGTATGACCTTGGGCAAGTCACTTCACTTCCCTCTGCCTCAGTCACCTCATCTGTAGAATGAGGGCTAAGACTCTGAGCCCCATGTGGGACATGGACTGTGTCCAACCTGATTAGCTCAGTGCTTAGTGCAGTGCCCAGCACACTATAAGCACTTAACAAATACCCCTGTACACCTCCACAAACTGCTATGGAAAGAGCACTGGCAAAGTCCCCTGAATTCTTTTCTCTCTCCTCACTTACCCTGGACTTTGACTTCCATATATTCCCCCACCCATCTCCTGTGCCAGACACCTATGTCACCAAGATGACCACTTTCCAAATGTGATGCCCAGAGACCTGCAATTTGTTGGGTTGTTTTTTGTTTGCACTTTTTTTCACTTCCCCTTATTTAACTTCCCCTTTATTTAAGAAACAATGGGCATCTTTTCACTTGCAGAGCGATGCCAAATGCACCGACACCTGAGTGAAAATGAAGATATCCCATCAATCTATTTGAAAAAAGAAAGCTTTTTCATTGTTTTTCCTGAAGCTGATCAAATGTGTTGATCTTGGCCATGGTTCATCTGAGCCAGTCATCCAAAAGGGTTGAGGCAGAGATTGAGGTTTTGGGTCAGAGTTCTCACTTTATTTATTGGAAATTTAAAAATCACCCCTTGCCTACGAGCACAATGCCGTCATTTATTCATACTGATCCGAGGGCAGCAGCATTAATGTGGCAGGGATTATGTGACATTGCAAAACAGCCCATCATGTTTGTGCTCTCTTGTCTGGGAGAGTCATTTGGAAAAGTCTGGTTTTGCAAGTACCCATAATTCTCAGTGTGCTGTAGTAGATCCAGACCAACCCAGAGACTTATTGGGTAGTTTTGTGTGGAATTTATTAAGTTGTCTATGAGAATAACAAGAATGATTTGTTTTTGGAGCTCTTATGTGTCAAGCAAATTAGACAAAGTCCCTGTCCTGCACAGGGCTCCCAGTCCAATCAATGGTATTTATTGAGTGCTTACTGCATGCAGAACACTGTACTAAGCATTTGGGAGAGTATACTACAACAGAGCAGGGAGTTTCCTTCCCCTTATAAGCAGGCTTCTTATCCCCTCTTTTCAGATGAGGAAGCTGAGGCCCCAAGAAGTAAAGAGACTTGCCCAGGGTCACACAGCAGGCCAGTGTCAGAGCTGGGGTTAGAACTTGGGTCTCCTGAGTTCCGATCCCATATTGTCTCCGCCAGGTCACCCGTCTCCCCATGTAAATACAGGTACTTGAATTCAAAGCTGTGGAAACTAGAAGGGAGAACTGCCCAGAGTAAAAAGAAGGGGGATGTGGCTTAGCTTCCCTCATTCATAACCACTTCCACAAGCTGCCTGATAGCCAGAATGAGAGTGGAGAGGCTGGGGTGATGACAGGGAGAGGGGAATGGACTGAGGGGTCAGAAGTCCTGCCAACTGCCCTTCCTTTTAGGCAAAGGGTAGACTAGGGGTAAATGGGGGTCTTTGCTAAGGCTGTCAAGCATGGGGGAGAACATAGTCCCCCTCCCAGGCAATTATTTCTGGGATCAGCAGGTTATCTGAATATTCAAATGTGAGACAGAATCATCTGTTAAGCTGAGCTTAACTGGAGAAAAAAACACATCTCTAGACTCTACGCTCGTTGTGGGCAGGGAACGTGTACTTGATACAGTTCTCTGCTCATAGTAATCGCTCAGTAAATACCACTGATTGATTGATGGACCTGAGCAAGCTTAGTAGTACTGATGAGAAAGGAGGAGATTTGGGTATGTTCAGTAATACCAAAGGAGAAAATAACTCATCTAGGTGTAAGGGAAGGAAAGAGGGACAGGGAGAAGAGCAGATAGCCACTCACTCAGTCTCATGGTGTAGTGGATAGAGCAGGGGCCTGGGAGTCAGAGGTTGTAAGTTCTAATCCAGTTTCTACCACTTGTCTGCTGTGTGACCTTGGACAAGTCACTTCATTTCTCTGTGCCTAAAGTGGCTCAGTGGAAAGAGTCTGGGCTTGGGAGTCAGAGGTCATGGGTTCAAATACCGGCTCTGCCACTTGGCAGCTGTGTGACTGTGGGCAAGTCACTTCACTTCTCTGTGCCTCAGTGACCTCATCTGTAAAATGGGGATTAAGACTGTGAGCCTCACGTGGGACAACCTGATTACCCTGTATCTACCCCAGCGCTTAGAACAGTGCTCTGCACATAGTAAGCGCTTAACAAATACCAACATTATTATTTACCTCATCTGTAAAATAATAATAATAATTACGGTATTTGTTAAGTGCTTACTATGTACCAAGCACTGTTCTAAACACTGGGGTAGATACAGGGTAATCAGGTTGTCCCCCGTGGGGCACACATTCTCAATCCCCATTTTACAGATGAGGTAACTGAGATACAAAGAATTTAAACAACTTGCCCAAGGTCACACAGCAGACAAATGGTGGAGCCAGGATTAGAACCCCCGTCCCCTGACTCCCAAGCCCTTGCTCTTTCCACTAAACCATGCTGCTTCTCATACTGGGGATTGAGACCACGAGCCCAACATGGGACAGGGACTGTGTCCAATCCAATTTGCTTGTATCCACCCCAGTGCTTAGTACTGTCCCTAGCACATAGTAAGAGCTTTACAAATACCATAATAATAATTATTAATAGTATTATCATTGTACCAGATAGGCCTGTTTTCAGCCCGTCTGTTCCCTGGCTGGTTCGGACATGGCACCAGGCACCATGGTGTCCAGTATTTTAATTTCCATCACCCACCCTTCACGGTGATGCCTGCTGCCAGTTTCTGGGGCTTGAATGCAGAACCCATGTTCAGAAGAATCTGAGAGGAAGGCATAAACTCTCTAGAGCAAGTTGGGGCTGTGGGGGGACCATAGGGGAAACACTTCAGGTTTTGTGGGAGGATTGGGAAGGACTTCTGCAAAATGGGAGCCTAGAACATCATGATGTTGGCTGCATGACCCTAGAAGTAGGTGTGATCATCTGTGTCTAGGGTGGAGCTGAAAGCCCTCCTGAATTCCAGACATGCAGCCTAAAGAGAAACAACATCAAGGGGACCATATTGCAGAAGTATGCACACTTCCCACGAGTTGGAGGGAGAGGTGGAAAACTCTTACATGTCCCACTTTTTTTCCATGGTATTTGTTAAGCACTTATTACATGCCAGGCACCATTCTAAACCCTGGAGTAGATACAAGCTATTCTGGTTGGACACAGTCCGTACATAGTCCATGCCCCACTTAGGGCTCTCAGGCTTAATCCCCATTTTACAGATGAGGGAACTGAGGCACAGAAAAATGAAGTGACTTGCCCAAGGTCAAACAGCAGACAAATGGTGGAGCTGGGATTAGAACCCAGGTCCTTCTGACTCCCAAGCCCATGCTCTAGCCACTAGGCTACGCTGCTCTAGAGCCTTCTGTGTTCCACTCCCTGGTCAGTGGGAATGCTCTCGCAGTGTCCGAGCTGTCAGATATCAGGCAGCCACAGAGGAGGGAGGCTGGGCACCCAAATTTAAAATCAGACATAAAAGCATCCAGTTCCATACTGGGACTGGACAGGGGACAGGCTGTCTGAAAACCAGATGGACCAATATAGAAGTAGACAACAAGCCTCCCCATGTACATCTCTATGTTGGGTATCTGTAAGTGCCATCGGTGGGGTAGCAGGGTCGGGGAGAGAGAGAGAAAGAGAGAGAGTGAATCAAAAGACAAAAGACACAAAAGGGAGGGAGAAGGAGGAGACAGAGAAGGGAAAGGATGGTAGTATGGACAGATGGACAGAACATAGATCTGTGTTCTGGTCCTGGGTCTCATCCGCTGGGTGATCTCAGGTTAAATATTTAACCTTTCTGTGTCTCAGTTTTCTCAACTGTAAAAGGGGAATAATAAGACCTGCCTCTTCTTGCTTCACATAGGTGGTGTGAGGATCAAATGATAAAATGGATGCGAAAACTTCTAAACAAATTCAGTGTTTTAAAGGTGGGAAAAACAAGTCAGTGGGAATATAAGGGAGGAAAGCAGATGTGGAACTGGGGAATGGTGGGGAGAAAAGGAGAACCAGCAAGTAGACAGAAAGGGACAAGGGGAGAGAGCAAGGCATGGAGGGAACACACAGAGAGAGATGGGATTTTTCACTAGCTTCAGATCATCTCTTAATTACTTCAACTCTGAGAAAAACAAGAACTAGACACCCTATTAATAGCTGAGCCAGATCCTCTTTCCTCTCCTTCTGCAAGCTTCCTTTAGGCAGGAAACATGTCCACCAACTCTGTTGTATTGTACTCTCACAGGTATTTACTACACACTGTAAGTGCTCAATAAATACCATTGATTGACTTGCATTTTCTTCCAGGAGTTGCTTAGAGAGTAGTTCCACTGGTTTGCTGATCCTAACCTGGCAGACAGCTGATCTCAATCTAGTGAGGTGGATTTTTTTTTTGGTTACGATATTCGTTAGGCACTTACTCTATGCCAGGGACTGTACTAGGTGCTGGGGTAGAATGTTAGTCAGTGGCATTTATTGAGCGCTTACTTTGTGCAGAGCACTGGAATAAGCTCTTGGAGAATAAAGTACAACAGAGTTGGTTGAAGGAGAAGCAGAAGCTTACCCATTGACAAATGATCTCAGCAGTTTCACTCTTCCTGTTCTATACCGTCTTCTCCTTTCATTGTCCGTCTGGTCTCCTGCTCTGCTATATCCACCTGGACTGTACTAGCTGAGACTGTTCTTGTCCTTGTTCTTAAAAGTGCTGAATGGGAAAATGCTGAGAATGGCACAAATCTAGTGCTGACCTGATAGATTTTTTTTATGGCATTTGTTAGGTGCTTACTATGTGCCAGGCACTAGAGTAAGCACAGGGATAGATACGCGCTAATCAGGTTGGACACAGTCCATGTCCCACATGGGGCTCACACTCTTAATCCCCATTTTACAGATGAGGAAACTGAGGGACAAAGAAGTTAGTGATTTGCCCAAAGTCACCTGACAGACAAGTGGCAGAGCTGGGATTGGAACCCAGGCCCTTCTGGGTCCCAGACCCTTGTTCTATCCTCTTGGCATGCTGTTTTGGCCTCAGTTATCACTTCATTACTATGTATTTAGAGAGTCTTCCAGCTGACTAGCTCTTCGGAAAATGTTTGCCCCTCTTCTAACTCTTGAAAGTCTGGAATCAAGCCCCACCTGTGGCATTACGGTGACTCTAAAGTCATGGGTGAAGTGGCTTTGCCATGAATTAAAAACCACATTGCCTGTGCCCTTCATGGCTGATGATGCTTTGGATAGATAGAGCAGAGCAGTTTGCTTTGATGTCTGTCAAAACAAAGAAAAACAACATGGACTAGTGGAAAGAGCATGAACCTGGGAGTCGGAGGACCTGGGTTCCAATCCTGACTCCAACACTTGTCTAGTGGGTTACCTTGGTCAAGTCGCTTAACTTTTCTGTGCCTCAGTTCCCTCATCTGCAAAATGGGGATTCAATACCTACTTTAATACCTACTTTCCCTCCTTAATAATGTTGGGATTTGTTAAGCGCTTACTATGTACAGAGCACTGTTCTAAGCGCTGGGGTAGATACAGGGTAATCAGGTTGCCCCACGTGAGGCTCACAGTTAATTCCCATTTTACAGATGAGGTAACTGAGGCACAGAGAAGTTAAGTGACTTGCCCACAGTCACACAGCTGACAAGTGGCAGAGCCGGGAGTCGAACCCATGACCTCTGACTCCAAAGCCCAGGCTCTTTCCACTGAGCCACACTCCTTCTTAGACTGTGAGACTCATGTGTTACGTAGTTATCTAGTATCTACCCCCAGCACATGGTACATAGTAAACGCTTAACAAATACCACAAATGTTGTTATAAATAGTAGTAGCAGCAGTACATCTACTAGGTTTCCCTGGGCTCAGAAGATTTCTGGTCTAGAGGATGGTGGAATTTTACTGAACAGTGTGGAAAGCAGCATGACCTAGTGGATAGAACATGGGCCTGGGAGTTAAAAGGACCTGGGTTCTAATCCCAACTGTGCTACTTCTCTGCTCTATGACCTGGGGCAAGTCACTTAACTTCTCTTTGCCTCAGTTCCCTTGTCTGTAAAATGGGTATTAAGTCTGTGAGACCCATGTGGAACATAGACTAGGTCCAACCTGATTACCTTGTGCTTACCCCTTACCCCTGGTACATTGTAAACATTTAACAAATACCATTAAAAACAAAACAGTGTTTGGTGACATACCTACCTGGTGGGTGGGGAACATGTCTACCAACTCTGTTACATTGTACTCTTCTAAGTGCTTAGTACAGTTCTCAGCACACAGTAAGCACTCAATAAGTACCATTGATTGTGAGCCAGAGTTATATCAACTCAGCCAACATTTTTCTATATGCTTATTTTCAGTAAAAAATATCAGTCCCTGAACCACTGGGGAGAATCATGCTGGAAATTAAAGGCAATGGAAGAGATGTGTGTGTGAACTAATGGCACAATAAAATATATGGCTTAGAGTAAATCCATCATCTCTCTGACCTACATTAAAGAGGACATTTGTTTAAAGCAGCTGGCCAAGTAAACAGATGTCACAATATGGGGCTTTCTAGGACTGAATTAGAGTCCAAAGATGGAAAAACACGGTCTATTGTGCATATGAGAGCGGCATGGCCTAATGGGAAGAGCACAGGCCTGGAACTCAGAGGACCAAAGTTCTAATCCCAACTCCGCCACTTGCCTGCTCTGTGACCTTGGGTAAGTCACTTCACTTCTCTGTGCCTCAGTTCCCTCATCTGCAAAATGGGGATTCAATACCTGTTCTCCCTCCTGCTTAGATTATGAGCCCCATTTGGGATCTGATTATTTTGTATCTATCCCACTGCTTAGTACAGTGCCTGGCACATAGTACTTAACAAATACTATTATTAGTATGGGACATTTGTTTATTATTAATAATATTAATAATAATTGAGGTATTTGTTAAGAGTTTATTAATTCATTCAATCATATTTATTGAGCACTTACTGTGTGCCAAGCACTGTACTAACTTCTTGGGAGAGTACAGAATAACAAATTTACTATATGCCAGACACTGCACTAAGCATTGAAGTAAATACCAGGTAATTAGGTTGGACACAGTCCCTGTCCCACAAAGGGCTCACAGTCTTAATCCCCATTTTCCAGATGAGGGAACTGAGGTACAGAAAAATCAAGTGATTTGCCCAAGGTCATATAGCAGACAAGTGGAGCTAGGATTAGAACCCACATCCTTCTGACTCCCAGGCTCACGTTCTTTGAGACAAGCAGTGTGGCTTAGTGGAAAGAGCACGGGCTTGGGAGTCAGAGGTCATGGGTTCTAATCCCGGCTCTCCCACTTATCAGCTGTGTGACTTTGGGCAAGTCACTTAACTTCTCTGTGCCTCAGTTACCTCATCTGGAAAATGGGGATTAAGACTGTGAGCCCCACGTGGGACAACCTGAATACCTTTTATCAACCCTAGTGCTTACATCAAATAGTAAGCACTTAACAAATACCATCATCATCATCTTTCCATTTCTTAGTTAGACAGGAGGGCAATGCCAAATGTATCTGGCCCAGGCCATTGTCATCCTCATCATGGTCAGTCACTTGTTGAGCACTTATAGAGAGTGAGCTTGGCAAAATTCTGGGGGCTTGGGCACAAGAGGTTAATTGAGGAACGCTTAGGAGGAGACCCCCTAAACTCACAGGCAAATGGGTAGGGGACAAGGGGTGGGCAGAGCCAAGATTAGCTGCTGTTAAACTGGCCAGGCAAGGGTTGACGCGACTAGGGGGCAGTTCAGGTATGGACGACTTGGGAGGAGGCTCACTAATGAAACAGGAAGAATGGGAGGGAAAGGTTCTAACCAACTTCCAAATTGAACCTTTTGACCCCAAGCTCTCATCATCAGGCATCCCCTGCCTATGGGCTCTTTCCTCCATTCCCTGCCTTTTCTGGAAAGCTCTTTTAGGAGGGGAAGGGGAATCATCCAGAATTTGAGTGACGCACGCCCTGCCTCTCAGCAGAACCGTGGCATGTGGCCCGTGTTCTCCACTCGAGTAATCCGTCCCCACCCTGGCCTTATGCAGATGTTGTTCCTGGACCTCTGTTATGGCCTTGAACATGAGGTTATTTGTCCAGGCAAATAACTCCATGGGAATGGAAGCCATATTCCCCCATTCCTCCCACCATGGTTCATCCAGCCCAGGATTCTGACTCCATCAGCTGCACCAGGGCTTTTAGAGGCACCATGTTCTGGTTGCCATCACAGCTTGGGAGGTACCTTCCAGCACCCCTCACTTTCATCTCTACACTCCTAGCTTTTCCTTTAGCAATTCATTATGAACCTTTCAGCCATGAATTTTTCCAAACTCCTATTGTGCAGACCAAAAATATCAATAGGTTAACTTCCTGGCTTTCCAAATTCCATATATTTAAATGCAACCTAAGGGGAATAGCATTGAGGTGCTAATTTTTCTATTTTAATATGAGGATTATGGTAATTTAGCAAGAAGGAGTCATTGAAAGAATTCCCTAATGCAGTCACAGCAATACCTTACCTCATATGTCTTTTAATCAAGTTCCTAACAGAACCAGAAATGGTCTCTCACTCAATCAATCACACATACTCTAAGCACTGTACTAAGTAACTGGGAGAGTTCCCCACCGGCTAGAAGCAAAAGGCGTGATCCCTGTCCTCAAGGGCTTTATGAGACAATGATTGAGGAAGAGAGACATATATAATTTAGCAAAAGTGGAACAAGGGGAAGAATAAGATGTAACAGGTAGTAGCACAAGTACATCAGGATGGGCTATCTGAATAAATAATTGAATATAATAATAATAACAAATGTGGTATTTATTAAGAGCTTACTATATGTCAGGCACTGATCTGAGCAATGGGGTAGATACAAGATAATCAGGTTGGACACTGTCCCTGTCCCACATAGAACTAACGTCTTAATCTCCATTTTACAGATGAGGGAACTAAGGCACAGAGAAGTGAAGTGACTTGCTTGAAGCCACACAGCGGACAAGTGGCAGAGCCAGGATTAGAACCCATTCTGGGTTCTAATTCGGGATTCTGACTCCCTGACCCATGCTCTAGCCACTATTCAATAAGTTGATGGTATTTATTGAGCGTTTATTTGGTACAGAGTATTCTACTAAGTGCTTGGGAGAATACAGTGAAGTAGACAACATCATCAGTGGTATTTATTGAATGCTTACTACATGCAGAGCATTGTACTAGGCACTTTGGAGAGTACAATAAAACAGTCGATAGATACATTCCCTGACCACGAGTTTACAGTCTAGAGATAATCCCTGCTGTCAAAGAGTTTATAATCTAGTGCGGAAGACAGACGATAAAATAAATTACAGCTAGGGGAAGCAGCTGAGTATAAGGAATATAGGTATAAGCGCTGGGAGGGTGGGGAGGGGAGTACCTAAGTGCCTAGGAGGTAAGATTAAATTCACAGATGAAGCAGGAGGGAGGTAGAATAGACTGAGGGGGGTTAGGGTTTAGTCTGGGAAGGGTTTGTAGGGAAGTTGTAATTGTAGGAGTGTTTTGATATTGGGTAGTATGCTAGTCTCAGAAATTATGAAGTGGAAGAGAATTCCACGCTGGAGGGAGGACCTGAGAAAGGGATCAGCTGCAGGAGAGAAAAGACTGAGGCACATGAGGAAGTGCTAGAAGAGGCAAGTGTTCAGGTTGGGTTGTAGTGGGAGAGGATCCAGAATGCGTAGGAGGCATAATGCTGATTGATTGCCTTAAGGCTGATAGGCAACCACTGGAGGTATTTGGGTGGGGAGATGTGAATTTACAATTGAATGTATACATGTAAATACAGAAAGTAAAGTAGTACAGAAAGTATAAATGGAGAAGTGCTCTAGGTAGCTGTTGGTTAGTATGATTTGGGATATGGGGAATTAATCGCCTAAGGCTTCTCAAAGAGAGACTGGAAATGGGGAGAGCTGCACCACATAGTCCTAGAATTTTTTTTTTGTATGGTATTTGCTAAGCACTTACTACGTGCCAGGCACTGTACTAAGCACTGGGATAGATACAACATTATCAGGTTGGACATAATTCATGTCCCACATGGGGCTCACAGTCTTAATCCCTGTTTTCCAGTTGAGATAAAATGCCCAGGGAAGTTCAGTGACTTGCCCAAGGTTGTCCAGCAAAAAAGTGTTGGAGCCAGGGTTAGACCTCAGGTCCGTGTTCTTTCCACTAATAATAATAATGTTGGTATTTGTTAAGCGCTTACTATGTGCCGAGCATTGTTCTAAGCGCTGGGGTAGACATAGGAGAATCAGGTTGTCCCACGTGGGGCTCACAGTCTTAATCCCCATTTTACAGATGAGGGAACTGAGGCACAGAGAAGTTAAGTGACTTGCCCACAGTCACACAGCCGACAAGTGGCAGAGCTGGGATTCGAACTCATGAGCCCTGACTCCAAAGCCCGTGCTCAAGGCACCCTGCTTCCCTATTGACAGGGAAGAGAGACAATTAGTGATGTTTACTGAATAATTACTGTGTGCAGAGCACACAGTTTGTAGACATGTTCCCTGCCCACAAGGGGTTTGCAGTCCAAAGGGGTGTTTGCAAATGCTCTGCCTGAAGAGAAGGGGAAACCCCAGTAATGGCAGGTGGGATGTTTCTGTTGAACCCCAACAATCTTGCAAAAGAGGTGAAAGTGAAAGTCTTTTAACCACCCCTTGAGACATGTGCCGCCACACACACCCCTGCTCTCCCCTGCTCTCCCCCCCACTACTCCCCCCTCCAGTCCCCTTCTATGAAGAGAAATGCAGCCAAACATCAAAGGCAGCCCTGTGAGAGGAAAAGAGGGATGGAAAAAAGGAATTGTTTAGCCTTTCCAAGAACTTCCTCTTGGGGTGAAGGGTGCTGACATTCCTTGCCAGGAGATTTTAAAACTCTCTGGATCATTTTAAGGAGGTGGCTTTCTGATGTTTAGGACAGGGGCAGATCAAGATAATGACTCTTGAAGCTCCTTTTGTGGCATAACATTCAAATTCGAGAAGCATTTCATATTTTTCCGATGGACGATTGCTCTCTCCCTGCTTCAAAGCCTTATTAAAAGCACATCTCCTGCAAGAGGCCTTCCCTAACTAAACCCTCCTTTCCCCTTCTCCTACTCCCTTCTGCGTCACCCTGACTTGTTCCCTTTATTCATCCCCCCTCCCAGCCCCACAGCGCTTATGTACATATCTGTAACATTTATTTATATTAATGTCTATCTCCCCCTCTAGACTATAAGCTCATTATGGGTAGGGAAGGTGTCTGTTTATTGTTATATTGTACTACTCTCCCAAGTGCTTAGTACAGTGCTCTGCATATAGAAAGCACTTAGTAAATATAATTGATTGACTGACTGGGGTAGCTTGATTTATTGACTGAGAGAGTAGCGGCCCCTGAATGGCATCCCTCTAGGCTCAGTTAATGACAGGAAACAAACCAAAGCTTGTGTGGCCGGATACGGGGCCCTGCTGGTGGGCCAGGAGAGTGAGTCTCTGTTCTGAAACTCTTCAGTTTGTCAACCACGGCCCCAGAAGGTGATACATGAAGGGGAACAACCTGGGGAGTTCAAATTCCGAGTGATGTGTTTTTGAAAGTCAAACTTCAGGTCAAAAAGCCCCCAGTTCCTGCTGGTGGTCCTTAGGCTTGGTATGTCAGGTTGTTACTCCTCTAATCGGAGATTGAGTGAGGCAGGTGAGGGTCCCCAGGAGGGTTTTTGCTGCCCTGTTTTGCTCATGCCCTGCTTAGTCAGACCCCTCCCCTTATGGCTTCCTCTCTCCCCCTCGCTGATCTCCTACTGTAACTCTCCCCAAACGTTCCACTCCTCTAATACCAACCTACTCTGTATATCCCAGTCTCATCTGTCCTACTGCCCAAGCCCTTGTCCACATCCTCCCTCTGGCCTGGAACTCCGTCCCTCTTCATACCCGTCAGACCACCCTTCTTCCCACCTGCAATGCCCTCTTAAAATCATGTCTCCTCCAAGAGGACTTTCTTGATTAAGCCCTCATTTCACCTACCAGCCTTCCCCTCTATATCACATATCTGCTCAGATCTGTGCCCCCTAAGTGCTTGATATTCACCTCACCCTCAGATCCACAGCACTTATGTATATATCTGGAATTTATTTTAATGTCTATCTCATCCTCTAGACTGGAAGCTTCTTGTAAGCAGGGTTCACGTCTACCAACGCTAATGAATTGTACTTTCCCCAATGCTTAGTTCAGTGCTCCGCACACAGTAAGTCGTTAACAAATATCACTAACTAATTGATTGATTGATTGGAATCCATCAAAGGAAGAAACAAAGGGGGAGCATGGAATTATCCCAATCAGGGTTTTGTCAGTTGCTTCTAGAAGAGATTTAAATTCAGTTTGTCTTCCAAAAGCCCCACCTTCATTCTGTCGGCTCTGGCAGAGACGGAGCCCTGGCAGGAGGTGTTCGTGCAAAAATAAGTGTCAGCTCTTGTCCCCACCTCTTCCCGGCCCCCACCCCCTCTCCTCACTTCCTTCCCCCAGTCTCTCTCATCTCTCTTCCCCTTTTCAACTCATGTATCACATGCTTAGAAGTGTATGCCTTGTCTCTTCCTCCCTGAGGACTTGACTTTTATGTGCCTCAGTTTCCTCAGCTGGAAAAAAGGGGATTCAGTGCCTGTTCTACCGTCTGCTTAAACTGTGAGTCCAGTGTGGGACAGAGACTGTCAGAACTGATTATTTCAAATGTATCCTAGGACTTAAAACATAGCAAGTGCTAAACAAGTATTATCAGTCAATGGTATTTATTGTGCACTTACTGTGTGCAGAACACTGTACTAAACACTTGGGATGGTACAGTGCAACACAATAGGTAGAAATGTTCCCTGCCCATAAGAAGCTCATGGTCTAGAGTGGGAGACAGATATTACTAAAAATAAATACATTATGGATATGTATGTACATGGAGCTGAGGGTGAATTAATAATATTAGTATTACAGTGAGTTCTCTGCACATGGTAGATTCATTCACTAGTATTTAGTTTTTATTGAGCACTTACTATGTACAGAGCACTGTACTAAGTGCTTGGAATGTACAATTCGGCCACAGTTAGAGACGATCCCTGCCAGACGACGGATGTTCAGTAAACCCCACTGATTGACTGATGATTGACGGAAAACTCTTCTGAAAGCACCTTCCTCTGTGAAACCTAACACTCTCATGCCTCCCCCATCCTATTAGTGTTTATATGCCCCGACTGGGCAAGTCAAAGAGAATGAGCTCAAGCAGAGGGGCAGTAGACAGCAGTGAGTTTTGCTGCAGGGCTGAAGTCAGACAGATGTGCCTGGTGGGTGGGACCACTGGCTACCTGTCAGTGCTCTTGGCCACACTTTGCCCACACATTGCTAAGGACCGCGTTAGGGGCACCCTGTTCATCCATACCATCATCAACATTATCATCATCAATTGTGGCAGTACTGAGCTCCTGTGGAGTGGGAAACACAGTACTAAGAAGTTGGGAGAGAGCAACAAAGCCAGACAAACATTCTCCTATGCTGCTAAAATCTCAGAAGCAGTGGAGCCTAATGGAAAGGGCCAGGGCCTGCCATGTGACCTTGGACAAATCACTTAATTTTTCTGTGCCTCAGTTCCTTTCTCTGCAAAATGGAGATTCAGTACTCCTTCTTCTTCCTACTTAGATTGTGAGCCCATGATGGGAACTGATTATCTTGTATCTACCCCAGCACTTAGAACAGTGCTTGGCATATAGTAAGTGCTTTAATATTATTATTTTCACATGTCCACCAGGAAGTCTTTCCAAGTTATCTGTAATCTCCCCACCTTGTCTTCTCCACTGCCATCTTGGCCTGACCATGCCACCTAAGTGCTTATGTTACCAGTGCTTATGTTACCACTGCTCCAGCAGCACTTGAGCTCAGAGCTCACATACTCTATCACTCCCCCAGGGCCTTATTTACCTAAGTTTCTGTCTCTACTGCTGGATTGTAGTAGAAGCACAGAGAAGCAGCATGGCCTAGTGGATCAAGCAAGGGCCTGAGAATCAGAGGGACCGGGGTTCTGATCCCGGCTCTGCCACTTGTCTGCTGTTTGACCTTGAGCAAGTCACTTCATTTCATTTCAGACTGGAGCAAGTCTGTTACCTCATCTAAAATGGGGATTAAGACCGTGAGCCCCATGTGGGACAGGGACTGGATCCAACCTGATTGGCTTATCTCTGTGTGATTCTTATACCCTGAAACCGCTCCTGCGGAGGTTTAGACTGTAAGCCTAAACAGTCTAAGCTCTTTGTGGGCAGGGAATGGGTCTTGCAACTCCATTTTACAGTACTCTCCTAAGTGCTCTGCATATAGTAAGGGCTCAATAAATACCATTGATTGATTGATTAGAATGTTAGAGGTGGGAATTTAGGGACAAGTCTGGAGGAAAGATGTGGAAAGACTGGTCTAGGTGACCTCTGACTCCACCAGGGTAAAAAACTGGGTCAAGCAGGGCAGAGAAGGACCAGCATTGTGATTCCACACTGGGGTGGCCATTTATCTGGTTTTGAGGAGGACAGCCCAGTTTTCAGCTGATCTGTCTCCTATCAGGAACCGATTCATCAGTCACTGTTATTTATTGAATGCTTACTATGTGCAGAACACTGTACTCAGTGCTTGGGAGATCATGATCATGATGAACTGGATGCCTTTAGATGAGTAGTATTTTAATTTTAGGTGCCCAGTCTCCCTCTGCCTTGGTTTCTGCTACCAAGTTCCAGGGCTCAGAGCTGGCACCAGTGTTCCTGGGGTCTGGCAGAGGAAACTCAGAGACTCTGAAGTAAAGGAAACTCAGAGACTCTGAAGTAAACAGGGTGGTCAGGGACACCCTTGGGGAAACATTAGACTTCTGGAAATCGTGGCTTGTGATTTTACCATGTTACTCTGCATGTCCAGCCACTTCCTGCCCTATATGTCTCTATTTCCAGTATTCACGGTGGCCACCAGTGTCCACTCTGTCCTGCAGTCAGCCCCCCAAGAACATCACCACATGAATTTAGGCCTTGTTGGAACACTGGAGGAGACTGCCTTAAGTCCAGTTGTTGTTGCTGCTTATGGTACTTGTTAAGCGCTTACTATGTGCCAAACACTATTCTAAGCACTGAGTTAGATACAAGTTAACCAGAATGTATACAGTCCCTGTCTCACATAGGGCTCACAGTTTAAGTAAGAGGGAGTAGTATTTAATCCCCATTTTACAGATGAAGTAGCAGGCATAGAGATGTTAAGTGACTTGTCTATGGTACACAGCAGTTACATGGAAGAGTCAGGATTAGAACCCAGACCCTCTGACTCCCATGTCTGTGCTCTTTCTTCTAGGCCACTCCTGCAACACAGGTTCTGCTGATTATTTGCACTGTAGTGGCTAGAGAATGAAGAACATACATCCTCACTGGGCAGGGAATATGTGTGTTATATTGTTATATTGGTCTCTCACAAGTGCTTAGTACAGTGTTCTGCACACAGTAAGCACTCAATAGGCATGATTGATTGGTCTTCGGATGCAGAATAATGAGTACTCTATAATATCACTGGCAGGGAACATGTCTATCAACTCCGTTATATTGTTTTATTGTATTTTTTATGCCATTTGTTAAACGTTTAGCATGTACCAGGCATCTTTGTTGTCTCCCAAGTGCTTAGTATACTTCTCTGTGCCTCAGTTACCTCATCTGTGGATCAAGACAGTGAGCCATATGTGGGCGAGGACTGTGTCCAACCCTATTTGCTTGTATCCACCCCAACACTTAATACAGTGCCTGGTACATAGAAAGCACTTAACAATACCATAATTATTATTATTATTACTATGTGCAGAGCATTGTAACAAGCGTTTGGGAGAGTACAATATAAGAGTAAACAGGCAGATTCTCTGCCCACTACCAGCTTCCAGAGTACCTTACTCTCTCCTGCCCTAGGCTGTGAACCTCTCACAGCTGCTCTCCTCTCCACAAAGAAGCTTCAGCCCTGTGACTCAGTGGGGAGGTGGGGTATGTGTGTGTTTCTTGGACACAGCTGGATTCCACCAGCCTGGAAACACAATCTTCTCTCCAGGCCATGAAAGCAGGACTCTAGACCAACTCTCCAACGTGGCTCCGTGAGCCCTCTAAAAGTGACTTCTGCAGACAGGCTATGCATGGCAGGGCAGAGCTCCAGCCCTGCTCTGTCTAGCAGCGGGGTCATGGGTGGGGTGGCGGTTGTGACCTCCTGGGAATCTCTTGGCACCTGCACATGCCCAGGGGTGGAGCCTTCAAAGGCACTGGGGGCATTGCTGAAATAGCCACAGTGAATTCAAAGAAGAAGATCTGAAACTAAAATGGGACAGTTTCCTTCATTCCAGTGGATTGAACTGGAACAATGACACAATCATCATTAAGCCTACTCTTAGGTAGAGTCAGGTGAAGTTACAATTTGACAATCATTCATTCATTCAATTGTATTTATTGAGTGCTTATTGTGTGCAGAGCACTGTAGTAAGCACTTGGAAAGTACAATTTGGCAACAATCGATGTCATATGATCAGTAGTATTTGAGTGCTTACTGTGGGCAGAGCACTCTACTAAGCTTTTGGGAAAGTCCAGCACAGCCGAGTTGGTAGATACGTTCTCTGCCTACAATGAAAATTATTTTTTATCATACTAATATGAGAATTTATTAATTATTGGGCTGTTTTTTATTTTTATTCAATCATATTTATTGAGCACTTAGTGCAGAACACTGTACTAAGCACTTGCTCCTGACCTTTAGGGAGAGTTGTAATTCTTACAGTCTCTTGTTTTACTATTACATCCCTACTTTTTTTTCCTTTCTCTTGTTTTACTATTATATCTGAACTGTTTTCAATCTTTTTCACTAACAATACTCAAAGGTAACTTTGGGATTGTTTGTATGTCTGTGTATACACATGTGCTTGCATTTGTATATACACATGTCTTTTTTCTCACATGATGTGTATGCCTGTTTGCATTTTCCAGAAATGGTTGGATCTCGGCCATGTGAACACCCTTTCCTAGGACTAATTGAACTCCCAAACTATAGCAATTTCCCTCTTCAGTATTTGAAATCTAGTTCCCTTCAGCTACCTTAGAGGCATCGGTCTCTCTTTTCTCCCTGTTGAGCTATCCACAGCCTTTTCAAGCCACTGGTCAGTGCATACGTTTGGACCAACACCCCCGTCTGCCCTAAGAACTAAGATGAAGCTGGGACTACCAAGCAATCTCTAGGTCTCCCAAACCACTACCCGAGGCCCCTTAGTAAATCCACCCAAACACGTCATGGAGTGGTCATAGACTGTACATAAGTTACAATCAAGCCACTCGCGTGACATTGATTTAAACAATCTGTCAGAGCAAATATGCCAGACCCAGCCTTCACGAGAGTTGGACAAAGATAAAAAGGTTTGTAGAAGACAAATTCATTCATGAATGTGAAATCAAATGTCTTCACAGCCCAGCGTTGAGGGCTGAGAAGAACCAGCTGTCCTAGCCTTCATGGCTTGTGGTCAGCCAAACGTCAAAACGATGGCAGTGCCGGCCTGGGAGTGAGTCCCCATTCTCATCTCTAGAGATTCTGGGTCTCCCTCTCTGTGAGAAACCATTCCAATAGGGATCGAACTCCATCCTAAGGAAGGCTGGCTACAAGTCCAACCCGGGATCCCTGCCTGCCCCTTAAATCATTCTAGTGATGGGCTTTTTGGTTCCCCTAGATTACTGTAAGCCCTATATTTTTATTATTATTGTACTTTTTTAGCGCTTACTATGTGCCAAGTTCTGAGGTAGACACAAATTAATCAGATTAGACACAATCCCCATCCCACATGGGGCTCACACTTTTAGTCTCCATTTTTCAGATGAGGTTACTGAGGCCCAAGGTCACACAGCAGTCGTGGTGGAGCAAGGATTTAAACTCAGGTCCTTCTGATGCCCAGGCAGGGCTCTGTCCACTAAGCCACGCAAGGATCATTTCTATTAACTCTATTGTATTGTGCTCTCACAATTACTTAGTCCAGTGCTCTGCTTAAAGTAGGTGTTCAACGGATACCAGTGATCTTTTAAGTCATGTTTATGCTCGTGGATGGGGCTCTCCTCCCATAGGTTGAAGGTAGGAACAACTTAAATTTGTGTTCTCCCTAGATGGGAAATCATTCAGCTAAATTGTCATCTCCCTGATGGCAGGAATTTACTCCATTTACTCTTCCAAGCGTTTAGTCCAGTGCTCTGCACAGAGTAAGCTTTCAATAAGTACCACTGATTGTTTCTCTGATAGACTGTTCAGTGACAGGCACCATATAAATCCTGGTTGACAGACTGGTTTCAGAACTTGCCAAAATTGGCAGTCCACACTTCTTTACAGTGGGAAAGGAAATGGCTCATTTGTGGGATTGATGAGGTGTGTGTCAGTCTCATTTACCTTGGAAGGTCCTGGTGGAGAGGAACCAAATCTAATTTTAAACAGACTCTTCAAGTTTAGTGCTTGGCAGCTCGGCCTCCATAATCAATCAATGATATGTATTGAGTGCTTACTGTATGCAGAGCACTGTACTAAGCACTTAATAATAAACTCATAATCGTTTGTTAACTATCAACATACCAGCCAATTGACTTCTGGTAGCATAATCCTTCCTTTCGTTCCCTAAACCTCACTCCTCCCTGACCCAAAGATCAGAAACATTAACTCTCCTGATACTAATCGACATGGATTCCTTTATTCCTGTCTCTTGCTGTGATGCTATCTCTGAATGTCTTACCTCCCCCACCCACCCCACTCCAAGTAATAATAATAATTATGGTATCTGTTAAGTACTTACTGTGTGCCAGGCACTGTATTAAACATTGGAGTGGACACAAGCAAATCGAGATGGACATAATCCCTGTCCCACCAAGGGGCTCACAGTCTTGATCCCCACTTTACAGATGAGGTAACTGAGGCAAAGAGAAGTGAAGTTACTTGCCTAAGGTCACACAGCAGACAAATGGCAGAGCTGGGGTTAGAACCCATGATCGAGTGGTTTCTGCTCTCCTTAGTATTGGTAGGTATCAGTGTTTATAATCATTCTAATCTCTGAGTTATTTGTTTCTGTGTGCCAAGCACTGTACCGAGCAGTGGGGTAGATACAGTATCATCAGATCAGATACAATCCCTGACCCACATGGAGCTCTTAATCTGAGAGGGAGAACAGGTATTGAATTCCCATTTACAAATGAAGAAACTAGGCACAGAAAAGTGCCGAAAGTCACTCAGCAGGCAAGTGGCAGGGCCAGGATTAGAACTAGGGTCTTCCGATTCGTGCTTTTTCTGCTGGGCCATACTGTGATTGGGAAAGCTCATTTTGGGCAGGGAATGTATCTGTTTTTATATTGTACTCTCCCAAGAGTTCGGTACCAGTATGCTGCACACAGTAATTGCTCAATAAATATGATTGAATTAATTGAATGAATGAAATTCCAGAAGGCCAGGAGCTGCTGGTCAGCTTGCCCAGTGCTCAGCTCAGCTGAGAACCTCCAGGGTGTCAGAATCTGATGAATTCTGGTTAATGATGAGGACCCACTCTGTACTTTAGATGAGTTTGTTGTGGCATTCATTCATTAAATTGTATTTATTGACTGCTTATTGTGTTCAGAGCACTGTACTAAGAACTTGAGAAAGTACAGTACAACAAGAAACAGACACATTCCCTATGCACAAAAAATGTAGCTTCACCTTGCTGCAGCCAGAGCTTTGCTATCCAGTCCTTTCAGTGTGGTTTAGGCCTGCATATACCCTGAAGGCTCCCTATTCATCCAGATCATCTGAACCCAGCTATGCCTCGTGGGAGACCACCAGCAGGATAATAATAACAATAATAACAGTATTCCTTAAGTGCTTATTATATGCCAGATACTGTACAAAGCACTGGGGTGGATACAAGTCAATTGGGTTGGATATAGTCTGTCCCAAATGGGGCACACAATCTTAACCGCCCATTTTACAGATGAGGTAATGAGGCACAGTGAAGGAAGTGAAGTGACTTGCCCAAGGTCACACAGCAGACAAGTGGCACAGCTGAGATCATCAGGTCCTTCTGACTCCCAAACCAGTGATCTTTCCATTAGGTCAGGCTTCAAGGCATTCTTGTATTGGCATAGGGCACATGTAATTGGGAAGGTCAGAACCAAAGCTCTCAAGACCCAGTGAAGTACAGCCACTGTCTGTAAGCGTGGCAGTGTGAGCTGCAGACAGGCCAGCCTGGGGAATGAGAATTAAGAGAGGATCCCCTCACAAACACTTAGTATAGTGCTCTGCACACAGTAAGCACTCAATAAATTTGATCAACTGACTGACTTCTATGAGCAAGGCTTTGGGAAGAGCAGGATCTGAGAAGGGGCCTTCAGGGCTACAGTATCAGTCAGTCAGGGGTATTTATTGAGCGCTTACCGTATGCAGAGCATTGTATAATATAGCATAATATAGTATAATATAGCAGAGTTGTTAGCCACTTTCCCTGCCCACAAGGAATTTACAGTCCACAGTAGCTTCTGACTTTTGATCATAAGCTCTGTCAGGTTACTGTCAGCTTCTCCTCTACTTCCTCCAGCTGCCTACTGCCATACTCTGCTCACAGTGCTAATACTAACCTTCTCACCATGCCTCAATCTCGTCTATTCCACCACCAACCTCTCGCCCAAGTCCCACCTCTGGCCTGGAACACCTCCCTGCTTCATATCTGACAGATAATTACTCTCCCCCTCTTTCAAAGCCTTATCAAAGGCACATCTCCTTCAAGAGGCCTTTCCTGACTAA
This sequence comes from Ornithorhynchus anatinus, assembly GCF_004115215.2. Lineage (NCBI taxonomy): Eukaryota > Metazoa > Chordata > Mammalia > Monotremata > Ornithorhynchidae > Ornithorhynchus > Ornithorhynchus anatinus. Next base: position 60,015,809 of record NC_041728.1, read on the forward strand.
GCTCTTCTTTCCCCTTCTCTCACTCTCTTCTGCAGGGCCCTGACTTGCTCCCTTTATTCATCCCACCTCCCAGCCCCACAGCACTTAAGTACATATCTGTAATTTATTTATTTATGTTAACATCTGTCTCCCCTATAGTCAGTAAGTTCATTGTGGGCACAGAATATGTCTGTTTATTATTGTATTGTACTCTCCACAAGTGCTTAGTACAGGGCTTTGCACACAGTAAGTACTCATTAAATACGATTGAATGAATGAATTGTGGAGGCTCAGTTGGCCCTGACCACAAGCAATGGCCATTTCAGCTGGGCACAGAGCATTCTCTTCTTGCACACATAGCCCTCTTCCACCCCTCCCACATCTTCTTCCTAGCACTGCCTTCACCCATGCATCCCTTTCTCTTTCCACCAGCAAGGGGAGAGGTGGTTGCAGACTGCAGCTCATCTCTCCCAGGTTCCTTGACTGTGCAGTCAAAGGCAGACTAGAGAAAGGGAAGACGCTCAGAGACGTGTGCGCCCTGAAGATATAGTTAAACCTGAAAAAAATACCCTCTTCCTCCTTGACCTGTTCCGGCTTACGGTGCCCCAAGCAATCTGTAAAATGCAATCTCTTCATTAGGCCTGGGACTCTTCCATTAGCAGGCACAGCATCAGAATCAGCTTTGGTGGTGTGTGTTAAGCTCACCATACCATCTTGTGAGACGTAAAATAAACGAAACCCCAAATCGGCACGCACTCAGAATTCTAAAAGGTCAGATTCTGTCATCCCATAGATTTAGCGATCCCAAGTGTCCCTGATGGCCTCTCCTCTGTTGATTGCCATACTGCTGCCCAAGACACCAACATCAGAGCCACTAGACGTTCTTCCATAGGAACTGGGGAAATTATCTTCTTTCATTTGTTTTTGGATTTGGGTTTTTTTTTGTCTTCCTGGGAGCCGGCAAAAATGTTGCTTTCCAGTGACACCCGTCATCAGAATTCTCTTTTCCTCCAAAGACCTTTGGCAGCAAATCAGACTTTCCTTATTGGAAGCTGCTGATGGAAGCCCTGCCAACCGACATAGTAATCACTTAGGGTTGAGTTGTCTGAGGAAAGGGCAAGGATTTAATTATTCCTTTCAAAGCAAAATGTTCACTGAGTGCTATAATTAAAGGAATAATACCAGCACGAGGCCAGAAAATCTTTTACAAGGCAAGCAGTCCAACATCGTTATTTAGAGGTTCTAAATCAGAGGCAAAGACTCATTCAGAACCACTGGGAGCACATTTTCATTCAGAACAAGCTCAGTAAAGAGGCCCTAATGTTATCCACTTTTTTGCTTATTGGTGAAAGATTTTCCCTCTTGCTGTAGTAGGATTCAACAAGTCCCACTTTTCCATTTAAAGTCAAGAATCGATCAGTTAGGCATACTTATTAGGTCTGTAGGGATCAGAGAATGGTACTAAGGCCTGGGGAGGGAACAATAGAATTAATAGATATGATCCCTGCCCTTACAGAGCTTAAAATCTAGCAGGGGAGACAGACATTGAAATAAATTAGGAGGAAGTAATAGGGTATAAAGATAGCCTAAGTGCTAAAAGGGGTTGTGAGTATTTATATGCTTAGGCAGCACAGATGTGCTGAGCTGGCAGTTGGGAAATAGTGTCCTCACGTCCACTCAGTCATGCATGCATCATGGTGCTACAGCACAGCATCGACATTATTCTGAGGTTACCTCAGCAGCGTGACCTAGTGGATAGAGCACGGGCCTGTAAATCAGACCCGGGTTCTAATCCCAGCTCTTCCACTTGTCTGCTTTGGGACCTTGTGCAACTAACTTCACTTCTCTGTGCCTCAATCCCATCATCTGTAAATTGAGGCTTAAATTCTAGAGAGTCAGCATGGCTTAGTGGAAAGAGCATGGGCTTGGGAATGAGAGGTTGTAGGTTCTCATCCTGGTTCTGCCACTTATCAGCTGTGTGACTTTGGGCAAGGCATTTAACTTCTCTGTGCCTTAGTTACCTCATCTGTGAAATGGGGATTAAGACTTTGAGCCCCACGTAGGACAACCTGATTACCTTGTATCTACCCCAGTGCTTAGAATAGTGCTTGGCACATAGTAAGCGCTTAACAAATACCATGATTATTATCATTATTATTACTCCCTCCTACTTTAAGGCCCTTTTTTAATGGTCTGTGTTAAGCAATAAATCAATCAAATTTATTGAGTGCTTACTGTATGCAGGACACTGTACTATGTGTTTGAGAGAGTACAAAAGCAGAGGTAGTAGACATGTTGCTGGCCCTCTATAAGCTTACAGTGTAGTGGGGGTAGACATTAAAATAAATTAACATTGCTAAGAAGCAGTGTAGCTTAGTACATAGAGCATGGGCCCGAGATTCAGAAGGACCTGGATTCTAATCCTGGCTCTGCATCTTGTCTGCTGTGCAACCATGGACAAGTCACTTCACTTCTCTGGGCCTCACCTCATCTATAAAATGGGAATTAAGAATGTAAGCCCCATGTGGGGCAGGGACTGTGTTCGACCTGATTAACTTGTGTCTATAGCAGTGCTTAGAAAAGTGCTTGGCACATACTAAGCTTAACAAGGAGAGTTAAATTATGGATGTGTACATAAGTGCTGTGGGACTGAGGGGAGGGGTGAATAAAGCGTGCAAATCCATTGCAAGGGTGAAACAGAAGGGAGTAGGAGAAGAGGAATTGAGGATTTAGTTAGGGAAGATGGGCTTTTACTAAGACTTGGAAGGTGGCGAGAATGATTGTCTGTCAGATATGAAGGGGGAGGGAGTTCTAGAGGGAGAATATGGGCAAGGGATTGGCAGAAAGATAGACAAAATCAAGGTACAATGAGTAGGTTGGCATTAGAGCAAAGTGTGCAGGCTGGGTTGTAGTATGAAATCAGGGAGGTAAGGAGGGGAAAAGATGATTTGAGTGCTTTAAAAGCTATGGTGAAGAGTTTGTTTGATTCAGTGGTGGATGGACTGGAGTATTTTGAGGAGAGGGAAAACCTAAACTCAACAGTTTTTATAGAAAAATGATGTAGACTGAAGCTTGAAGTATGGACTGAAGTGGGGAGAGACAGGAGGCAGGAAGGTCAGCAAAGAGGCAGATGCAGTAATCAAAGCAGGATAGGATAAGTGCTTACTATGTGCCAGGCACTGTACTAAGTGCTGGGGTAGATGTAAGATAATCAGGTTATATAGAGTCCCTGTCCCACATAGGGCTCATTGTCTTAATCACCACTTTATAGACGAGGTAACAGGCACAGGAAAGTTCAGTGACTTGCCCAATAGGCAAGTGGTGGAGCCAAGATCAGGATCACACAGACTTTGCTCCTCTAATGCTAACCTCACCATACTTCGATCTTGCCCGTCTCAGTACTGACCCCTAGCCCACCTCCTGACTCTGACCTTGATTCTATTTATTGCTATTGTTTTTGTCTGTCTCCCCCGATTAGACTGTAAGCCCATCAATGGGCAGGGATTGTCTCTATCTGTTGCCGAATTGTACATTCCAAGCACTTAGTACAGTGCTCTGCACATAGTAAGCGCTCAATAAATGCTACTGAATGAGTGAATGAATGACCTGGAACGCCTTTCCTCCTCAGACAATAACTCTCTCCAAATCCAACAGACAATTACTCTCCCAGACTTTAAAGCCTTATTGCAGGCATATCTCCTCCAAGAGGCCTTCCCAGACTAAACCCCACTTTTCCTCATCTCCTACTCCCTTCCGCATTGTCCTGATTTGCTCACTTTGCTCTTCCCCTCCCCCTTCCAGCCCCACAGTACTTATGTAGATATCTGTAATTTTATTTATTTGTATTGTATTATTTGTATGTCTGTCTCCCCCAGCCCCCTCCACCTCTAGACTGTGAGCTTGTTGTGGGCAGGGAATGTCACTGTTTATTGTTGTACTTTCCCAAGTGCTTAGTACAGTGCTCTGCACACAGTAAGCACTCAGTGAATTGAATGACTGAATGAATGAATGATCCAGGTCTCCTCACTTCCAGTCCTAGGCTCTGCGCCTCACTGCTTTTCTCAAGCTCCGTGTTCCCCAAAGGGAAAATAACTGGCCAGGAAGAGAGGATGTGAGTAGTGCTATGCAAATGATTGTCTCCTTAGAATCAAATTCTTCACGTAGGTCCCCAGTCCAGAAGGTTCAAGGCTGAGGTTTGTTCTTTCTTCACTCTTGATGAGAGATCCCAACATCCTTTATTGTGCACTTACTATGCCGGGGGTGGAGCTGGACACAGAGTTATGTTCTAGGCACTTTGGGTACAGACAGTAGGAGTTGCACTCATCCTCCCTGCCCTCAGGGAGCTTACAATCTAACAAGGGAGGCAGGAAGTCACAATTTGTCTCCTAGGGGGAGAACTTAATAATAATAATGTTGGTATTTGTTAAGCACTCACTATGTGCCAAGCCCTGTTCTAAGCACTGTAGTAGATACAAAGTAATCAGGTTGCCCCACTGGGGCTCACAGTCTTCATTCCCATTGTACAGATGAGGTGACCGAAGCACAGAGAAGTTAAGTGACTTGCCCAAGGTCACACAGCTGACAAACGGCAGAGTTGGGATTAGAACCCATGACCTCTGACTCCCAAGCCAGTGCTCTTTCCACTAAGCCAATGTGGTGTTTGTTAAACACTTATTGTATGTGAGACACTGTACTAAGCACCAGAGTAGATTCAAACTAATCAGGTTGGACAAGGTCCCTGTCCCACATGGGGCTTGCAATCTTAATCCCAGAGAAGCAGCGTGGCTCAGTGGAAAGAGCACGGTCCTGGGAGTCAGAGGTCATGGGTTCTAATCCCAACTCTGCCATTTGTCAGCTGTGTGACTTTGGGCAAGTCACTAAACTTCTCTGTTCCTCAGTTCCCTCATCTGTAAAATAGGGATGAAGACTGTGAACCCCATGTGGGGCAACCTGATTACCTTGTATCTACCCCAGCACAGTGCTTGGCACATAGTAAGTGCTTAACAAATATCAACATTATTATTACTATTATTAATCCCTATTTTCCAGGTAACTGAAGCATAGAGAAGTGAAGTGACTTTCTCAGGGTCCCTCAGCAGGCAGGTGGCCCAGCTGGGCTTGGAACTTAGATCCTTCTGACTCCCAGGCCGCACTGCTCCTCATCCATTCTCCTCAAACATCCAGCCCAAGGCAGGTGGGTTGTGAGGGAGCCATGCTTCAATGTGGTGTCCCACCCGTGCCCCTGAACTCTATTTGAGAGTGCATATCCACTAGTAGTTCTGTTAGGTATCTGATGATTTCTCTGACTGTTTCAAGCTCCATCGTGCTAGTACAAATCCAGAAAATTACAGATGTTGATGGTGAACGATTTGAACTTAATAACAAAGTAAACTCTTTTCAACGTGGAATCAATTGGAAATGGGCCATCAGGGAATATTGAATTTCCAAATGAAAATTCTTGCAGGATTGTTTTACCTGTCCTTTAGGATATAATAGAATCTAATCAGACAATCAGCGGTGAACATATTTTGGGATAAAAGTGCTGTAAATGTGCCTGGTTTTACAAGTCCTCTGAAAGACTTGGAAGGTTTGGGGGTTGTGATCTTATTCTGGCATTTAAAATAAACAAGAAGTCATTATAGTTAAAAACGTCAGAGTCTAAACCACTTCACTCTTCAGGCGCTGTCCCTGCCAGGCTTTTTCTACATCAGGACTGGATGAGAAGTTGAAAGCACCCTGTCAAGACTTTCATTTTGCAGAAATGCGCATCCCCTTGGCTTGCTTACAGGCTCAGAACTGATCCTTTTCTTGTAGCAACGCGGGCTTTAAAAAGAGCAGAGAAGTTCTCAACTGGAGAGAGAGGGACAATTTCATCTGATTAACGGCTGTCCTTCTAAAGTGTCTTTCCTGTAAGGCATTGGTCGGAGACAAACTTGCTTTCTGACAAACTAGCCAAGTAGGGACTGGTCACTTGGAGAAGGATGAAAACTATGTAAGTGGGTATCCCATGGGGAAATTACATGAGGCTTTAAACATTAGAATGAAAATATAAAAACAATCCATTTTAGAGAAGATGGTCTTTCCTTTCAAGGAAGGTGACTCTCAGGTGATTGGAGGGGAGGAGCTGGGAAGGAAAAGTCCCTTAGTTAATAGGAGGAGAGGAGCTAGGGTGGGGACCCTCTTGGCCAGCTAGAGAATAATAATTATGGCATTTGTTAAACTCTTACTATGTGCCAGGCTCTGTTCTAAGTGCAGGGGTGGATACAAACTAATCAGGTTGGACACAGTGCCTGTCCCACATGGGGCTTGCAATCTTAATCCTCATTTTATAGCTGAGGTCAATGAGGCACAGAGAAGTGAAGTGACTTGCCTAAGGCCTCAGAGCAGGCAAGTGGCAGAGGCGTGATTAGAACCCAGGTCTTTCTGACTCCCAGGCCCATGCTCTATGCACCAGGCCAAGTGAAGTGACTTACCCAAAGTTGACTTACCCAAAGTCTCAAAGCAGACAAGTGGCAAAGCAGGGATTAGAACCCAGGGCCTTCTGACTACCAGGCTCGTTCTGTCTCCGCTAGGCCAGAGAGTGGAAGGATCCAGGAATCTCAGCTCATTGGAGGAGAGGGTCCAAGGGTCCAGCTCTTTTCCATCTGTTACTGGGTGTTTCCAATTAGAGCTCCATCCCATCACCAGAAAGTTGAAGTTTCCATTCCCAACTCCCAATTTGAGATTTTCTGCCTTCTTCAAGGAAGCCCCATGACTCTGGGGGCAGATCCCTCTTTGAGAGCAGACTGCTTCTTTTTACCAGGCAACTGCAGCTTCTTGCCAGAGGTTTTGGCAAGTGGCTTTCATTCCGAGAACCAGTACGCTGACCCTAAAATATTTTGCAGATCGCTTCTCACTTTAAGACAGCATCTGGACCTCAAAATAATGTGCTTGGAGGAGGTCATTTCTCTTCTCAGCTAATGAATCAAACGGTGTTGGGAGATTTGCTGATAGTGTGCTTGATAACAAAGACCACACCAGTGCTTCAAGGAGCCAATTGTGGTGGTGGCCACAAAAGCCAATCGCAGGGGCCCAAAATAACCCCACTGAGAATAGCGGACCCTTTCTCCCTCTCCCCACTGTCCCCCGCTTTGCTGATTTGACACCACCTTGACCAATGACACCTAGGCTATTTCAGTATTGACATTTTTGGCACCCCAGTGAGGCTGTGGCCCCAAATAAAGTGGTCATGCTGCAAAATGACAAACATCCGCTGGGGAGGAGGCCGTGACTTCTGCTGGTTTTGTAATTGGGGCTCTGGACCCAGCAGGTCTTGGTTTTTTTGTTTTGTTTTGGTTTGTTTTCATTTGGTTTTTTTTATGGTATTTGTTAAATGTTTACTATGTGCCAGGCACTGTTCTAAGCACTCGGGTTCATAGAAGATAATCAGGGTGGATACAGTCAGTTGATCAATTGTATCTACTGAGAGCTTACTTTGTGTAGAGCACTGTACTAACCACTTGGGAGAGTACAAGATAACATGGTAGATGTGTTCTTTGCCCACAATGTCCCTGTCACACATGGGACTCTTAATCCTTATTTTACAGGTGAGGTAACTGAGACCCAGAGAAGTGAAGTGACACAGCAGGCAGGTGGTGGGACTGGGATTAGAAGCCAGATCCTCTGACTTCCAGGTCTGTGGTCTTTCCACTAGGCCACAGTTAAGTGTTGTTAGAAGCTAGAGCAGGGATCAGAAGGAAGGGGTGGGTTCTCCTGGCCCCCAGACAGAAAAAACACGTGGCTTTCCGGGCAGGGTTAGAAGCTGGTCCCTTTTCAGAGGCAAGGGGACGTTCTTGAAGACCTCTCAAGACCAACAGCAGTTCGAACCACAACAGTTATTGTTTTTGATTCCTGTGGAATCAGAAAGAATGATGTGTTCAGATAACCATGGAAATTTTGGGGTGCAGTTCTGTAAACATCCCACTAGATTGAAAGCTCTTTGAGAGTAGGGATCATTTACTTGAGAGTCGTGTGATCTTGAGGTCTTGTCATGCATGCAAATCCTGCAGAACGGTGGTTCCGCCACCATTCCTAAACCCTGTCCTGAAGACTTAAACTTAATCTTATTTATTAAGCATTTACTGTGTGCAGAACACTGTACTAAAGGCTTGGGAGAGTATAGTATAACAGAGTTGGTGTACACATTTCTTGGCCGCAAAGAGCTTACAGTCTACAGTCTATGCTTCAATTTACCTGCTTTGTTTTCACCCCCACCAAGCCAACCTTTTAGCTGCACCTTGCTGTCTCACATTGTTCCACCAGCCTGGAACTCTTCCACCTCTTCATGCAACCCGCCAGACCACAGCTCTCCCCGGCTCCTTCTTTTCCAGTTAACTCCCCACACCCCAGCAGTGTGGCCTAGTAGAAAGAGCACAGGCCTAGGAGTCTGATCTGGAACCTTTGGGCATGTGCTATTGGGCCCAACCTCACCCCATATTATTTATGTACATATCTATAAATTATATATTACAAATTATTTATATTAATGCCTATCTCCCCCTCTAGCCTGTAAGTTCATTGAGTGCAGAGAGCAAGTTTACCAAATCTGTTTTATTATACCTTCCCAAATGCTTAATGCAGTTCTCTGCACACAGTAAGCACTCAATAAATACGATTGACTGATTGATTGTCAAAGAACTTGGGTTCTAATCCTGGCTCTGCCATTTGTCTGCTGCGTGACCTTGGGGAAGTCACTTAACTTCTTTGACCTTTCATTCAATAGTATTTATTGAGTGCTTACTATGTGCAGAGCACTGTACTAAGCGCTTGGAATGTACAAATCGGTAACAGATAGAGACAGTCCCTGCCCTTTGACAGGCTTACAGTCTAATCGGGGAGACAGACAAGAACAATAGCAATAAATAGAATCAAGGGGATGAACATCTCATTAAAATAATAGCAAATAAGTAGAATCAAGGTGATGTACATCTCATTAACAAAATAAATAGGGTAATGAAAATATATACAGTTGAGCGGACGAGTACAGTGCTGAGGGGATGGGCCTCAGTTTCCTCCTCTATATGTAGGAGATTAAATCCTTCTCCCTTTCTATTTAGACTGAGAGCCCCAGTGGGACAGGTACTGTGTCCCACCTGAGTGTCTTGTATTTACTCCAGTGCTTAGTAGAGTGCTTGACACATAGTAAGCACTTAAGTACCATTAACACCCCAAATCGCATAACTTCTCAGCCACCTGAAACACTTATTTAAATACACCTTTCTTCAGTACTTAAGTATATTTGTATAATTGATTGTACAGTCAGCTCATTCTTGATTACCCTATTTGTAAATCTTTTTCCACTTGTTGGAGACAGCAACCCTGTCTACCAACTCTGTTTTATTGTTCTCTCTTAAGTGCCTAGTACAGTGCTCTGCACACAGTAAGCACTCAAATAAATATTGATTCATTCATTCAGTTGTATTTATTGAGCGCTTACCATGTTCAGTTGTACTGATTGATCTCTATCTGCCAACCCCATTTAGGTATAAGCTCCTTGGGGCAGGGAAATATCTCAGGCTTCTGTTGGACTTTTCCAAGTGCTCAGTTCAGTGCATGGAAAGCAATAGGCATTCAGTAAAATATCTTTGCTACCATTTCTACAACTACTGGTCACTGCCAGCCATACTTGTAAACCCACCTGGCCACAGAAGCTCAATGGGGACTTTGTGGGCAGAGAAAGTGTCTACCAAATCTGCTGTATTGTTCTCTCCAAAGCGCTTAGTTTAGTGCTCTAAACTAAGAGAAGCAGCGTGGCTCATTGGAAAGAGCACGGGCTTTGGAGTCAGGGCTCATGAGTTCTAATCCCAGCTCTGCCACTTGTCAGCTGTGTGACTGTGGGCAAGTCACTTAACTTCACTGTGCCTCAGTTCCCTCATCTGTAAAATGGGGATTAAGACTGTGAGCCCCACGTGGGACAACCTGATTCCCCTGTGTCTACCCCAGCGCTTAGAACAGTGCTCGGCACATAGTAAGCGCTTAACAAATACCAACATTATTATTATTATTATTATGCTCTGTACAAATAGTACAAATACCATTGATTGATTTGAGAAGTAGGAAACATGGCCAAGAGAAGCAGCATGGCCTAGTGGAAAGAGCACCGGCCTGGGAGTCATAGGTCATGGGTTCTAATCCCGGTTCTTCCACATGTCTGTTGTGTGACCTTGGGCAAGTCATTTAACTTCTCCGTGCCACAGTCACCTCGTCTTAAAATGGGGATCAAGATTGTGAGCCCCTTGAGGGACGTGGACTATAATTGGACTATCTCCAACCTGACTACCTTGCATCTACTCCAGTGTTAAGAACAGTGCTTGGCACATAGGAAACACTAAACAAATACCACAATTATTATTATTATTACAAGAAGCCTGCCAATAAGGAAGTGAAAAGCACCAAGGGACTTGTTCGTGATCAAATTCAGCTTACTCTTGGCTTCCCTGTTCCCCATCCCCTTCAACCCTATCATCGACTGATGCCAACTGGGTGCTGAGAGACATCCTGGGCTCTCAGGATAAACCTACCAAAAATGCAGCATGGCCTAGTGGAAAGAGCAAAGGCCCATGAGCCAGAGGACCTGGCTTCTAATCCTAGCTCTACCACCTGCCTGCCATGTGACCTTGGGTAAATCACTTAACTTCTCTATGCCTCAGTTTCCTCAACTGTAAAATGGGGATTCAATACCTGTTCTCCCTCCTACTTGACTTTTACCTTCATGTGGGCCAGGGACTGTGTCCCACTTGATTAAGTATGTCCCACTTCTCTTGATTAGAGAAGCAGCGTGGCTCAGTGGAAAGAGCCCGGGCTTGGGAGTCAGAGGTCGTGGGTTCTAATCCTGGCTCCACCACTTGTCTGTTGTATGACCTTGGGCAAGTCACTTAACTTCTCTGTGCCTCAATGACCTCATCTGTAAAAGTGGGGATTAAAAAATGTGAGCCCCACATGGGACAATCTGATTACCCTGTATCTCCTCCAGCGCCTAGAACAGTGCTCAGCACATAGTAAGCGCTTAATAAATACCATTATTATTATTATTAATTTGAATCTATGCCAACACTTAGAACAGTGATTAATGCATAGTAAGCGCTTAACAAATACCATTAAAAAGAAAGTGAGGTGCTCGATCCTTGCCCTCAAGAAATGGCAACTAGTCTTGAGCGGGGAATCTCAGGAGGATGGGAAAAGGCCAGCCATCAGAAACCAGTCAAGATCCACGAATGTCACTGCATTTTAAGAATCAAACTGACGTTGATGAATCTGTGCTTCCCTGAAATAGATGCTCCATGTTCCCATTTTGAGCCAACCAGTGTTTATTGAGCAGCTACAGGATTGTAGTGTCAGTCTTGGGCACCAAAATGCATATCAAAGAAGATCATCGCCTGCCCTCAGGAAGCTGATGTTCTAACTTGGAAAACAAGATGGATGTGACTGAAAATAGCTAACATATCTGTAGATATAGGACACTAGACCACTCCTGAGCCAACCAAGAATTCATCCGATCCAGGATTCTGTCTCCAATAGGGGCAACAGGAAGCTTGGAGGAACTGTGTTATGGGACCCTCTAGAAACTCATTCTAATAGGGCTAAGCCAGCAGCGTCAGTAATAATCAGTGAAGGTTGACTGTGTATGAAGTCTTTTATTGAGTGCCCAGTATTTACCGAGCACTGTATTAGATGCTTACTGAGAGCAGAGCGTTGTTAATTGCTTCAGAACATACAATAGAAGCTAAAAGGTAGAAAAACAGCATGGCCTAGGAGGAAGAGCATGGACCTGGGAGTCAGAGAACCTGGGTTCACACAGCAGAAAAATGGCAGAGCTGGCAGTGGACCCCAAGTCCTGACTCCCTGGCCCATGCTCTGTCCACTAGGCCCTGCTGCCTCCTGGTCTCCTCTTGGTAGAGCCTTGATTGCTGACCTCCCTAATGTCAGAGGGTGCCAGCTGGGTGAGAGCAAGGGGGAGCAGCAGCAGTGACGGCTTCGGGATCATTCGTGCGGCACCAGAAGGCCGGATCCAATATTTCCCTTCCCCTTCTGGGGCGTTCTTTTCTTGAAGGAAAATTCTACCAGGCAGGGACCTTGACTTCTACTTTTACAGTATGTTCCCCAACATCTAGTACAGTGCTCTGTCCACAGTTGGTCCTGGTACAATACTCTGCACCCAGTAGACCCACAGTACAGTGCTGTATGCACAGTAGGCTCCCAGTACAGTGTTCTGCACCTAGTAGGTCTTCAGTACCTAGTAGGTCTTCAATACAGTGCTCTGCATGCAATAGACCCTCAAAATAGTGCATATACACAGAAGGCTCCTGGTACAGTGCTCTGCACAGAGTTACTTCCACTCTACCCCCTCTAGACTATACCAACTCTGTTGTATTGTACTCGCCCAAGTACTTAGTACAGTGTTGTGCACACAGTAAGTGCCCTATAAATGCCATTGATATAGTACTATATATATAGTAGTCTCCCAGCATAGTGCTCTGCGTGCCATAGACTGTATAGTGTTTTACTTCCAGACATTTAATACAGGCTCTGCCCACAATAGACACTCCGTACAGTACTCTGCACACAAAAAGCACTCGGTTCCATACTCTGCATTCAGTAGATGCTTAATAAACATGGATCTTAATGATGATCAGTCTGTCATGGCCTAGTGGAAAGAGCCCAGGTCTGGGAGTCAGAAGGATTTGGGTTCTAATCCCAGCTCTACCAACTTGTCTGCTGTGGGACCTTGGGCAAGTCACTTCACTTCTCTAGGCCTCAGTTACCTCATCTGTAAAATGGGAATTAAGAATGGGAGCCCTTTGTTGGACAGGGACTATGTCCAACCCCATTATCCTGTACCTACCCTAGCGCTTAGTACAGTGTCTGGCACATAGTAAGCACCTAACATTTGCCTTCGAGAAAATAACAGTCTGGTGGAGGAACGTATATGGGACAAACATTCCTACCAAACGCTGGAATAATTTCTTGTCATTATGGGCCCATGTGAAAGTTGTCGCTGCCACTGGCTTCTCTGAGCCCAGAGCAGTGTGGTTCCAGGAGGAAGAAATTAGTTTGCAGGAAGAATGAGTCATGATCCATTTGCCTTGCATCCCCTGAGCAGTTACTCCCTTCACCCCGGCTACCCCCTGGCCTCCACTGAACCAGAAGCTAACTTGAACCTCTGTCCCTACCTTCATCACTGTCTTCCCCCATGCCCCATCCCCATCAGCCTCTGATAACCGAGCAAAACATTTGCATTGCTTTAAGTAAATGAAACCAGAGGGATTGTGGGCCGGGGAGAGGGTGTCTGACCCAGCTGTCAACATCCTCCGCCAGGAGAAGGAGTGTGATTTGATTTAGAGTGTTGACTTCTGGATGTTAGCAAGATGTCTTTGACTTTCAACTCACTGCCCCATCAGCGTGTTAACCCGGCTTTCTGCTGGGGAAATCAGACACTCCTCAGAATATAGAACTGCCGCAAGGTACTTTCTCCATCCCCTGCACCTGCTGAAGCTATTCGTGCTAGGTCTTTGTAGCATGGGAAGAGGAAACAGAGCAAGAGTGAAAGCATTTTAAACCAGATGTTGGCTATCTGTTCTCTCTCTCTCTCCCTGCCCTTTTGACATGCTCGAGAATAGCACTTGTCATTGCCTAAGTAGGTGTGACACTTTTTACTGGCATTTAGGCAATAATGCACATTGCTTCAGCAACAGTCATTTTCCTCTAGGTTAGAAATATGACAATCGATGTAAAGCTATCATTGTGTCTTCAAGGCGAGTTGCCATTTTACTTCAGACTTCAAAGCTTTTGTTGCAGGACTTATTGCTCCAGCTCTTGGGCATAATGCCTGCTTGTCTGCATGTCTGCATGCATTTTTATGGTATTTGTTAGGCACTTACTATGTGTGCCTATCACTGTACTAAGCACTGGGGTAGATACAAGGTTGGACACAGTTCGTGTCCCTCATGGGGCTCACAGTCTTAATGCCCATTTTAGAGGTGATGTAACTGAGACAGAGAAATGAAATGACTTATCCAAGGCCATGCAACAGACAAGTGGTAGAGCTAAGGATTAGAATGCAGGTGCTCTGACTCCCAGGCCTGTGCTCTATCCATTGGACCACACTGCTTCCCATGCTGTTCATTCAGTAGCTCTGCCACTTGTCAGCTGTGTGACTGTGGGCAAGTCACTTAACTTTTCTGTGCCTCAGTTACCTCATCTGTAAAATGGGGATTAAGAAAGTGAGCCTCATGTGGGACAACTTGATTACCCTGTATCTACCCCAGTGCTTAGAACAGTGCTCTGCACATAGTAAGCGCTTAACAAATACCAACATTATTAGTAGTAGTAGTATTTATTTAGTGCTTATTATGTGCAGAGCACATCATCCTTTTCCCCATTGTCCTGTTTGCCCCTGCCTATCCCCCATGGCTCTCAACTCCAGGGTTCTGCACTCCTTTCCTCTCCTCTATCAATCAATCAGTGGTATTTATTGAGTGTTCTCTGTGTGCAGAGGGCTTGGGAGAGTACAGTGCAATGGAATTGGTAGATATGTTCCCTCCTCTGCTCTGATCAATGCGATGACTCAAATGGTTTTATTTTTTTGATGACTTCTGGGTATAAATGTGGAGCCACAGCCACTGCACATCTTCCCTGAGAAGCACTGTAGGTTCACACACAGCACTTGGCTGCTGTGTGACCTTGGATAAGTCACTTCACTTCTCTGGGCCTCAGTTACCTCATTTATAATGAAGATTGAGATTGTGAGCCCCACGTGGGACAGGGACTATGTCCAACTCAATTTGCTTTGTATCCACCCCAGTACTTAGTACAGTTCCTGGTACATAGTAAGCACTTAACAAATAACATAATTATTATTGGGCAAAAATCTTATAGAACGGACCACAGGTCAAGCTCTTCCATGGACCTGCATAAGGTTGCCAGGCTTCCTCTGCCCCTGGAACTCTCCTCTCTTTAAGATGTACCAACTGTAATAATAACAATAATAATAATAATGATAATTGTCATATTTGTTAAATGCTTATTGTGTGCCAGGCACTGTACTAAGTGCTGGGGTAGATACAAGGCAATTGGGTCAAATACAGACCCTGTCCCACATAGGGATCACAGTCTTAATTCCCATTTTACAGATGAGGTAATTGAGACACAGGGAAGTGAAGTGACTTGCCCAAAGTCGCCCAGCAGACAAGTGGCAGAGCTGAGATTAGAATCCAGGTCCTTCTGACTCCCAGGCTCATGCTGTATCAACTAAGCAACACTGCTTCTCCAAGCTCCTTGTGGACAGGGAGCATGTCTACCAACTCTGACAGGTTGTACTCTCCCAAGCACTTAGTACAGTGCTCTGCACATAGTATGAACACAATAAATATCAGTGATTGATTAATTGACTTGCCGAGCACAAGTGATTCCTCATTACAAGAGGCTACCGTCAATTAGTCAATTGTATTTATTGAGCCCTTACTGTTTGCAGAGCACTGTACTAGATGTGTGGGAGAGTTCAATATAGCAAAGTAACAGTCACATTTCCTATTCACAGTGAGTTTACAGTCAAGATGGGGCGAAAGACATTAAATAAATAAATTACAGATATGTACATAAATGCTGTGGAGCCGGGAGGAGGGATGAATAAAGGGAGCAAGTCAGTGACGCAGAAAGGCGTGGGTGAAAAGAAAAAAAGGGCTTAATCAGGGAAGACCTCTTGGAGGAGATGTGCCTTCAATAAGGCTTTGAAGGGGAGTAAAGTAATTGTCTTTCAGATATGAGGAGGGAGGGTGTTCCAGGCCAGAGACAGGACGTGGGCAAGAGATCGGTGGTGAGATAGATGAGATTGAGGTTCAGTGAGAAGGTTAGCATTAGAGGAGCAAAGTCTGCAGGCTGGGTTGTAGCAGGAGAGTAGCAAGGTGAGGTAGGAGGGGGCAAGGTGATTGAGTGTTTTAAAGTTAATGGTGAGGAGCTTCTTGATGCAAAGGTGAATGGGCAACTACTGGAGGGTCTTGAGTCATGGGTAAACATGTCCTAAACATTTTTATAGAAAAATGATTTGGGCAGCAAAGTGAAGTATGGACTGGAGTGGAGAGAGAAGGAAGGCTTGGAAGTAGCAAGGAGGCTGATACAGTAATCAAGGTGGAATAGGATAAGTGATTGGATTAACGTGGTAGTAGTTTGGATAGAGAGAACAGGGTGGATTTTAGCAATGTTGTGAAGGTCAAATGAATAGGATTTAGTGATGGATTCAATATAATCATAATAATGTTGGCATTTGTTAAGCGCTTACTATGTGCAGAGCACTGTTCTAAGCGCTGGAGTAGACACAGGGGAATCAGGTTGACCCACGTGGGGCTCACAGGCTTAATCCCCATTTTACAGATGAGGTAACGGAGGCCCAGAAAAGTTAAGTGACTTGCCCACAGTCACACAGCTGACAAGTGGCAGAGCTACTGAATGAACAGCATGGGAAGCAGTGTGGTCCAATGGATAGAGCACAGGCCTGGGAGTCAGAGCACCTGCATTCTAATCCTTAGCTCTACCACTTGTCTGTTGCATGATTCGAGGCGAGTCAAGAATAATGCCAAGGTTATGGGCTTGTGAGAAAGGAAGGATGGTGGTGCCATCTACAGCAATGGGAAAGTCAGGAGGAGGACAGGATTTAGGTGGGAAGATGAAGAGTACTGTTTTAGTCATGTTAAGTTTGAAGTGGTGGGAGAACATCCAAGTAGAGATTTCTTGAAGGCAGGAGAAAATGCGAGACTGCAGAGAGGGAGATAGATCAGGGCTGGCTGGAGTTACAGATTTGGGTATCATCTGCTAGTAGTTAAATCCATGGGAGCTAATAAATTCTCCAAAGCAGTAGGTGTAAATGGAAGACAGAAGGGAACTCAGAAATGAACCTTGAGGGACAGTCACAATCAAGGGATGGGAGGCAGAGGAGAGGCCTGTGAAAAAGACTGAGAATGTGCAGCCAGAGAGATAGGAGAACCAAGAGGAGGACAGTGTCAGTGAAGCCAAGATTGTACAATGTTTCCAGGAGAAGGGGGTTTTTGACAGTACTGAAGGCAGCTGAGAGGTCAAGGAGGATTAGGATGGAGTAGAAGCCATTGGGTTTGGCAAGAAGAAGATCACTGGTGATCTTTGACGGGGTGGTCTGTGGAGTGAAGGGGACAGAAGCCAGATGGGAGTGGTCAAGGAGAGAATTTGAGGAGAGGAAATTGAGACAGTGGGTGTAGACAACTTGCTTAAGGAGTTTGGAAAAAATGTTGGAGGGAGATGGGGAGATAACTGGAGAGAGCTGTGGGATATAGGGAGGGTTTTTAGCATAGGGGAGACAGGAGCATGTTTGAAAGCAGTGGGGAAGAAGCCATTGGAGAGCGAACAGTTGAAGATGGCAATTAGGGAGGGAAGAAGGGAGAGGGCAAAGGAATGAGGTCAGATGTACAGGTGGAAGAGGTAGATTTTGAGAGAAGGCAGGAGATCTCTTCTAGAGATAATGCTGGGAAGGATGGGAGATTTGAAGAAGGGGCTGGAAGAGGGGAGGGATTGAAGAGGGGCAGAGGAGATTTTAGGGAGATCATGCCTGTTAGAGTCAATTTTCTCAATAAAGTAGGTGGCCAGGTCATTAGTGTCAAGGATTGGGGGAGGTATGGGGACAGGAGGTTTGTAGAGCGAGTTATATGTCTTGAACAACTGGCAAAGACCTGGGTATCAATAAGGGTGGAAAAATAATTGTACTGGGCAGAGGGTAGGGCAGAGATAAAGCACGCAATGATAAACTTGAAGTGGGCAGGGAACGTGTCTGTTTACTGTTGTACTGTACTTTCCCAAGCGCTTAGTTCAGTGCTCCACACACAGTAAGCACTCAATAAATATGATTGAATGAATAAATTAATGATGAGGTCGACCTGATATCTAGATTTCCGCCAGCAGCTCTGTGTGCAGCTCGTGCACAAGAGCAAAGGAGGCAGACTGTGGAGGTGATCCAGGGTTGTGGGTTAGTGGTAAGAGATCGCCGAAGGGATAGGGGAGTGAGTGAGTTGAGTTCAGTAGAGAGGGTGGTGTTGAGAGAGTCTGGTCCTGCTCTCTCAGAATAAAGGCTGGGCAAGTCACCACCATGAAGCCACAGATTCAGAGGAGCAAAGGTGTCTGGGAATTTAATGGTGATGGTGGAGGATGGGGATGAGGCGGTGCTCACAGATCAGTCACCCCAGCTTTTCACGTTGTCTCTGCCTCCCCTTGGGACCCTTGCATACAATTTTCTCAGAATTGTAGCCACTTGTCCAATTTCATATCAGATGGTCTGGTTTACAAAGTGTCTACCCTGTCTGATATGGACCTTTACCCCTTTCCGTCCAGTATTTAACAGTAACATCTCCTCCGCTGTTCTCTCCCCTTCCCTTCAGGCTTGTTTTTCCTCCTGTCTCTAGGACACCTCCACCTGGATGTCTACCCACCACTTATAACTCAACATGTCCAAAACTGAACTCCTTATCTTCCCTCCCAAGCCCTGTCCTCTTCCTGACTTCCCTGTCACTGTGGATGGTGCGACCATCCTTCCCGTCTCTCAAGCCTGCAACCTTGGTGTCATCCTTGACTCAGCTCTCTCATTCACCCCACACATCCAATCCGTCACCAATGCCTGCCGGTCTCACCTTTACAATATCGCCAAGATCCGCCCTTTCCTCTCCATCCAAACGGCTATCTTACTAGTACAAGCTCTCATAATATCCCGGCAGAATTATTGTGTCAGCCTTCTCTCTGTTCTCCCTTCCTCCTGTCTCTCCCTGCTCCAGTCTATTCTTCATTCCACTGCCCAGATCATCTTCCTGCAGAAACGGTCTGGGCAAGTCACTCCCCTCCTTAAAATCCTCCAGTGGTTGCCTATCAACCTCTGCCCGAAAAAAAACTTCTCACTCTGGGCTTCAAGGCTCTCCATCACCTTGCCCCCTCCTACCTCTCCTCCCTTCTCTCTTTCTACTGCCCACCCCGCAGGCTCCACTCCTCTGCCACTTCCCTCCTCACCGTCCCCCGTTCTCGCCTATCCCGCCGTCGACCTCTGCCCCATGTCCTTCCACTGTCTTGGAATGCCCTCCCTGCTCACCTCGGCCAAACTAACTCTCTTCCCCTCTTCAAAGCCCTACTGAGAGCTCACCTCCTCCAAGAGGACTTCCCAGACTGAGCTTCCCCTTTTCCCTCTGCTTCCTCTGCTCCCTCTCTGCTGCCCCTTCACCTCCCCTCAGCTAAGCCTCCTTTCCCCCCCTTTCCCTCTGCTCCTCCCCCCTCCCTTCCCCTAACCTCAGCACTGTGCTCATTTGTATATATTTTTATTACCCTATTTATTTTGTTAATAAGGTGTACATCCCCTTGATTCTATTTATTGTGATTAAGTTGTCTTGTTTTTTGTCCGTCTGTCTCCCCTGATTAGACTGTAAGCCCGTCAAAGGGCAAGGATTGTCTCTATCTGTTGCCAAATTGTACATTCCAAGCGCTTAGTACAGTGCTCTGCACATAGTAAGCACTCAATAAATACTATTGAATGAATGAATAATAATAGTAATAATAATAATTGAAGCATTAGTTGAGCACTTACTATGTGCCAGGTACTGTACTAAGCACTTGGATGGATACAAACAAATCGGGTTGGACACAGTGCCTGTCCCACATGGGGCTCACAGTCTTAATCCCATTTTACAGATGAGGTACCTGAGGCGTGGAGTAGGTAAGTGTCTTAAGGCTTATGCTATGATGGGGGAAAAACTATGGAGATATTGAACTTTGGTGCCACTATTACATAGTAAACTTCCTCATAATATTGCGAAGTTTACCTTGGCTTAAGAACTCACCTTCCTCTCCCTTTGAAATATTTGAACTCATTCAGTCGTACTTATTGAGCCCTTACTGGGTACAAAGCACTGTACTAAGAGCTTGGGAGACTATAATATGACAATAAACAAACTCATTTCCTGCCCACAATGAGCTTATACAGTCTAGAGATTATTTTATAATAGAGTGATTAAAGCCCATTTCAATTTAGCCTTAGTTAATGACATCTGAAGCAGAGTGACCTAGTGGATATAGCCCAGGCCGGGGAGTTAGAGGACCTGGGTTCTAATACCGGTTCCCCCACTTGTGTCTGCTGTGTGGCCTTGGGCAAATAGCTTCATTTCTATGTGCCTCAATTCTCTCATCTGGAAAATAGAGATTAAGACTCTGAGCCCCATGTGGGACAGGGACTGTGTCCAAACCAATTTGCTTGTATCTACCCCAGAACTTAGTACAGTGCCTGGTATAGGAAAGCACTTAACAAATACCATTATTATTATTATTTTTGGTTGTGGTAGATCTCTAGCATGTTAGTACAAGGGGCTATTATGCTGGGTAGGATGTGGAAGGTAACACTTTATAAATTAAGCACCGTATTTGCAAGAATACAAAAAAATCAAACTTAAAATCTTTCCTCATTGTCAACAATTTATATTGCTGTTGATCATACACCTATATGTATTGTGTTTTTTCACTGTTTAATATATTGATATTGCTCAATTTTGGGATTTTTAGGTTTACATTAATGCTCCTTGCATTATTTCCAGTGGGAGACTATACTTTGCTTAGCTCTCTATCACTTCACACTCTATTTTCATTAAACCAATGGGAATACATAGCCGTTGACTGTAAACGCTTTAGTTGATCAGAAACACCTTGAGGGCAGGAACAGTGTTCTTAATGCCTATCTTTGCCTTCCAAGTGCTTAATCTGCCACACTGCATCCAATAGGCACTCAGTAAATATCATTGTTGATGATGATAATGATGTGGTGGTTGTGGTGGTGCTCAGCCCAGTTTCCCATATTTAATTTTTTAAGATATTGGAGCTGAAGAGGCCACTTGTCTGCTGTTTGGCCTTGGGCAAGTCACTTCACTTCTCTGTGCCTCAGTTACCTCACCTGTAAAATGGGGATTGAGGCTTTAAGCCCCAAGTCGGACAGGAACTGTGTCCAACCCAATTTGCTTGTATGCACCCAGTGCTTATTAGAGTGCCTTACACATAATAAGTGCATAACAAATACCACAACTATATTTAAGAAGGTCATTAGACTTAAGAACATTAGAAAGATTGATCAGCTTTCTTCTAAGGAGGAGTTGAGCAGGTCAGGGCTCTCCAGTCTGGAGAGACCTAGGCCGACAGGATTGAAAAGTATAAAACCATGATGGAAGTGGACAGGAAGAACACAGAATAATTGTTCCATATATACCACTCCACCAGGAAGAGGGAATACTCCTTGGGGTTTGAAAGCTAGAAAAGCAGCATGGCCTAGTGGATACAGCACAGGCCTGCAAGTCAGAGGACATGGATTCTAATCCAGGCTCTGCCACTTATCGGCTTTGTGACCTTAGGTAAACCACTTCACTTCTCTGTGCCTCAGTTACCTCACCTATAAAATGGAGATTAAGACTGTGAGCCCCTTGTGGGACATGGGCTGAATTCAACCTCATTAGCATGTATCTACCCCAGCACTTAGAACAGTGTCTGGCAAATAGTAAACTAATACCATTAAAAATAAAACTAGAATATTGTGATTTAATAATAATCACAGGGTAGGCTTCCAGAGGAGATGAGATTTTAGGAAGGCTTTGAAGATGGAAAGAGATTATCTAAACCCTGATTCTCAGCAGTGTGGATTATCAATCCAGGCCTCCTTGCTTTCACTTTTTCTCCTCCCTGTTCACCCTGTCCACCGGAAGGTCTTGAGTTTCCCTAGAGAGGCCTGAGTGAAGGAAGATAGGTGAAACACAGAAGGGTCAGTTCTGTTATTGGTGAGTTGCTTGGATAAAAAAGTTGTAGGAGAGACTGTTAGAGTCATCTGTGGGATTCCTCCAGTAACATGAAGGTTAACTGTCCCTTAATTCCTATCTGGAATGAACCATCTAATATCGCTGACTTTTCTTTCTACATTTCTCACTTTTTCCTCTAATAGCCCACTGTGGGCTTAACATCTACAGTTTTTTTCTGTGATATTTGTTAAGTGCTTACTTCGTGCCAGATAGTATACTAAGCACTATAGTAGATACAAGCTAAACAGGCTGGACACATTCCACATCCCACAGGGACTCACAGTCTTAAGCCTCATTTTACAAATGAGGGGACTGAGGGACAGAGAAGTGACTTGTCCAAGGTCACACAGCAGATAAGTGGCAGAGCCTAGATTAGAAACCAGGTCCTTCTTACTCCCAGGCCTGTGATCTATCCACTAGGCAATGCACAAATCTGTTTAATCCTCCAAAGTCTTCAAATATCACTAACTTTCTGTAAATGAATCCAAACCCCTGTGAACCTACTGATATTTTCAACCTGCCCAGCTTCCTGTGGGAACAAATTCCTTTTACAAGCTGTTTTCTTTTGTGTGATTTGAACCTACCACCCTCAAGTTTCCTGGGAGTACTGGAGCTAAACCCTTTACCATTTGGGATGAGCTAACAGCCTCATTTGTATAGACATTTCCTGAAATAAGGTTATTTCACCGCGGTGGTGATCCAGTTTTCCAGGACTCTGGTTTGTTGTCCCACCCCAAATCTGGGGCTCTGCCTTTCTCTAGACTGTGAAATGACAAAGTCAGTCACCCCGGGATTCCTGGGTGACACTCCTGCACCCAGCTCGCTCCCAGTAATCCCTGAAGCTCTTCAGGAATTTAAACCATGCAAATGAGGACCTGGAGACATTCCTGAGATGGGGTAACAGTGTAGCCTAGTAGATAGAGAGCAGGCCTGGGAGGACCTGGGTTCTAATTCCAGCTGTCTCACTTGCCTGATGTGCGACCTTGGGCAAGTGTCTTAATTTCTCTGGGTCTCGGTTTCCTCCTCTGTAAGAGGGAGATTCAATATCGGTTCTCCCTCCCTCTTAGACTGGGAGCCCCATGTGGGACAGGGAAGGTGTCCAATATGATTATCTTGTATTTACCCCAGTGCTTAGTACAGTGCTTGGCACATAGTAAGTGCTTAACAATAATGATAGTAGTAGTAGGAGCAGCAGTAGTAAGGCACATCTTAGTTAATCTTCACTTGCCTTCTGGGTCTAGCCATCTGGGCACTTGGAACCTCCATCTTTCCCTTGGACATTGGTCTGATGATAGCCCACTCCAACCCCTTGAACTTTTGTCCATATTCTCTTTTTTGTTGTTGTTGTTAATGGTATTTGTTAAGTGCTTACTATGTGTCGGGCACCATACTAAGGCTGGGGTAGATGCAAGCTAATCAGGTTGGACGCACTCTGTGTCCCTCATGGGGCTCACAGCCTTCATCCCCATTTTTCAGATGAGGGAATTGAGGCACAGATAAATTAAGTGATTTGCCCAACTTCACACTGCAGCCAAGTGGCAGAGCCGGGATTAGAACCAAGGTCCAAAGACTCCCAAGTCCGTCCTATCCACTAGGCCACAATGCTTCTCGTCAAACACTTACCTAGTCACCTATCCATCATACCATTCTCTTTTGAGAAGCAGCATGGCTTAGTGGATAGAGCACAGGCCTAGAAGTCAGAAGGACCTGGGTTCTAATTCCTCTCTGCCACACGTCTGCTGTGTGACCTTGGGCAAGTCAGCTAACTTCTCTGGGCCTCAGTTACCTCATCCATAAAAATGGGAATTAAGACTGGGGACTGGGAGCCCCATGTGGGACAGGGATTGGGTCAAACCTGATTAACTTGTATCTACCCCGGCGCTTAGCACAGTACTCAGAACATATTGAGTTCTTAACTAGTACCATAATAGATAGGAGGGAAAATAATAATAATTAACTATTTAGTGCCTGTCCTCCCTGTGGACTGTTACCTTCTTGAAGATGGAGGGTGTGGCTTTTACCACTTTGGGCTCTTCCAAGCATTTAGCACAATACTCTGCACTTTATAAAACAATCACTGAATGGTAATGATGAATAATCCCGGTGAGTTTACCTCATCAGGAGAACTGGGTGAGGACTGAGCCAGAGCAGTTGCCCTGCAATGCCCTCCCTGCCCATCAAACCCACTCTCACCGGCCCTGCCTCTCTCTCCCTCTCTCCTCCAACTTCATCCATCCTCATAGAGGTCATGGGGAAGAGTGAAGGGGCTTGGCTTGTGGAGACAGACCAGACCAGACCCTGAGGAGCCCAGTGGCCCCTGAATGTGGTTATGTATGCCAGCCCTCCATCCCCACCCCGGGTTGCTGGCGCACCAAGTATGGAAAGAAACATCTTGGCGTGAAATAGATTTTTCTCTGAAAATCTCTCGGCACACAAGGTCTAGGGGGCTAGTCAGTCAGTCAATCGTATTTATTGAGTGTTTACTGTGTGCAGAGCACTGTACTAAGCACTTGGGAAAGTACAATATAACAGACACATTTCCTGCCCTCAGTGAGCTTACAGTCTAGAGAGGGAGGTAGACATAAATGTAAATAGATAAATTACAGATTTATACGTAAGTGCCGTGGGGCTGGGGGGAGGGGGGGATGATAAAGGGAGCAATTCAGGGTGACGCAGAAGAGAATGGGAGAATAGGAAAGAAGGGTTTAGTCAGGGAAGGTCCCTGGGGGGAGATGTGCCTTCAGTAAGGCTTTGAAGGTGGGGAAGAGTCACTGACAGATATGAGGAGGGAGAGTGTTCTAGGTCAGAGGCAGGACGTGGGCGAGAGGTCGGCAGTGAGGTAAACGAGCTCAAGGTACAGTGAGAAGTTTAGCTTTAGAGGAGCAAAGTGTGTGGGCTGGGTTGTGGGAGGAGAGTGGTGAGGTGAGGTAGGACAGAGTAAGGTGAGTGAGTGCTATAAAGCCAATGGTAAGGGGTTTCTGTTTAATGCGGAGGTGGATGGGCAACCACTGGAGGTTCTTGAGGAATGGAGATATGTGTGCTGCATGTTTTTTGTAGAAAAATGGTCCAGGCAGCAGATTGAAGTATGGACTGGAATGGGGAGAGAAAGGAGACAGGTTGGTCAGCAAGGAGGCTGATACAGAAATCAAGATGGGTTAGGGTAAGTGATTGGATTAACCCCATCTGCTCTGTACCTAAGCCTTGGCAAATCTTGTGCAGTTGGAAGCCCTGAAGATTTCGCTCAGACTTGTGCAGGAAACAGGTGAACCACAGCATTATACAAAAGAAGCTCTCAGTGGGACATCATCTTTATCTACATACACCTCTCCCCACCACCCCCCACAAAAACACATGCCCACAAACACACCCTTATCCTTTTCCCACACACATGCATAAAGGAATGGCTAACTGGCTCACACCCCAACCTCACGTTCCACTCATTCAGACCACAGTGACTGCTTTCTGCCCCTCCCGATTAAACAGTCCATGGAGGGCTGTACCACTCGTCGTCCATTCAGAGCAGCCACCAGCCTGAGAGGGTCAGCATGCCTCTTCAAACCGAGCCCTCGGGAGCCTGAGCGTAAACACCTCTCGGCTGCCTGAGGTTTACCCCAAGGCACAGGAGCGATTCCAAAACCCTCGAATTTATAGAGTCCGTTGATCTTCCCACTGCTATCCCATTTCATACTCCATTTTGCCCTCAAATATCCCTGAGAGGTAAGGAGAGGCTGCCATCATCATTCCCACACCGTGGCTTAGGGGAAAGAGCACAGGCCTGGGAGACAGAGGACCTATGTTCTAATTCTGGCTCCACCACTTGCCAACTATGTAACCTTGGGCAAGTCACCTCAGTTTCCTAATAACAATTGTGATATTTGTTAAGCGCTTACTATACACCAAGCACTGTACTAAGCGCTGCGGTAGATGGTGTTGTCTTATGCTATCGAGTCGTGTCCGACCCGCAGCAGTGCCACTGGACACATCTCTCCCAGAATGCCCCACCTCCATCTGCAATCGTTCTGGTAGTGTATCCATAGAGTTTACTTGGTAAAAATAAGGAAGCTGGTTCAGGATAATTAAGTCCTACATGGGGCTCAAAGGGTACATAGGAGGGAGAACAAATATTGAATCCCCATCTGTAAAAGAGATTGAGTACCTGTTCTCCTTCTAGTGGGGGACAGAGATGAAACCAACCTGGCTATCTTTTATCTACTCCCCTGCTTAGTTCAGTGCTTGGCACATAGTAAGCACTTGACAAATACTACAATTATTATTATCGTTATTCATTGTTAATGTGTGTGTTAGCTCACTGTGAGTAGAGAAGGTGACTACCAACTCTCTTAAATTGTATTCTCCCAAGTGCTTAGTACATGCTCTGCGCACACAAGCACTCAATAAATATGATTGATTGATTGAGTGGCAGAGCTCTGGCAGAGTGATGGAGGAGAGCAGAACTGGAGGCCCATGTATTTTACCTTCTGCCAACTGATCTCCAGAAATCCATTAATACTGGTTGACAGCTCGGCCTGATGCTCAAACAATCCTCTAGATCAAAAGAGCCTGGCAGGCCATGGGAGGTGGCCTGGAACCTGCCCCTCTGTGGACTGGGAGAGGCAAGCCAATCACAGTGTAACTGGAGGAAGGCCTGCCTTTCTGTGGGATAGAGGCTCTCTTTAAACCGTAGAGTCAGCCTGAGTTAGAGTTAGGGTGAGGGTTAGACAGTGCTTACAGAAGGCCAGCCTAGAGTACAGGCTTGGGAGTCAGAGGATGTGAGTTCTAATCCTGGCTCTGCCACTTGTCTGCTGTGTGACCTTGATGAAACCACTTAACTTCTCTGTACCTCAATTACCTCATCTGTAAAATGGGGATTAAAACTGTGAGCCATGCATAGGGCAGCCTGATTACCTTGTATCTATTCCAGTGGTTAGAACAGTGCTTGGCACATAGTAAGCACTTAAATATTATCATTATTATTATTATCATTATTATTATTATATTTGACCACTCTGAGCTGGGCAAATTTCACCGTCCCTCCCCAGCACGTGATGCTGCATGTGCTATACCAGGCGCATAGAGAAACAAAGTGTTGTCACATGGGGATCATGTCTCCTAACTCTATTGTACTTTGCCAAATGCTAGAACAGTGCTCTGCACCCAGTGAGCACTCCATACATACTATTGATTAATTGATTGATAATAAAAACAAATGATAAATGTAATCCACTGGCAATTTAAATCTTACAAGGAGCGGATCTCCAAGTTGCCCTATTTTAAAACTTCTGAATGGAACTGTGAGGCCTGGACACTGGCTTCCCCCTCCAATCAATCAGTCTATCAGTGGTATTTTATTGAGTGATTACTGTGCAGGGCACTGTGCTAAACTCTTGGTAAAGTGCAAAACAGTACAGTTGGTAGATACTATCCCTGCCCTCAAGGAATTTATGGTCTACAGCTTCTTGTGCCAGGGCTGCCTCTCTCACAAAAGAGCATCTGAAGATAACCCCAATGGTTAAGATCTCATCCATCTAAACTGCATCCATGTTAATCCAAGCACTTATTCATTCATTCAGTCAGTCAATCATATTTATTGAGCACTTACTGTGTGCAGAGCACTGTACTAAGCATTTGGGAGAGTACAATACAAAACATCCTATCCCACCTTGATTACTTACTATTATTAGAGGAGCAGCATGGTGCAGTGGATAGGGCACGGGCCTGGGAGTCAGAAAGTCATTCATTCATTCATTTGTATTTATTGAGCGCTTACTGTGTGCAGAGCACTGTACTAAGAGCTTGGAAAGTACAATTCAGCAACAGAGACAATCCCTGTGCACAATGGGCTTACAGTCTAGAAGGGGAGAGGCAGACATCAAAACAAGTAAACAGTCATCAATAGCATCAATATTAAGTAGAATTAAGGATAGATATATGTATACATCAGAACAAGTAAAGCAGATATTAATAAAAATGGAATTATAGATGTGTACCTATATACACAAGTGTTATGTAGTGGGGGGGATAGAGCAAAGGGAGCGAGTCGGGGCAAAAGCCATGAGTTCTAGTCCAGACTGCCACCTACTGCTGTGACCTTGGGCAAGTCACTTCACTTCTCTGTGCCTTGGCTACCTCATTTGTAAAATGGGGATTGAGAGTGTGAAGCCTACTGTGGGACAGGGACTGTGCCAACCCGTTTATTTTGTATCTACCCTCACACTTAGAACAGTGCCTGGCACATAAGTAGTTAACAAACATCATTATTATTACTACTATATCAACCTCCTTGCTGACCTCCCTCTTCCCCACCTGAGTCCAAACTCCACTCCGCTGCCCAGATCATATTTCAACAAAAACATCCAGTCCACATTTCCCCACTCCTCAATAGTCTCCTGTGATTTCCAATCCACATCTACATCAAGCAGAAACTCCTTATTTTAAAGCAATCACCTTACCCCCTCCTACCTCACCTCACTACTCTCCTTCAATCCACACACTTCACGCCTCTAATGCCAACCTACTCCTATTGTTGTGTTGTATTCTCCCAAGCGCTTACTACAGTTCCCTGCACCCAGTAAGTGCACAATCAATATGAATACCTCTAGTCCCTTTAGTCTCTCTAAAGACACAGAACATGACTAAACAACCTAGATGGTCATTGCTAAGAGGTACATTTCAAATCAAAGCCATTGAAATGTGGGATTTGTTTTCATTTTTGTTTCAGCCTGGTCTCCATACTTGTGAGAATTATGGCTGGGCAGGTCCAGTGTGTGCTCTTGAGAGGGAAGCTAAGGTCACAATCCCGAGAAATGTGCATTCTGGGAGAGAGGCTGCATTTCAGACTTTAACTAGGCCACCATCTGGATCTGGCTATTTAGCTTAATCTCCAGGCAGGAACAAGTGCTGCAGTTGTCAAAAATGTTTTGGAAGGGAAGACTTATTGGGATCACCTGGTATGGCTCTTCCTCCCAATCCTGGCATCTCCCTCCAAAGAGGCATTCTGTCCCAGCCCCTAAAGGGCCTTGGGCAGTTCCTGTCTCTTTTTTTTTCCCTACCCCTTTCTTCCATGCCTCCTTCTCCCCCTCTCCCTTTTCCCCTTTACCTTCTTCTTTTTCCCCTCTTTGCTCTCCTCTTTCCCTTTCCCTTTATCCCTTCACTGCTCTCCCTCTTTCCTTTTTGACCCTGCCTGCTGTAGGCTCCACCCTCTCTCTGTCCCCAACCAACTCTCCAACCCCACTCCATCTCTGCCCCCTCCTCCACCGAACTCACCCCCTAGAAGCTCTACCCTACCCCACCCATGATGTCCAGATTAGTGGTCGCCTTCCTCTCTTCTGCCTTGGCCTGCTGATTTTCCCTCCCATCTCATTCATTTTCTGCCATCATGAGTCCCTAAGATGTCAGGGGTTGCCTCCATCCCACTCTTCTGGCCCTTCCTGGATGGGGCCTCTCAACCCCAGTGAATAGCAGAGTTTGGTTTCCCTGCACATCACTGGCATAAGCAGTGTGGCCTAGTGGATAGAGCACAGGCCTGGAAGTCAGAAAGACCTGGGGTCTAATACTTGCTCCGCCACTTGTCTATTGTGTGACCTTGGGCAAGTACTTAACTTCTCTGTGTCTCAGTTCCCTCATCTGTAAAATAGGGATTAAGACTGTGAGCCCCAGGTAGGACAGGGACTGGGTCCAACCCAATCATCTTGTATCTATCCCAGTACTTAGAACATTGCCTAGCATTATTATAAAGCCATTAGTATTATTATCATTGTTACTATTATTATATGTGCTCTTCTCTCTGTCCATTTGGTGTTTCTCACTCATGGAGAGGGATAAGAGCATTCTTCTCTCTATGCTGATCTTAGAAATTTGATTCATTCTAACTGCTTTTACAGCTTGCGTTCACCTTCTGGGAACGATTTGCCCAGACATCCTGATATCGATGCACCCAAATCTACACTAGCTCAGCTATTGTTGTTGCCGCACCAACTTGTTTGAAGTGTTATCTAGGGCAACACATCTTTGTGTTAGATCAATGCTTCTGAGCCCTTCACTTCCTTTAGGTACTCACCCCATCCCGACAGTTTCCACAGCTGGTCTTCAGACTCCATCCCTGAGCCACCCCTTCCTACAAAGGCTTTCACTTCATCAGTCAATCATATTTATTGAGCACTTACTGTATGCAGAGCACTGTACTAAGCACTTGGGAGAGTACAATATAATGGACACATTTCACCATCATGTGGGCTAGATCTACACAGAGAGCTTTTCCTCCCTAAACCCCTATATCTTGCTGGAGCTCTCTCAGGAAAGCAGTTACGTTAGTGTTTAAATTATTTTGCACCCAGCTTAGTGGAAAAACCACAAGTTTGATTACCAGGGGACCTGGGTTTGAATCCTGGTTCTCACACTTGCCTGCCATGTGGTGTTGGGGAAGACAACTAGCTTCTTTGTGCCTCAGTTTCCTCATCTGTAAAATGAGGGTTAAATACCATGAGAGGCAGAACCGGGATAAGAACCCAGGTCTCCCGACTCCAAATCCTGTGCCCTATCCACTAGGCCATGTTGCTTCTCTCGTCCTCCTCCTCCTCGACAAAGATGGTAGTACAAAGGGGCAGCCCTACCCCAGACAAGTTGAGCCAAAGTGGTTAGCTAGAAGAACCTAAAGTTAGGTGCTCCCAGATAGACCATGGGCAGCGAAGCAATAATACCTACATGGCATAGTCTTGCTGTCCACTCTTTCCTGAAAGAGGAGGAAAGCCAAAAGAAGACATGACCATGAAGCAGGGCAGAACTGGAAGAACGGAGTCTCTGAGATCATATGCCCTTGGTGAAGAGCGGAATCGGTGCTCAAGCTTCATTTCTAAATGGAAATTCTCATCTGCTGGGCTGGGAGTTCAAGCCATTAGCTTGGGCCAACTCACAGCCTGCCTGGGCCATTTGACACTTTGGTGAAAGGTGCCACTCTGTGATATTTCTGCACCTGGGTGTGGGCAAGCCTCGAGGTCACGGAAGACCTCGGGAGCAGACAGACCAGCCTGGTGGTTGGAAAGGAGGAACAGTCTTGTTCCCTTCAAGCAGAGATGGCGGGAAGATCGGAAGACCCAGGTTCTAAAACTGTCAGAGGTGCCGCAAGTGACAAAGCATTTGCAAAGTGATGGATGATCTTTGCATGCCTTCAGTGAGGAATGGACTGTCAGTCACACATTGGCCTTTTCATCCTCCCTTGCATGGGCAGTGGGGAGCTTCCCTCACTGTCAGAAGGCAAACAGTCACACGCTTGCACATGTACACGTACGCACACCCATATGCACACATGCACATGTAACTGTGTGTAGTGTGTGTATATAAAATGTAAATTAGGGGATGGCCTGGACAATATTTCTTCACCAGTGCCTATTGGCCACCTCTCTCTATCCCAGCAATGACCTTGCCCCCGACAAGGGTTAACTCAATTGCAGATCTACAGTAAACCCAGTATTCTCTTACCCATTCTCCACAGGACCCCACCTCGTTAACTCAGTGGCTTTAATGTACATTTTCCCAGGATGGAAGGTGATGGGTTGTTCAAGCTAGGACAGCTGTCAGCTGGCCAAGTGACCTCACTAGGAATCACCCAGGCCAGAGGCTGAGGGACAGACAGATGACCTCTGACATCCCTTCCAAGACTTGAGTTTCTTTTTTTTTTACTCCACAGTTTAGATCCTGGGCCTCATAGCATTTGTGTCTCCATGTTCTACTCTACATTTCAATTGTCAACCAGGTTCGTTTCCCCTTTATGGCTGATAGAACTTCCTTTTCCTGTTTGGTTTTAAGAAGAATTGAAACCAAATTCTCTAGCTGTCTCCAGAAAGCAAAGCGTTCTCGGGCACCTCCGGGGCAGGCAATAGAAGTAAAAAGTCGAGTTCCCGGATTTACGATCTATCCTTGTTGGGGGGGGTGCTGTAAGACTGGATTGTCTTCTCCATGGCAACCGGGTGAGTACCAGCATGTGGGCCTGGGGGGTGGGGGTGGGCTGAGAGCTAGCCTGAATCCAAGCTTTTTAGCCTGGCACGTTGCTAATGATATCAAAGCTACTCTTTCCTAAGTGTGGATTTTGGCCAGGAGAGAGAGGAAATTTAACCCCCGTTGATGAAAATGGGTGTGATACTCCTCTGAAAACCCAAGTACTTAGTATAGTGCTCTGCACACAGTAAGCACTCAATAAATACCACTGACTGACTGACTGAAAACAGATTCCTGTTGGTCAGTATTTGTAAACATCAGTTCATTCCCTGAGTCAATCTCCGATTAGACTGTAAGCCCGTCAGTGGGCAGGGACTGTATCTGTTGCCGATTTGTACATTCGAAGGGCTTCGTACAGTCTCTGCACATACTAAGCGCTCAATAAATACTATTGAATGAGTGAATGAATCTCCTTCCCCTCCCCAAACCTTAAAGAATAGTATTGACCTAGACAGGAGAAGCAGCATGGCCTAGTGGAAAAGCACGAGCCTGGGAGTCAGAAGGACCTGGATTCTAATTCCGGTTCCACCACTTACAATTATGGCATTTGTTAAGTGCTTACTATGTGGCAGACACTATATAAGTGCTGATCTGCTGAGTGACCTTGGGCAAATCACTTCACTCTGGGCTTCAGTTACCTTATCTATAAAATGGGAATTGAAGCTGTGAGCCCCACGTGGAACAGGGACTGTGTCCAACACGTTTACCTTGGATCTACTCAAGTACTTAGTACAGTGCCTAGCACATAGTAAGTGCTTAACAAATATCACAATTATTAGTAAGTAGTTCAACCAAATCAGGAGAACCTGATTCTTTTTGACCATTTGTGTCATTATTGTTCTCCACACATTTTGATATGTGGAATCTCAGTTTGTTGTGGGAGGGGATTGTCCCTCTGTATTGCTGCTGTATTGTACTTTCCCAAGCACGTAGTATAGCTCTCTGCACATAGTAAGTGTTTAATAAATATGATTGAATGAGTGAATTTCTCAGTGCATTCTGCTGAGAGCAGTGGATACCATTGCACTGCTGGAAGGATTGTCTGCAGCTTAGCAGGAAAATAATCCTTTCTCTGATGGTGGTGGCAGCGGTGGAAGTGGTTTGTGGGAAAAGGAAGAAATGGGAAGTTTCTGACATGTTGACTGACTTCTTCCCCCCACTAAAAATGCACTTTGGAAAGGAAAGAGGCAGTCTGTCATCTCTAATTTAAATCAGATAGAATTGATTATTTTGATAAGTAAAACCAAAGGTGTCTTGAAGTGGTCCAAGTTTCTCGAGGGGCTGGGGAAGGGAGTGTCAGTGGGATGACAGTTTCAATTCTACCAAAAACTGCTGACATTTCCAAGGCTGGTTTTCTCTGGGGATGGATCGTGTTCTAAGAAACCACCATATCAGTTTGAAATGTCTGCTCCCGGTGAGGGACCTCCTCTGATAGCTGTAAAGTTGTGGTTTTTACCTTGAATTTTTCGGTTATTTAATACCCATGCTAGTGGAAAGTAGAGAACAAAGAGCTCGACCTGGTCCCTACCTCCTCTATTCTTATTGGTAAATCTGCATCAAAATTCTGTGAACAAAGGAAAGTTTAATCAAGTTGAGGGAAAATCAGAATGAGAAGCAGCATAGCCTAGTGGATAGAGCATGGGCGGGGAGTCAGAAAGACCTGGGTTCCAATCCTAGCTCCGGCACATGTCAGCTGTGTGACCTGGGGCAAATCACTTCACTTCTCCGTGTCTCAGTTTCTTCATCTGTAAAATTGGGATGAAGACTGTGGGCCCCATGTGGGACAGGGACTGTGTTCAACCTCATACACAGTGCTACATACAGTGCCTGGCACAAAATAAATGCATAACAAATACTGCAAAAAAAAAAAAAGACCAGGAACAACCAACCCTGGTACTTATTCACCTGCGGAATACCAGCCTGGAGCTTATTGCTGTGGCGTCATTGATTTCCAGCCCGCACAATGATCAACCCAGAACCATGGCTGGTGAGTTGTGGCTGGAGTAGTGAGGGTCCTCTGAAATGCCCAGTAGTTACAAGTGGGGCTAAGACATTACCTTTTGATTCGGGTTGCTTGAAAATGGCTGGCAGAGGCCACGGCAACAAAGTAGCTTGATGTAGTTGTTAGAGTAGAGGCCTAGAGGTCCAAAGGTCTGAGCTCCACTCGTGGCTCTGCCTCTTGTCAGCCATGTGACCTTGGTCCAGTCAACGTATCTGCTCCATGCCTCAGTTTCACCATCAGTAGACTGGGGATTATGTACCCATTTTCTCTTTCTCCCTTGTTCTTTGGGTCCCATGAGGGAGAGGGACTATGTGATCTGATTATCTTGTATCCACTTCAGCACTTAGTACACTGCTTGGCACACAATCAATCCATCAATGGTATTTATTGTGTACTTTTTTTGCAAACACTTTGGGGAGTACAATAGCCCATTGTTGGGCAGGGATTGTCTCTATCTGTTGCCGAATTGTACATTCCAAGCACTTAGTACAGTGTTCTGAACATAGTAAGCGCACAATAAATATGATTGAATGAATGAATGGATGAATACAATTGAGAAACAGGGGGGTCTAGAGAAAGAGCCCGGGCCTGGAGGTTAGAGGACCTGGGTTCTAATTCTGGCTCTGCCATTGGGCTGCTGTACGCAAGTCACTTCACTTAACTGTGCCTCGTTCCCTCATCTGTAAAATGGGAATTAAAACTGTGAACCCCATGTGGGACATAGACTGATTATCTTGTATCTACCACAGAGCTTAGTTCAATGGTTGGCATATAGTAAGCGCTTAACAAATGCTACAGTTATTATTGCAACTGTTAGACATGATCCTTGCCCTCAAAGAGCTTACAGTCTAAATGGGGGAGACTGACATTTAAATAAAATATGAGTTTGGGAAACAACTCTCACATCTTTCCCAGCAGTATCTCTAGAGGAGGTCTCCTGCCTTCTCTCAAAATCCACCTCCACCTCTTCATCCAACCCCAACCCTTCACACCCTTTCCAAACACGTGCCCCTTCTTTCTTCCTTCCCTGACCACCATCTTCAACAGTTTCTTCTCCTAAGGCTATTTCTCCACTGCTTTCAATCATGCTCATGTCTCCCCGATCAAACCCCTCCCTTGACCCCACAGCTCCCCCTAGTTATCGCCCCATCTCCCTCCTACCATTTTTCTCCAAACTCCTCGAGCGAGTTGTCTAATCCTGCTGTCTCCAGTTTCTCTCCTCCAACTCTCTCTTTGACTCCCTCCCACCCCTTCACTTCACAGAAACTCTCTTCTCAAAGGTCACAAATGATTTTCTTTTTACCAAAACCAGGGCCTCTACTCCATCCTAATCCTCCTCCAACTCTCTCTTTGACTCCCTCCCACCCCTTCACTTCACAGAAACTGTCTTCTCAAAGGTCACAAATGATCTTCTTTTTACCAAAACCAGGGCCTCTACTCCATCCTAATCCTCCTTGATTAGGAGCTGCCTTCAACACTGCTGACAATCCCCTTCTCCTGGAAACATTATCCAAACTCAGCTTCACTGACACTGTCCTCTCCAGGTTCTCCTCCTATGTCTCTTGCTGCTCATTCTCAGTCTTTTTCACGGAATCCTCCTCTGCCTCCTATCACCCACTGCTCATAGCAGAGTGCATTGAGGAATTCACTCATTCAGTCATATTTATTAAGTGCTTACTGTGTGCAGAGAGTGGGTGTCTGTATAATGATGGTGGGTGTCCCTCTAAGTTCAGTTCTGAGTCCTCTTCTATCCTCCATCTACACTCATTTGCTCCCATGGCTTCAACTACCACGATTAGAGAAGCAGCGTGGCGCAGTGGAAAGAGCACGGGCTTTGGAGTCAGGGCTCATGAGTTCGAATCCCAGCTCTGCCACTTGTCAGCTGTGTGACTGTGGGCAAGTCACTTAACTTCTCTGTGCCTCAGTTCCCTCATCTGTAAAATGGGGATTAAGACTGTGAGCCCCACGTGGGACGACCTGATTCCCCTGTGTTTACCCCAGCACTTAGAACAGTGCTCTGCACATAGTAAGCGCTTAACAAGTACCAACATTATTATTATGCAGATGATTCCCAAATCTACATCTCCAACCCTGATCTTTCTCCTTCTCTGCAATCTCATGTTTCTTTCTTCTTTCAGGAAATCTCCTCTTGAATATCCCACTGATACCTCAAACTTAATATGTCCAGAACAAAACTCCTTACCTTCCCACCAAAGCCCCTCCTTGCCCTGACTTTCCCATCCCTGTAGACAGCCCCACCACCCTCCCTATTTCACAAACCCAAAGCTTTATCCTCCACTCCTCTTTCTTATTCTACTCACATATTCAATCTGTCACAAAATCCTGTTGGTTCCACCTCCACAACATTGCTAAAACATACCCTTTCCTTTCCATCCAAACTGTTAGAATGTTGATCCAAGCACTTTTGTTATCCCTCCTTGATTACTCTATCAGCCTCCTTGCTGCCCCCTGTCTCTCCCCACTCTAGTCCATACTTCACTCTGCTGCTTGGATCATTTTTCTATAAAAATGTTCAGTCCGTGTTTCCTCACTCCTGAAGAACCTCCTGTGGTTGCTCATCCACCTCTGCATCAAACAGAAACTCATTACCATTGGCTTTAAAGCACTCAATCACCTTGCCCAGTCCTATCTTACCTCTTTGCTTTCCTACTACAACCCAGCTCACACACTTCACTTGTCTCAACACCAATCTACTCAGTGTACCTTGATCTCAACTATCTTGCCGCCAATCTCTTCCCCACATCCCGCTTCTGGCCTGGAACTCTCTCCCTCTTCATATCTGATAGACAGTTACTGTCCCCATCTCCAAAGTCTCACTGAAGACACATCTCCTCCACGAGGCCTTCCCAGGCCCTCATTTCTTCTTCTTCCACTCCCTTCTGTGTCACCCTTGCACTTGAATTTGTTTCCTTTTTTTACTCCTCCCTCAGCCCCACAGCACTTATGTACATTTGCATAATATATTTATTTACATTAATGTCTGCCTCCCCCTCTAGACTGTAAGCTCTTTGTGGGCAGGAAACATATCTATAAGCTCTGTTATATTGTATTCTCCCAAGTGCTCAATACAATGCTCAGTAAATATGATTGAGTGAAGTGCTGTGGTGGTGGGGATCAGGGGAGTACCTAGTTGCTAGGGAGTAGGACTAAGTGCTTAGGTAAGGCAGGAGGGAGGAACAGTAGGGAGGAGAGCTTAGTCAGAGAAGGCTTTGTAGAGGAGATAGAGATTTTAATGGGACTTTGAAGTTGGGGAGACTTGTGGTCTGTTGGATATGAAAGAGGAGGGTGTTCCAGGCATGGACCAGGGGGCGGTGGCAAGAGAGATGAGATCAAGATACGGTGAGTAGTTGGCTATAGAGGAGCGAAGTGTGTGAGCTGTGTTGTAGTAGGAAATCAGGAAGGTTAGGTCGGAGGGGGCAAGGTGATTGATTACTTTAAAGCCAATGGTAAGGAGTTTGTATTTGATGCACAGATGGTTGGTCTGTCAGTCAGTCAGTCAGCGGTATTTATTGAGCAGTTACTCTCTGCAGAGTACTGTATTAAGTGCTTAGGAGAGTACACTCTAACAATAAACAGACATATTTCCTGCCAACAACAAACTTACAGTCTAGAGGGGGAGACAGGCAGTAATATAAAGAAATAAATTACAGATATGTACATAAGTGCTGTGTAGCTGGGAGAGGGGAATGGATAAAGGATGCAAGTCGATGTGACGCAGAAAGGAGTGGGAGAAGAGGAAAGGAGGGCTTAGGAAAGGTCTCTTGGAGGAGAAGTGCCTTCAGTGAGTCTTTGAAGGGCAGGGAGAGTAATTGCCCATCGGATATAAGGCAGAAGGGTGTTCCAGGACAGAAGCAGGATGTGGGCAAGAGGTCGGCGGCGAGACAGACAAGATTGAAGTACAGTGAGTAGGTTGGCATTAGAGAAGCGAAGTGTGTGGGCTGGGTTATAGGAGGAGGCAAGATGAAATAAGGGGCACCAAGGTGCAAGGTGAAATAGGAGGGGGAAGGTGAGTGAGTGCTTTAAACCCAAAGGTGAGGAGTTTCTGTGTTATGAGGAGGTGGATGGGCAACCACAGCCTGAATGTTTTTGTAGAAAAAGTGATCCAGGTGAAGGTGGATAGGCAACCACTGGAGGTTCTTGAGGAGTGGGGAAATGTGGACTGAACAGTTTTATAGAAAAATGGTCTGAGCAGCAAAGTGAAGTATGGACTGGAGTGGAGAGAGACAGGAAGCAGGATCAGCAAGGAGGCCGATGCATAGTATATATGCATAGCTTAACATATACTATCATCGTTATTACCATCATCATCAAAGCTGAAGAAATCACTGCAGTTAGATTGGCAGGTCATGTCAAAAGTTAAGCCCCTCTTTTCTCCCTTCAGTCACCAGCAGTGCCGCTGCTTGGTTAGGTTGTGGTAGAGCCATTGCTCGTTCAATCTTGTCTCCTCTCGTTGGTAGACTTGAGAAATAAGCTTGATTCTCACTGCACATTGATAACCCACCTCCCCAGTTCCTTACCAACATGCAGAACTAAGGCCAAATTTTGGTTGTTTGGTGCTTTGTTCCTGGTGAGGTCCCAAGCTTCTGCCAGGACAGCCCAACCTGTTTCCCCCAACATAATTTGAGACCAGAGCTAAAAAGTGGGGAAATTCAAGGGGAGAGTGTGGAAAGACCAGGTCTCCTCTATGTTATCCCCCCAACCCCAAAGCCCACCCATGCTAGAGCCTTGCTAGACCCCAGCGTTCATACTCCTGAAGAGTCTGATCTGTCTCCTCAGCGACTGAGGCCCAGACTCCTCAGCAGGCACAGGAAAAGCAGAGGAAGTTTCTCTCAGTTCAGCCTCAGCAACCACAGCTCTGGCTATTCTGGGCTAGACATGTGACCAAGGGTTTGCCGGAGATCTGGAAATAACTCGGAGGAAGGGGCAGACCCGTCAGAGTTACTCCCCCGCTGGCATCTCCTCCCCCCGGCTCCTTTCCAAGAGAGAGAGGGGGTCCTCAACCCTTCCTTCTCCTCAAGGGTGCAAAGTCACTGAGTAACAGCGGGAGGGTGTTGGAGAAAGTGGTGAGCCTCCCGAATTTATCGAGGCTGCATGTCCATTTGATGTCTTTGTCCACAAAATCAACAGGGGTGGTAGAAGGTGGTGACAAAGTGCAAAGGTTAGGGGGTCAATGACCTGGGTTCGATTATAAACTCCTGAAGGGCAGGGAATGTTTGTCTAGCTTTTGTGGTATCCCTCCTGGCTCTAATCCTGGCTCCACCACTTGCCTGCTCTGTGACCTTGGGTGAATTGCTAAACTTTTCTAGGCCTCAGTTTCCTCATCTGTAAAGTGGTTATTCAAGATCTGTTCTCCCTCCCTGTTAAACTGTGAGCCCCAGATCAGATTGAGTCTGATCTGATTGTATTGCTCAGTTGCACCTAAAATGGTTCTTGGCACATAATAAGAAGTTTACTGCCATATTATTGTTATGATTATGTTTATTATTATTACTATTCTTACAGCTGACCTGCTCAGGTAACAGGATTGGGGAAGCAGCTTGGCCTATGAAAAGAGCACAGGTCTGGTAGTAGTAGAACCTGGGTTCTACTTCCTGGTCCACCACCTATCTGTTGTGTGACCTTGGGCATGTCACTTCTCTGTGCCTCAGTTACCTCATCTGTAAAATGGAGATTAAATCTGTCTTCCTCTGACTTAGACTGTGAGCCCTATATGGGACAGGGAGTGTTTCTAACCTGACTGACTTATATCTACCCCACAGCTTAATACGATGTTTGACTACATAGTGCATGATTAGCAAATACCATAAAAAAATAGGACCATCCCACTAGATAACCATTACCAAAGAGACCACATGATCACAGCTTCCAAAACCATCCCAGCATCATCTAATGGATGTACATACACTTTTCCAGCAAAGCCTTGTGCTTTTCATTGCCAAAGAAATACAAACTCCCAAATTCTTCCCAGACTCCTACCCTTAGTTCCCAGTCCATCAAAGAGTCCTTCAGGATGAGCAAGTTCTGCCTTTCTTTAGAAGATAGTGTTTGGGAATATGTGGGAATCTCTTCTCAGGTAATTTCTTCATAAAGGAAATTCCTCTCCTGATGATGTCAACAGCATTGATTCCTCCCCTTGTGTTCATAGAAGAGCAGCGTAGCTTGGTGGAAAGAGCATGGGCCTGAGAGTCAGAGGACCTGCCTTCTAATCCTGGCTCTGCCATTAGCCTGCTGAGTGACCTTGGGCAAGTCACTTAACTTCCCTGTGCTTCAGTTCCCTCATCTCTAAAATGGAGATTAAATAATAATGATGGTATTTGTTAAGTGCTTACTATGTGCCAAGCACTGTTCAAAGTGCTGGGGTAGGTACAAGTTAATCAGGTTGTCCCACGTGGGGCTCACAGTCTTTATCCCCATTTTACAGATGAGATAACTGAGGCACAGAGGAATGAAGTGACTTGCCCAAGGTCAGATAGCAAACAAGTGGTGGAGCCAGGATTAGAACCCACGTCCTCTGACTCCCTAGTCCATGCTCTTGCCTATAGGCCACACTCCTTCTTACTTCTCCTTCCTATTTAGACTCTGCACCCCATGTGGGGCAGGAACTGTGCCCAAGCTAATAAACTTGTATCAACCTGAGTGCTTAGTTCAGTTCTTGACACATGGCAAGTGCTTAATAAGTATCATTAGAAATAAAATAGTGTGTGCAACCTTCTCCTTGAGCAGTTCCGGAGATGACTATATTGTCTGCCCTGGACTGATACAGGAACAGTACTATTATTCTGTCTATTATGCAGTCTATTCCTCTAGAGATAAAGTTCCTTGTGGGCAGGGAGTGTGTCTACCAACTCTGTTGCATTGTACTCCCACAAGTGCTTAGTACAGTGCTCTGCACACAGTAAGAGCTTAATAAATATGTTTGATTGGATTGATTCCACAGCTTGCAGTATCTTCCCTGAGACTACTAATAACATTATTATTACTATTATTATTATTATTATTATTAACCAAATTGTTTTGAGTTCCAAAGTTGGGAGATGTGGAAAAAAATAAAGACTCATTTTCACCAGCACTTTCAGCTAGCAAAAAAATGACCTAATAGAAAACTGCGAAGCAACATGGCCCAGTGGGTAGAGCACAGACCTAGAGAGGCAGAAGGACTTGTTCTAATCCTGGCTCCACCACTGGTCTGCTATGTGACCTTGGACAAGACACTTCTCTATGGCTCAGTTACCTCATATGTAAAATGGGGATTTAGATTGAACCCCATGTGGGAAGGGACTATGTCCAACCCACTTAACTTAGTGCTTAGTACAGTGCCTGGAATATAGTAAGCGTTTAACAAATACCACCCCCCCTAAAAAAAAAAAAGATAGTAACCAAAAATTAGTACTGTCCCCCAGCCCCTGAGTCAGGCTAGGCTGGTGTGCAACTTTCTCCTAGACTTCACTGGACTAAGCAATGGATGGTTCTATGAAAATGGCATCTGCTTAGAATTATCCATCCTCAAAGATCTGTGGGTCAGGGGTCCATAATATACATAATTTATTTATACTAATGTCTGTCTCTCCCTCCAGACTGAAAGCTTGTTGTAGGCAGGGACCATATTTACCAACTCTGTTGTAATGTACTCTCCCAAGAACTTAGAAAAGTGCTAAATAGCTATGATTGACTGATTGATCGATCAATTAGTTATAACTACAGCTCCTCCCCCAGCCTGATGAGGCTTGGACTAGTGATAAGGTGACTGCAAAAGGCCAACAAATATTCTTATAAAAATGAAAGTAAATGAATCCAAGTGCTGACGTGTGATATTAGAAAGAGCCTGTAACTTGGGATTAAGTGAATAATGGAAGAATCATTGAACATTTCATCATTCATTTAGTTTGTGGTATTTACTGAGCTTTTACTTGTTGCAGAGCATTATTCTAAGAGCTTGGAAAAGTACAGTATAACAGCGTTGGGAGACACATTGCTTGCCCACAAGGTGCTTAGTGCATTTAGCAAGAACTTTTCTTTCATGTCCCTTCAAATTTAACAAATTAATCAGGCCTGGGCTGCACATCCATGAAAAAGTGGAACTGGGAAGAACTGCTATGAAATTTTTCTCCCACCTATATGATGTCTTCTTTGTCAATCATTTGGGAGCAAAGTGACAATGGGGGTCATTTTACTAATATTGAATTTTATAACGTCATGAATATGTACAGTGCTTTCATTTTTTCAAAGCTCTTTCAGTGTAATTAACTCATTTTACTCTCACAGCTGTCTCACGAATAGAGGAAGGAATTACTATCCCCAATTTTCAAATATGGAAGTGTAAGTCCCTTTTCAGAATGTAAGCTCGTGGGCAGCAAACATGTCCCTTAGTATTCTTTCCCAAGTCCTTAGTAAAGTACTTAGGGTTAAGGTAGTCAGGTGATGTTGGGAAGCAGCAGGGCTGAGTGGGGAAAGCACGGGCTCAGGAATCAAAGGATCTGAGTTCTAACCCTGGCTCCACCACTTGTCTGCTATGTAACTTTGGGCAAGTCACTTAACTTCTCTGTGCCTCAATTCCCTCATCAGCAAAATGGGGATTCATTACTTGTTCTCCCTCCTACTTAGACTGTGAGCCCCATGTGGGACCTGTTTATCTTACATCTACCCATTGCTTAGTACAGGGTTTAACGCAGTTCTTAACGAATACCTCTATTATTATTATATGATGCTCGATAAATGCCACTGTAGCTACTACTAGATAAAATGACTGTCCAACGTCACACTGCCGGTATGTGGCAAAGCTGGAATTAAAATCTGGGTCTTTTGCCATTCCAGCCTCATGCATCCCCCTGGGCCGGCAGACTTGGTGTGAATCCAGGATTCTTTATATGTTCTGTCCTTTACACAAAAAGGACTTGGCAAATCTGTCTCAAAGAAGGGAAGTGTGTTTGTTAAAGCATCATGGGAGCTTTTTTGTTGGTGGAAAGACGCATGGTGAAGAGCTGCATAGAATTTTGTCTAACTCCCAATCAGCAGAACGAGTGAAATTTGGATCTTTTGCTTTAAATAGAAGCTGGGCCAAACTTCTTTGGCAATTCTGAGCAGTTCTGTTTATCATGCAAACTCCAGGCCTGCGCGTGGCTTTGTAACAGAGAGTTTTGTGTTTTCAAGCTCTTGACCTTTGCAGTTTCTGGCTTACTGCTTGCCACCACATCCTAGAAAAGGGTAAGGTTTTTCAGTTATGTGATAAAAGAGGTAATGAAAGCTTGGGTTTTAAAAAGAGAGCAGGTAATGAAAGCCTGGGTTTTAAAAAGAGAGCAAGTTCTTCCTTTGCTTGGGCTAGCTTGGAACCCTGAGCAAGGAAGGTTGAGAAGCAGTGTGGTCTAATGGAAAGAGCATTTCCATTAGGGAGTCTGGGAGTCAGAGGACCTGGGTTCCAATTCCAGTAATGCCACTTGCTCACTGTTTGTCCTTGGACAAGTTCCTTGGCATTTATAGGGTCCTCTCCCAAGCACTTAGGATAGTACTCTGCACACAGAAAGCACTCAATAAATATTATTGATTGATCTCTGTGCCTCAGTTTCCTCATCTGTAAAATAATGTTGATATTTGTTAAGCGCTTACTATGTGCCGAGCACTGTTCTAAGCGCTGGGGTAGATACAGGGTAATCAGATTGTCCCATGTGAGGCTCACGGTTAATCCCCATTT
The DNA here is from genome assembly GCF_004115215.2 of Ornithorhynchus anatinus. Classification (NCBI taxonomy): domain Eukaryota; kingdom Metazoa; phylum Chordata; class Mammalia; order Monotremata; family Ornithorhynchidae; genus Ornithorhynchus; species Ornithorhynchus anatinus. The sequence goes on from NC_041728.1 coordinate 60,059,346, forward strand.
TATAGATGAGGTAACTGAGGCACAGAGAAGTTAAGTGACTTGTCCACAGTCACACAGCTGACAAGTGGCAGAGCCAGGAGTCGAACCCATGACCTCTGACTCCGAAGTCCAGGCTCTTTCCACTGAGCCACGGAAAATGGAGATTAACTCCCTGTTCTCCCTCATACTTATTATTATTTTGGTATTTGTTAATTGCTTACTATGTGCTAGGCACTGTTCTAAGTGCTGGGGTGGATACAAGTAAATCAGATTGGACACAGTCCCTGTCCCCTGTGGGTCTCACACTCTCTATCCCCACTTTACAGATGAAGTACCTGAGGCCCAGAGAAGTGAAATGACTTGTCCAAGGTCACAAAGCAGACAAGTGGCAAAGCCGGGATAAGAACCCATGACCTTCTGACTCCCAGGCTCATGCTCTATCCACTAAGCCGTGCTGCTTTTCAGACTTTGATCTCCACTTAGACTTTGATTCCCACATGGGACAGTGTCTGCATCTCATCTGATTGTCTTATGTCTACTCAGTACTTACTACAATGTTTGTCACATAGTAAATGCCTGTCTTATGCTATCGAGTCATTTCCAACCCATAGCGACACCACAGAAACATCTCTACCAGAACGCCCCACTCTCTATCTACAATCTTTCTGGTAGTGTATCCATAGAGTTTTCTTGGCCAAAATCCGGAAGTGGTCTACCATTGCCACCTTCCGTGCAGTAAACCCGAATATCCGCCCTCAACTCTCTCCCATGCTGCTGTTGCCCAGCATGGGTGAGGTTTGACTTGTAGCAGATTGCCTTCCACTTGCTAGCCACTGGCCAAGCTAGGAATGGAATGGACAGGCCTCTGCTTGACTCTCCTTCCCATAGCTGAGGCTGGTAGAGGACTGGGAACTCTCTAGGTGCAACCCCTGAGAGGGGAAGTAAATGCTTTACAAACATTAGTATTATCACTATTATTGTGTTGTTATTGAAATTCAGGTGAGCTTGGGTGTTCTCTGCCCTGATCCATTGGACATGCCCCCTGGCAGTGAATTTTGCACAGCCTGCTGGGCTTCTGCAGTTCCTTTCAAACATAACCAGGTTAGTCAAGGCCAGGTTGGTCAAAAGCAACTGCCACTAGACCCCCTGGCGCAGTGGAAAGAGCATGGGCTTTGGAGTCAGGGCTCATGAGTTCGAATCCCAGCTCTGCTACTTGTCAGCTGTGTGACTGTGGGCAAGTCACTTAACTTCTCTGTGCCTCAGTTCCCTCATCTGTAAAATGGGGATTAAGACTGTGAGCCCCACGTGGGACAACCTGATTCCCCTGTGTTTACCCCAGCACTTAGAACAGTGCTCTGCACATAGTAAGCGCTTAACAAATACCAACATTATTACCCCCTGAGTTTTTAGCTTGGAGAAGAGAAGCAGCAAGATCTAGTGGATAGAGTACAGGACTGGGAATCTGAAGGACCTAGTTTCTAATCCCAGCTTCACCACTTGTTTGCCGTGTGACCTTGGGCAAGTCATTTCACTTGGCTGGGGCTCAGTTCCCTCATCTGTAAAATGGGGAATAAATAAAATACATTGCGGTATTTGTTAAGTGCTTACTATGTGTCAAGCACCGTACTAAGTGCTGAGGTGGTACAAGAAAATTGGGTTAAACAAATAAGGCTGTGAGCCCCATGTGGTGGCACATGGACTGTGTCCAAGATGATTATCATCTATCTACCACAGCACTTAAATTGCCTGGTAAATAGTAAGAACTTACTAAATACAAAAAAAGAGAGAGAAAGCAAAGGGATGTTTTGGTGATACTCTCCAAGGGTTTAAAGGGATATTCAGGTTTATGAAGAGAACGCTGATCTTCATGTCCACAGAGAGCAGAGGAAAATGAGTTTGTTAAAGTAAGGTGGAACTCAGCTAGCCATAAGGAGGAACTTTCTCGTTATCAGGGTAATTAAACCCTGGGACAGGCTACTAACTGAAGCTAAAGGTTCCAAATTTTTTTATTTTGTGTGGGTTGGGTGGGGAGATGATAGGGGAGCAGGGATTTTTAAAGGGGGATGGGGGAACAGGGACTGGGAGGGTACGAGTGTCTAAGAACTAACAGGCCAGAGAGCTACCATTAGGGGTCTTTTCAGCCCTGAGTAAAACTCTGAGGGCTTGTCCGAGAGCTGCCACCACCACCACCGCCACAGGGCACTAATAACTGACAAAGGTTGTGGACACTGGCCTGGAAGTTGAGTGGTCTTGGAAAAAGAAGCTGGGGAGTCCACCTTGGCCATTGATTTGCAGGAAGCCTTTGGAAATTCCTTAAGGAATTTAGGAGGCCTGCAAAACCTGTTCAAAAGAAATGGCCTGGTGATTAATATGTACATATTTCTGTGTGTGTATTTGAATATATTGTTGTCCTTCCTGTTGAAAAGGACACCACTGATGGGGAAATTTACCTATGGGTGGGTGTGTGACTGGAGGTCTCCCAAGTACTTAGTGTAGTGCTCTGCATACTTTAAGTGCTCAATAAATATGGTTGATTGGAAGGGCTAATATGGGATCCACAATCCTGACTGCACAATGTACACACCAACACGGTGCTGACATGTCTATTTTAGCAGCAACTGGCACTATTTTTTTTTGTTTTTTAATGGTATTTGTTAAGCACATAATCATAATAATATTGTGTTATTTATTAAGCACTTACTATGTGCCAGGAACTGTACTAAGCAGTGGGGTAGATACAAGGTAATCGGGTTGGGTACAGACCCTGTCCCACATATGGCTCTCAGTCTTAATCCCCATTTTAGAGATGAGGGAACTGAGGCCCAGAGAAGTGAGGTGACTGCCCCAAGGTCATACTGTAGACAAGTGGCAGACCTGGGATTAGAATCTCGGTCTTTCTGACTCCCAGGCCCGTGCTCAATTCAGTAGGCCAGGCTGCTTCTCACTGTTTCAGCTTTCACCTCTGGTCTCTCAATCCTTCTGCTCCTTTTTTGATAACAGTGTGCTGATCTAGATAACTTAATTACCAGGTATCAACTGGGATGTGGCACATCTGTAAAAGTCAGTTATATTATTGGGCTCTTACTATGTGTAGAGTACTGTAGTAAGTGCTTGGGAAAATACAATATAACAACAAATAGAGACACATTCTCTGCCCGCAATGAGTTTACAGTCTAGAGAGGGAAAGAGACATTGATGTAAATAAATAAATTACAGATATGTACATAAATGCTGTGGGGATGGGAGGGGGAAAGGAATAAAGTGAGCAAGTCAGGGTGTTGCAGAAGGGAGTGGGAGAAGAGGAAAGGGGGGAGGGGCTTAGTGAGGGAAGACCTTTTGGAGGAGATGTGCCTTCAGTAAGTATTTTGGGGGTGAGAGGGCAGTAATCATCTGTCGGATATACAGAAGGAGGAGTTTCCAGGCCAGAGGCAGGACGTGGGCAAGAGGTTGGTGGTGAGATAGACGAGATCGAGGTACAGTGAGAAGTTTAGCAATAGCGGAGCCAAGTGTGTGGGCTGGGTTGTAGTAGGAGAATAGCAAGCTGAGGTAGGACGGGGCAAGTTGATTTGAGTGTTTTAAAACCAATGGTGAGGAGTTTCTGTTTAATGTGGGGCTGGATGGTCAACCACTGGAGTTTTTTGAGGAGTGGGGAAACATGGCCTGAAAGTTTTTGTAGAAAAATAATCTGGGCAGCAGAGTGAAGTATGGACTGGAGTTAGGAGAGACATCAAGCAGGAAGGTCAACAAAGAGGCTGTTAACAGTAATCAAGGTGGGTTAGGAAAAGTGATTGGATTAACATGGTAGCAGTTTGGATGGAGAGGAAAGTGTGGATTTTAGTGATGTGTGAAGGTGGAACCAACAGGATTTAGAAATGGGTTGAATATGTGGGTTGAATGAGAGAGAGAAGTCAAGGATAATACCAAGATTACAGGCTTGTGAGATGGGAAAGATGGTGGTGCCATCTACAGTGATAGGCAAGTCATGGGGAGGACAGGGTTTGGTGGGAAGATAATTTCTGTTTTAGACATATTAAGTTTGAGGTGATGGGAGGACATCCAAGTAGAGATGTCTTGAAAGCAGGAGGAAATGTGAGACTGCAGAGAGGGAGAGAGATCAGGGCTGAAGACGTAGATTTGGGTATCATCTGCATAGAGATGGTAGTTGAAGCAAATGAGTTCTCCAAGGGAGTGGATGCAGAACTTAAAACTGAGGAATGGCAACAGTTAGGAAGTGGGAAGCAGAGGAGGAGCCTTCAAAAGAGACTGTGAATGAGCAGCCAGAGAGATAGGAGGAGAACCAGGAGAGAACAGTGCCAATGAAACTGAGGTTGGATAATGTTTCCAGGAGAAGAGGATGGTTGGTAGTGTCAAAGGCAGCTGAGAGGTCGAGGAGAATTAAAATTGGTTTTAAAAGTGTTTCCTCCATCCTCTATCCTTGCTTTCGGTTTCCCTGTTTCTGCTAACTACCAAATGCCTATTTGGGTATCCTGTGGTCCTTCTTTCTTCCCAAGCTTCCCACCCGGCTCACGTGGTGAGTCGAGCATTTGCTTCAACGCTTCGAGACTGACTTCATTCCAGGACTTCAATCAATCAATTAATGGTATTTATTCAGTGCTTACTATGTGCAGAGCAATATATTGTGTACTTGAGAGAGTTACAGTGCCCAGAGTTAGACATGTTCCCTGCTCACAACGAACTTACCATCTAGACCTTGTTGTTTGTGATCCTGGAAGTGCAGTTAACTCAAAATAAGGGAGAGTTGTTCAAATGGGACCCAGGAGGCTGAGGCTGGCAAAATCCAGCCCCCTGTTTTGGCCCCAGTCCATCATTAATTCATTTATTCATTCAAACATATTTACTGAGCATTTACTGTGTGCAGAGTACTGTACTAAGTACTTGAGAGATACAATATAACATTAAACAATAAACTCCCTACCCACCAACTCTCTTCTAAGCAGTGACTCGACCTCTACAAGGGCATTCATCAGGCCAAACCTCAAAGGGAAGTCATGGTCACCTTTACAATATCTCCAAGATCCGCCCTTTCCTCTCCACCCAAATGGCTACCTTACTGCTACAGGCTCTTGTTATATCCCGGTTAGACTACTGTGTCAGCCTTCTCTCTGATCTCCCTTCCTCCTCTCTCGCCCCACTCCAGTCTATTCTTCACTCCGCTGCCCGACTCATCTTCCTGCAGAAACGATCTGGGCATGTCACTCCCCTTCTTAAACACCTCCAGTGGTTGCCTATCAGCCTCCACTCCAAACAAAAACTCCTCACTCTAGGCTTCGAGGCTCAACGTCACCTTGCCCCTTCCTACCTCTCCTCCCTTCTCTCTTTCTACTGCCCACCCCGCACGCTCCGCTCCTCCGCCTCCCACCTCCTCACTGTCCCTCGGTCTCGCCTATCCCGCCGTCAACCCCTGGGCCACGTCCTCCCGTGGTCCTGGAACGCCCTCCCTCCTCACCTCCGCCAGGCTAATTCTCTTCCCCTCTTCAAAACCCTACTTAAAACTCACCTCCTCCAAGAGGCCTTCCCAGACTGAGCTCCCCTTCTCCCTCTACTCCCTCTACCGTCCCCCCTTCACTTCTCTGCAGCTTAACCCTCTTTTCCCCTCATCTCCCTCTGCTCCTCCCCCTCTCCCTTCCCATCCCCTCAGCACTGTACTTGTCTGCTCAACTGTATATATTTACATTACCCTATTTATTTTGTTAATGAAATGTACATCGCCTTGATTCTATTCAGTTGCCATTGTTTTTACGAAATGTTCTTCCCCTAGACTCTAATTATTGCCATTGTTCTTGTCTGTCTGTCTCCCCCGATTAGACTGTAAGCCCATCAAACGGCAGGGACTGTCTCTATCTGTTGCCGACTTGTTCCTTCCAAGCGTAGTACAGTGCTCTGCACATACTGAATGAATGAATTGACAAAATAAAGCCTTTTTTTTTTTTCACTTTTCATTGTGAGACTGAGGGCAGGTCTTAATTCACCTCTTTGGAAGAAAACAAAGGGCTCCCTTGATAAGCTGATGGGATCTTTAGGTCTGTCAAAGTTAAGTTTCACATTCCATAGGAAGACCTCTCTAATCCTTTAAGACATCACCTCATTGCTTTCTGAAGGCATTCCTGCCTTCTGAGGCACCATGTTTACCTCACTCTAATAATAACAATGGTGATGGTATTTGTTAAGGGCTTACTATGTGTCAAGCACTGTTCTAAGCACTGTGGTGGATATAATCCCCATTTAACAGATGAGGTGACTGAGGCACAGAGAATTGAAGTGACTTGCCCAAGATCACACATCAGACGAGTGGCAGAACCAGGATAAGAACCCAGGTCCTTCTGACTCACAGGCCTGTGCTCTGTCCACTAGGCCCTGCTGCTTCTAGCCATGTGCTCCCCAACTACCCCTCCTCAGAGTTTCCTGGAGGGTTGATTTGCCCAGCGGGAGTGGAGGAACCTACTTCCTGTTGTGTCCTTGCTCACTTTTTCTTTCTGGCTGTTGTGGGTATTAGCATGTCTGCATCTCCTAGTCCATAGACTGAAGTCCAGATTCCAGGGCTCTGGAATGGAACCTCTATGGAGATATGTTCACTATTGGGATTAATCTCCAATTTACAGATGAGGTAACTGAGGCCCATAGAAGTGAAGTGACTTGCCCAAGGTCACACAGCAGACAAGTGGCAGCACCAGGATTAGGAATAACCTGACTCTCAGGCCTGTGCTCTATCCACTACGCCATGCGGGATAGGGACTGTGTCCGACCTGATTAGCTTATATCCACCCCAGTTCTAAGAACAGTGTTCTCCAAAGTGTAAAATGATGACACAAAGTCTAATGCATCATTTGTGTACTTGTATCCACCCCAGTGCTTACTACAGTGCCTGGCACATAGTAAGCACTTAACAAATGCCATAATAATATTATTATTGTTGTTAACCCGGGGCCTCTGTGTAAGAACCTGATTTCGGAAGATGGACAAACAACCTTTCACCTTTATTTTTCTTATTTAAGCTCAGCCGGGACTGTGGGAGGTGTTCGTTTCCTGCCATGACTCATTTCAGAGGGAATTTAGGTGTGCATTTCAAAAAGCAACCCCTTATACCTCCTCCAAAACACACACAGCTGGCAGTGGGGCCCCAGGTTGAATGCAGTCGAATTGAAATACTTGTCCCATAAGAAATTCATTTCTTGGAGTGGAAAGTCCAGTAAAAGGAGCTCAATTTACAGTCCTCCATCCAATGAACTTCCCCTCTGCTCCTGTAGAGCTGATTCACACCCCTCCCCAAAAGAGTCCCTGTAGACCAGGCTAAATGTTCCAGACCATCTCTAATTTCTGCTGTGACACTAAGAAGGTAACTCAGTCCTGTACCTCCTGGCTTCACTGCTAAATAATAGCAATTATGGTACTTATTAACAGTTTACTATGTGCCAAGCACTGTTCAAAACACTGAGGTAGATGCAAGGTAATTGGGTTGGACACAGTCCCTGTCCCTCATTGATCCCTGTTTTACAGATGAGGGAACTGAGACCCAGAGAAGTGAATTGACTTGCCCACGGTCACACAGCAGACACGTGGTGGAGCCGGGATTAGATCCCAGGTCCTTCTGACTCCCACGCCCATGCTCTAACCATTGTCATGCTACTTCTCAATTCTCATAATGAATAGATTTCATTATGCTGGTGACATCCATGCTACCATCAAGTATGATTTAGACACATGGAAGTCATTGCACTCATTTTTGATGCTCCTTTGGAATTTAATTTCCAATTCACTTTAAGATGGAAGAGATGGTATTAATCAGGTTGTGTCTCAAAAAACTCCAGTGGTTGCCCATCCACCTCTGCATCAAACAAAAACTCCTCACCGTTGGCTTTAAAGTAGTCAATCACCTTGCACCCTCCTACCTCATCTCACTACTCTCCTTCTACAACCCAGCCACTCACTTGGTTTCTGTAGTGCTAACCACCTCACTTTGCCTCCATCTCACCTATTTTGGCCACCGACCCCTTGCCCACATCCTGCCTCTGGCCTGGAACGCCTCCTGAAGGTCCGACAGACAATTACTCTCTCCCCTCCCTCCCGGGGTTCAAAGCCTTATTGAGGACATATCTCCTCAAGGGGCCCTCCCAGACCCTACCCTTTCCTCTTCTTCCACTCCCTTCTACATCTCCCTGACTTGGTCCCTTTATTTTTTCCCCCTTCCAGTCCCACAGAATTTATGTAATACATAAGTACTTAGTACAGTGCTCTACACATAGTAAGCGCTCAATAAATATGATCGAGTGAATTAATTTATTTGTATTGATGTCTGTCTCCCCTGTGCTAGACTGTAAACTCATTGTGGGCAGGGAGTGTGTCTGTTTACTGTTGTATTGTACTCTCCCAAGGGCTTAGTACAGTGCTCTGGACAAAGTAAGCAATCAATAAATACTTAATTGTAATCATGAATGAATGAAGTACATTGGAGTACCCCATGCTTTCATGATTCAGTTTATCTAAACTTTAAGCTCATTGCGGGTATGTCTAACTACCTTTGCTGTATTGTATCTGCTGTATTGCTGCTCTCCCAAGGCTTAGTACAATGCTCTGCACACAGTAAGCATTCAATAAATATATTTGATTGATTATTTTGTACAAAATGCTCAGGATTGTGCTATCAGCTGCAGGCAGCTGAAGCCTTCATCTCCATCTCATCTTGCAAGAGCTGGGGAAGGAAAGTGAAATCAAAATGGGGGGATAGAAACAAGTGGGAAGAGCCATGCTGGGCCGCGACCTATTAAATTTCTTATTGTGGTGGTAGAAAAAGGTGTCAAAATCCTGGGACTAGATCCCTCTGGTCATTGAGGTCCCTCTCTATTGAATTTCATCACTTTTGCCCAAATTTGCTTCAGGTGGGAGGCTGTGATGAAGGGAAGTGTTATCTTACACTCCTTGTTTGAATTCCAAGTCAAGAATGCAGTTTCATTTAAAAAAAATCAACATAGAGATTATTTATGTTGGTATTAGCTTGAGCAAAGAGATGGCTTTCTTTGAAAACAGGGTGGCCAAACGGGCTGTTCTACAGCTCAATTTGGGCAAATTCCGAGTGGACTTGGGAGCAAAATTTTGCCATCTCAAAGCAAAATAGCATCTGATTGAATTTGGGATTATCAGTGGCCACATAACTCCCCCAAAACTGAAATAGTCATAAGGGGCCACACCCAACCAAACATTATGATGGGGATATTGGTCATTCTGTGGCAAATGATCCATCAATTGTATTTATTGAGCACTTACTGTTTGCAGAGCACTGTACTACGTGCTTTAACAATGTGGCCTATTGGATAGAGAATGGCATGGGAATCAGAGGACCTGTGTTCTAATCCTGGCTCTGCCATTTGCCTGCTGCCTGACCTTGGAAAGTCACTTAACTTGTTTGTGCCTCAGTTTCCTCAACTGTAAAAATGGGGATTACATCCTACTCCCTCCTACTTAGACTGTAAGCCCCATGTGGGTCAGAAACAGTTTCTGAGATGGTAAACTTGTGTCTACCCCAGCACTTAGAACACTGCTTGACACATAGTAAGTGCTTAACAAGTATCATTGAAAAAAAAACCAAAAGAGCCAACCTTTTGGGTATTTTGGTAAGGGTCTGGTGGTGGACAGACCCCATGATGCTTATTGTTGTGTTGCTCCATGACTCTGGAGAGGGGATGCCATTTTGTAGGCTGTATGGAGAGCTACAGCACAAGACCGAGAAAGACCGAGTAAAATCCCTCTGCAATCTCCTCTCGGCTGGTCTCAGAACATCCTATGTGGTTCTCAGTGCCTTAAAGTGGTCTTCCTGATGGTTTCAGGGACATGCTCTTGAGCAGGGTTTGAACATTGTGACTTTTTGTTTTGTTTTTGTTTTTATGGTATTTGTGAAGTAGTTACTATCGGAGGGACACTGTATTAAGCGCTAGGGTAGAAACAAGATAATCAGGTTGGACACAATCCCGTGTGGGACTCACAGTCTTGATCACCATTTTACAGATGAGGTAACTGAGGTGCAGAGAAGTGATTTCCCCAAGATCACATGTACATGATACATGGAGGAGCAGGGATTAGAACCCAGTTACTCTGCCTCTCAGGCTTGTGCTTTTTCCTTTAGGCCATGCTGCTTCCTCAGAGAAAGATCAAATTCCTTTCCTTTCCAGAGCCATTAGGCTTCTAGTTTATTGCCTTTCATTACATGGCATGGTCCAATTACAGATAGAATTTCTGAGGACCCAGTGACTTTTGAAAGCCATTGGTCCACGCAAACCCAATTTCCTGAGGTTGCCCCGCTATTTGGTCCCTCCACTGGGATGAGCCAACCCCAGGATCTCAATGAGGTTGAGTTCTCCCACTGGCCCCTGGAATCCAACCAAAATTAACCGGAGGAAGAGGTAGGGTGATATGCTTTTTTTGGATCACTTACTAATTCTCATTTGCCTTGCCCCAATTGCTTTTAAGTCCTGGATCTGTAGATGAGTGCTTATTTTCATCCAGGCTCAGCCAGCAAAGTCTATTTTGGTTTTGTCGGTTCCTTTTCATCATTGCATTTGGTTTCCAGAGGCCTAGATGCCGAGCACATCTCTAAAAATCAGAAGAAACGATCAAACTCTAGAAATGGAGCAGAATCTAGCCCTTCAAGTTGAGTTTTCCCTTTGCTCAAATGGGAAACAGGCCTGCCTCACACCAACTTAGGCAAAAAGTATATCCAACCTATTTTCCAGAGTTCTCCCCCTGTATGTGTGCAGGAGATGGAGGGATTATTTGAATCAACTGAGACTAAAGCTCTGTTAAGCATTTTAAATTGCCAATCCCCACTGTGGCTGGTCTTCAGAGAGATGCCTCTGTCCAGTTGCATTCGCAGTACTGATCCACTTTCTAGGACTGCCTAACCATGAGAAGCAGTGAGGCCTGGTAGATAGAGCACCGGGAGTTAGAAGGACATGGGTTCTACTCCCGGCTCCACTACCTGTCTGCTGTGTGATGCTGGGCAAGTCCCTTCACTTCTCTGGGCCTCAGTTACCTCGTCTGTAGAATGGGGATTTAGACTGTGAACCCCATGTGGGACAGGGACAGTGTCCAACCTGGTTAACTTGAATCTACCCGGTGCTTAATCAATCAGTGGTATTTTCCAAGTGCTTGCTGTGTGCAGAGCACTATTCCAAACTCTGGGAGAGTACAGTTTAATAGAGTTGGTAGACAGGATTCTTGCTCACAAGAATTTACAATCTACTGGGGGAGACAAGACATATTAATGACTTACAGACCGGGGAAGTGCAGAGTATAAGGATATGTACATAAATGATGTGAGTCTGCTGTGGGGATTAAAGTGCTCAGAGAGTATGGATGCAGGTGCATAGGTGACGTAGAAGGGAAGGGGGTGGGGATCTGAGTCGTTAGTGATTAGTCAGGGAAGGCTTCCTGGAGGAGATGTGACTTTAAAAGGACTTTGAAGATGGGGAGAGTGGTGGTCTGGCAGATATGATGGGAGTGGACGTTCCAAGGGAATGTGTGAGCAAGGGCTCAACAGCAAGAGAGATTAGATTGGGAAACAGTAAGTAGCTTGGTGTTATTCATTCATTCATTCGTATTTATTGAGTACTAACTGTGTGCAGAGCATTGTACTAAGCACTTGGAAGAGTACAATATAACAATAAACAGATACATTCCCTGCCCACAATGAACTTACAGTCTAGAGAGGGAGACAGACAATTGATATAAATAAATTATAGGTATGTACATAAGTGCTGTGGGATGAATAAAGGGAGCAAGTCAGGGCAACGCAAAGGGAGTGGGAGAAGAGGAAAGAGGGGCTTAATCAAGGAAGGTCTCTTGGAAGAGATGTACTTTCAATAAGGCTCTGAAGGGAGGGGAGAGTAATTGTCAGATCTGAGGAGGGAGGGTGTTCCAGGCCAGAGGGAGAATGTGGATGAGGAGTTGACGATGAGATAGATGAGATTGAGGAACATTGAGAAGGTTAACATTAGAGGAGTGAAGTGCGTGGGCTGGGTTGTAGTAGGAGAGTAGCGAGGTGACATAGGAGAGGGCGAGGTGATTGACTGCTTTAAAGCCAATGGTGAGGTGTTAGAGGAAATGAATAAGCTGACTGGGTTGGGGTGCGAGAGGACCGAGGCTTGAAAGGAAGGAAAGAACTGATTGAGCGCCATAAAGCTGAAGGTGAGGAATTTCTGTTTGATGCTGAGATACATAGGCAACCATTGGAGGTTTTGGAGGAGTTTGGGGTTGTGCACAGAACGATTTTTTGAGGAAAAATGATCCAGGCAGCAGAGTTAAGTATGGACTGGCCTGGGAGAGACTGGAGGCAGAGAGGTCAACAAAGAGGCCAATGTAGTTATAGAGGCAGGGTATAAGGTCATTGTCTCTAGATTATAGGCTCATTGTGGGCAGGGAATGTGTCTGTTTATTGTTGTATTGAACTCTCCCATGTACTTAGTACAGTGCTCTGCACACAGTAAGTGCTCAATAAATGCAATTGAAAGAATTAATGATGAGTTCTTGGACCAGCGTGGTTAGTTTGGATGAAGAGGAAGGGGTGGATTCCAGAGGACTTGGCAGGCACTGGGCATCACGTTATAACTTTTCATAGTGATGAACCTGAAAAAGATCGTACTCCCCAGAGAGGCTCATCTCTTGTCAGTTGGATGGCATTAGGACCGCCCCCAATTTTTTTTTTTTTAAGATTCCAAGCCCTGCAAGGAACCGTGCCTCTTTCTCTTGGCTCATGCCTCCCCCAGTGACAGGTGTTTCAAAGTTTTGCCCTCCCAGCCATGAGGCTAAGAGGACAGTGGCTACCCTCTGCCAGTTGCTGGGTAATACATGGCAGGAATCCTTTTTATGGTATTTGTTAATCTCTTACTCTGTGCCAGGCACTATATTAAGCAGTGGGGGAGATGCAAACTAGTCAGGTTAGACAAAGTCGATGTCCCACATGGGATTCACAGTCCTAATCCCCATTTAACAGATGAGGTAAATGAGGCATAGAGAAGTTAAGTAACTTGCCCAAAGTCATACAGCAGATGTGTGATGGAGCCAGGATTAGAACTCAGGTCCTTCTGACTCCCAGGCCCTGTTCTATCCATTAGGCCATGCTACTTCTCTGTATAGGTTAACATAAGAATAGCATGCTTCCTGTCTCGAGTAGGGCTAGGACAGGCTCGGGTACACTATGCTAAAGAGACTGATTTGAATAACTAACACTGGTCCTGACAAGCTTGGGTACACTCTGTTAAAGAGACTGATTTGAATAACTAACTCCAGTCCCGATAGACTGGTGATTCAGCACCATCTCCTCCTCCTGACCTCCATGCACTAGGAAACTAATATTAGGGGAATGAACAGGAAGGAGGCTTGGACTGAGTTTGACTCAAGATTTCTGGAGACTAATGGGAAAATCATGGTTCTGGAAGTCTGAGGACCCAGGTTCTAATCCCGGCTCTGTTGTAGGCAGGGAACGTGTCTACCAACTCTATTACATTGTGCTCTCCCAAGTACTTGATACAGTGCTCTGCACACAGTAAGCACTCAATAAATACAATTGATCAATTGATGGAGTGCTTTCTCTGTGCAGGGAATGGTACTAAGTTGAGATAGTACAATAAAGTTAGGATACATGATCCCTGCCCTCAAGAAGTTTCTAATTTAACTGGGGAGACAGGCATTAAAATAAACTGTTTAGGGGAAATGTCTGAGAATAAGGATTTGAACATAAATGCTGCGGGGATTGGGATGAAGTGAGTACCCCTATGTCCTTAGGAGTTACAGACTCATTGCCTGACGGCTTTTTCGAAGTCTTTTTTGAATTTCTGGTTTCGATGGCATGGCTTCGATTGTAACATGTTTACCCTCCCATATTCCATGAAAGGAAGAGGTTTTTTAGAAATGGATTTGTGAGTGGGTTTTTTTTTGTTGTGTCTGTGTGTATATGTGTCTCTTTTAGAAAGTGTGACTTGGTCTGCATTACACTGTATTCTGAGATTTAGGATTGGAGCATCCGTCTGTGTCTAACAGACTATATTTTGTTCTCAACTAGCTGGGATTTGAGTTTGAGTCCACTTGCTTCCAGTTAAACCTATCCCCTCATCTTTGTTCCCGATTTCTACTTCTTTCCCCTAGAAAGAAGGCTTAAGAAAGTTCCAGGTCAGCTCTGCTCAAATACTTTGGTCTTCAACTCATTGAAAACTAAATAGGAGAGTCATGTTGTCTGTAAGTGTGTGTATTAGACAGATGTAGGTACCACTTCCTGGAGATAGGTGCCATCTATAAGTATTTAATATATTTGTTGTTTAGCAGCATGGAAATTAGGGCTTTCCTAAAGCAGTCTTGAAAATAAGTACCCGTCTCTATGCCTGATGTTGTAAAGGAAACAAAGCAGCTAATGAAAATCAAGCACTGGGGCTCAAAGGAATTTACTTCACTAGGTCTCCTTTTCCTCCATCCTAGATTGTAAGCTCTTTATGGGCACGGATCGTGTCTACCAACACTGTCATGTTCTACTCTCCCAAGCACTAAATACATGCTGTGCACACAGTAAGCCACTGATTGACTGATTGAAGAAATCAGGACAAAAATTCAAGAGTAAGTGACAGAGGGCTGAATGGAAATCCAATGCTATCATTTCATTTCTAGCCCCTCCTGATTTGGGTCGGGGGGAATCTGTGTCTGGGGAGAGGAAATCTTGGGGGTACCAATCAATGGTGTTTATTGAGCATTTATAATGTGCAGAGTACTGATCTGTGTGCTTGGGAGAGAACAATACAACCGAATTAGCTGTCACATTCCCTGGCTGTAACAAGCTTACAGTCTATCTGTAAAATGGGGATCAAGACTGTGAGCCCCATGTGAACAGAGAGTGTGTTCAGCACAGTTTTCTGGTATACACCCCAATGCTTAGTTCAGTGCCTGGCATATAGTAAGTGCTTGACAAATACCATTATTATTATTATTAGAGTGAATCTGTAGACAAATATTCAAAGTCTCAAGAGCAGTAGAAGGAAATGGGCCCCTCCAGGGTACAGGCTGAGCCTTTTACTTCCTTAACTTGAGAACCTGTGGCCTTAAGTGAGGATTGTTCTCGCCGTCCCCACCCTTTCTTCTGTATGCTGCCCCTCTGTGACCTCCCCCTCCTTCTTCTCCATGCTGCCTGCCGTTCTGTGATAACACTGCAGGGAGGAAATATGGTCTAGTGGAAAACGCATAGGACTAGAAGTCAGGCAACATGAGTTCTGATCCCAGCTCTGCCACTTGTCTGCTGTGTGGCCTTGGGCAAGTCACTTAACTTCTCTGGGCCTCAGTTACCTCATCTGTAAAATGGGGATAAAGACTCTGAGCCTCATACGGGATGGAGACTGTCCAACCTGATTTGCTTATATTCACTCCAGTGCTTAGTACAGTGCCTGGCACATAATAAGTGCTTGACAAATACCACAGTGATTATTATTAGTATTATTATGGAGAAGCAGCTCTTAGTGGAAAGAGCACGGGCTTGGGAGTCAGAGGTCGTATCTCTGCCACTTATCAGCTATGTGACTTTGGACAAGTCACTTCACTTCTGTGTACCTCAGTTACCTCATCTGTTAAATGGGAATTAAGACCTTGAACCCTATGTGGGACAACGTGATTACCTTGTATCTCCCCCAGCGCTTAGAACAGTGCTTGACACATAGTAAGTGCTTAACAAATACCATTATTGTTATTATTATTATTCTACTTCTGTCACTGGTCTTCTGTGTGAGCTTGGACAAGTCCCTTACCCTGCATGCCTTACCTCAGAGAGTGATGCTGCATAAAATGTAGCAATCTGATTATCTACCCCAGCAGGTAACATAGTATTGAACACCTAGTGAGCGCCTAATAGCTACCATAAGAAGAATTGTCATTATTATGCAATCTCAGTTAACACAGCCTTGCAAATAAGTACTGATTTGTACCAGCCCACCTTTCCCCTGGAGACACTAAGGAAATTTCTGAAACCAGTTAACAGGTCTTCTCAAACAGCAGTCCAAAACAGAGGTGGTTTTCAAAGTTACTGCTAAAACCTTGACCTGTAATATTGCTTTTACCTTGTTCTACCTTGCTCCCTCTACTTAAAGACTGTGAGCCCCATGTGGGATAGGGACTGTGTCCAACCTGATTAACTCGTATCTACCCCAGCACTCAGAACAGTGCTTGGTGTATAGTAAGCACTTTACAAGTATAATAATAATGATAACAGGAACAATAATGATAATTCTACATGGCAGCAAATTGTATTTATTGCTATATTCTTTTTGTCCCACAGTGAACAGAGTATTTGCCAAGCCCGGGCTTCAGTAATGGTGTACGATGACACCAGTAAAAAATGGGTGCCAATTAAACCCGGACAGCAGGGATTCAGCAGGATCAACATCTACCACAACACTGCCAGTAACACCTTCCGAGTGGTTGGCGTGAAACTACAAGACCAACAGGTGAATGTCATGACCTCATTTGTTCCTGCCTCTCAGGGAAGACCTCAGACCTATTTCCTACAGAAAACTAAGATTTGTCTTTGCCTGTGATTGAGCCTCTGGTGGTACCTCCATGTCAATATGGCATGTGGAATATATGGGGATGCTTCCTAGACTGAAAGCTCTAGGTCATTGTGGGCAGGAAACATATCTATCAACCCTGTTGGATTGTATTATAAATGAGGAGAGTGAGAGGGCAGTAAGAGCCAGATGGGTTTGAGGAAAGGTGCGGGTGGAGGGGGATGTTCCCCAGAGCCTGATGGGAATGATGGGAACGACACACCTCCCCCGGCCCCTCGAGCCCTGCTGAAGGGGGGCTCCAGGCGGGGAGGACAGAGGGACTGTGCCCAGCCATGACATTAGTGACTGCCCCTGGCACTGCCCCTGCCCTCAAGACTTGGTCTTCTGCTGCCTCTGAACCACTTCCCACCACTCTGCCTGAGGCAGGCTGCAGCTCGGCTCCTCTTTATCAGAATGACGTGAAAATATCTGGTTCTGTCCTTCTCCCCTGACCCCCAACTCCTTTACTTTCATTGTCTGGTGGCTTTTTCTTCCAGAGAGGTGAATTTTTGTGTATATGTTTTGTGTTTTTATGGTATTTATTATTCATTCGTTCATTCAATAGTATTTATTGAGCACTTACTATGTGCAGAGCACTGTACTAGGCGCTTGGAATGTACAAATCGGTAACAGAGACAGTCCCTGCCCTTTGATGGGCTTACAGTCTAATCGACATAATTTATTATGCTCTTACTATATGTCAAACACCGTACTAAGCGCTGGGGTAGTACAGTTCTCTGCATACAGTAAGCACTCAATAAATGTGACTGATGATGGATACTGGTTAATTAGTTTGGACATAGTACATGTCTACATGGGACTCACGGTCTAAGTAGAAGAGAGGACAGGAGAATTGAGGCACAGAAAAGTTAAGCAACTTGCCCCAAATTGCACAACAAGGAATTGGCAGAGCTGGGATTAGAACCCAGACCCCCATCTCCTATGCCTGTACTCTTCCCTGTAGACCATGCTGGGTGGGTATGCCTCATGGTGTTTTAGTTCATGAGGGACTCTGCCTGAAGAAATAAGAAATAAAAATCAAGGTGTGAACCCTGCTCACTAAAAAAATGTTTGCAGGCAAGCATTCTATTTCTTATTTTCCCCTTCTCTCTTCATCATCTTCGTTTCCGTTTTCATCTGTGTCTTCTTCCTTCTTCTTCTTCTTTCTTCCTTTTCTTCTTTCTTCTTCTTTTTCCTCTTCCTCCTCATTCCTTCTCTTCCTCCTTCTCTTCCTCTTCTTATCCTTCTTTTTCTTCTTCTTCCTTTTCTTCCTCTCCCTCTTTTTTCTCTGCTTCTTGAGAAGCCTTGTGGACTAGTGGAAAAAACATGGGCCTAGGAGTCAACCTAGTTCTAATTCCAACCCTGCCACTTGCCTGATGTATGTCCTTTGGCTGGTCACTTAACTTCTCTGGGCCTCAGTATCCTAAACAGTAAAATGTGGACAAGGGCTATGACTAACCTAATTATCTTGTATCTATCCAAGTGTTTAGTACAGTACATAGAAAATGCTCAACAAATACTGTTATTATTATCATCATTTTTATTATTATTATTATAAAGAGACCTAGGTTCTATTCCTGGCTCTCCCACTTATCTTGAGAAGCAGTGTAGTCTAATAGGTAAAGAAAGGGCCTGGGAGTTAGAAGGACTTGAATTCTAATCCCAGCTCTGCCAATTGCCTTCTGTGTGACCTTGGCCAAGTCATTTAACATCTCTGTGCCTCAGTTACCTCATCTGTAGAATGAGGATGAAAAACTGTGAGCCCCATATGAGAAATGGGCTGTGTCCAACTGGATTAGGTTGTTTCTATCCCAGCGCTTAGTACAGTGCCTGAAACATAGTAAGTGCTTAACAAATACCATAAGAGGAAAAAGTCACTTCATTATTTGTACCTCAGTTACCTCACTGTAGGAGCCAGGTGCTCTGAGTTCCAGGTCTGTGCTGGTGCCATGCTGATGAAGAGGAAGGAGGCCAACAGCAGTCTGGGAGTCCTAAACCAACGAGTAAAGAGGGGGTCTGGGCATTTTCTGAGTCCCCCAACATCCTGGGTTGAGTTAATGGGAGGAAAATGAAATATGTGGCAGTACAGCCATCACTGGAGTAGTGAGGGGTGAGGAAGAGGCTTGAGGCAAGAGGGTCAAGGGTTGGGAGAGTGTTTAACAGTAATAGTGATTCTATCTTCAAATCACCACCTCGTCCTCTCACCCCCGAGCAGGACCTTGGAGACATCGGTTCTGGTAACTGATATGGGCCCTCACCTCTGCCATTTGCCTGGGGGGTGTGGGACTCCCTAAGATGCAGTCAACCGATCAATCATATTTCTTGAGCTCTTACTGTGTGCAGAGCACTGTACTAAATGCCTGGGAGACTACAGTTTTGCAGAGTTGGTAGATGCCTTCCCTGTCAACAATGACCTTCATTCTAGAGGGAGAGACAGACATTAATGTTAATAAATGAATTACGGATATGTACCTAAGAGATATTGGGTTGAGGGAGGGGTGGGGAATAAAAGGAGCCAATCCAAGTGCAAGGGCCCAGGGAAAGTTCCCTGGTCCATCCTACTCTTGGGACCATCCCGCAAGGCAGCCATTCTCCAAACTTCTGCCCTTGGGAAGGTCAGCATTTTTGACTGACACCATCTCTGCCCTCTTCCCGCCCCGCACTCTCCTTCAGTCAAGCAAGAGGATAGTGAGCTTTACCCAAGTCCTGCTCCCTCTAGCCACACAGGCAGAGAGATTTGCTTACATTTAATTTATTTACACGTATTTCTCCAACTTCGATTACAGGTAGTAATTAATTATTCAATCGTGAAAGGGCTGAAGTACAATCAAGCAACACCTACATTCCACCAGTGGCGCGATGCCCGGCAGGTGTACGGACTGAACTTTGCGAGCAAGGAAGAGGCCACCACCTTCTCCAATGCGATGCTGTTTGCCCTGAACATCATGAATTCCCAGGATGGAGGTAAGGCCCCCTCCGATTGCCCCGCTTCTCCCTAGGTGGACCGGTGGTTTCTTCTTGCCCTCTTATTAATAATCATAATCATAATAATGGCATTTGTTTTGTGCTTACTCTGTGTCAAGCACCATTCTAAGCCCTGAGGTAGATACAAGCTAATCAAGTTGGACACAGTCCCTGTCCCACATGGGGCTCACAGTCTTTAATCCCCATTTTATTCATTGTCATATTTACTGAGCACTTTCTGTGTGCAGAGCACTGTACTAAGCCCTTGGAAAGTACAATTCAGCAGCAAATAGAGACAATCCCTTACCACAATGGGCTTTATGGATGAGGGAACTGAGGCCCAGGGAAGTGAAGTCACTTACCCAAGTTCATAGAGCAGACAAGTGGCAGAACCAGGATTAGAATAGAACCCAGGTCCTTCTGACTCCCACTAGGCCATGCTGCGATTGGGCTGCTGAAGTGTCTGCTGGAATTAATTCATTCATTCAATTGTATTTACTGAGTGCTTACTGTGTGCAGAGCACTGTACTAAGTGCTTGGAAAATACAATTCGGCAACAGATAGAGACAATCCCTACCCAACAGTGGGTTCACAGTCTAGAAGGGGAGACAGACAACAAAACAAGTAGATTAATCATTAATCATTAATCATACCTGGGGCCCTGACCAGGGTTTTGGGTGAAACAGCTGCCAGACCCTCTCTATTGGATCTTATCACACCAAATTTTCTGATTGTTTGCAAAAAGGTTTTCATTTCCAATGGGTTAATTCTGTCAGCAGCTGCACATATATTCGATCTACGTATATAGGGATAAATGATACTCATGTACTGCTCATTAACACACCAAATGACATGAGTTATTTCATCTATTTAATTTGGAGGCTTTGCATTCATCACCAAGAGAAGCAGTGTGTTCTAGTGGAAAGAAAATGGGTCTGGGAGTCAGAGGACTGGGCTCTAATTTTGGCTCTCCCCATTGCTTGCTATGTGACCTTGGACAAGTCACTTAACTTTTCCTTGCCTCAGTTCCTCACTTGTAAAATGGTGATTAAACAACTGTTCTCCCTCCTACTTAGACAATGAGCCCCATGCGGGACAGGAACTGTGTCCAAACTAATTAACTTGTACCTACCCTAGTACTTAAAACAGTTTTTGACATATAATAAGCTCTTAACAAATGCTGTAATTTTTTTTTAAATCCCCATCCACTCTGAAGAGTAGTTTCCCATGATGGTATTGGGCAAACAAGCCCTTCTTTCCTTTTCTTCTTCTCCCTTCTGTGTCACCTTTGGACTTGGCTCTGTACCCTTTAAGCACTTGATATTCATCCCATCCACAGCACTTTAGTCCAGATCCATAATATGTTTTAATGTCTATCTCTCACTCTAGACTGCAAGCTCTTGGTGGGAAGGGAACATATCTACCATCTCTCTTTAATTTTACTCTTCCAAGTGCTTAGCACAGTGCTCTGCACAGAGGAAGCCCTCAAAAATACGATTGATTTATAGATTGATTGAAATTATGTGAGACTTTTAGGCCTTGGGATAGGAGTGAGGGGGGAAGGAATTTGGGAATGCCGAGGGCTCCTAGACCACATGGATCTTTAGATGGGGAGATCGGGAAACAGATCGAACTTGGGAGACTGTCCCTGAGAGAGACAGCATAATTCGTTGGTGTTTGCTTTTATAAATATTGCTATCGACGGAATTGAGGTTTCAAGTGTAAAATTGTTGGCCTAGAGCCTAGACTGAAGAGGACAGCGATAGTGGGTAGATTCCGCATGCTATCTAAGTGTCCGGAGCTCATGCATGGTTAGTTTTTGCTTGTGTGCAAGAGAAAAATGTTTGTTCTCATCTGAGCTCTTAGTTTGTGGCTTATTCCGTGACCTTTAAAAATGGGGGTGGGTTGTGTGTGTCACTTTCAAGTAATTGCACTCACACCCCAAGAAACAAGCTATGTTTCAGCACTTGGACCTGAAGAAAAAGCTGGGCCAAGTATACGGCTCTGGCAGGAAAGTAATAATAATAATAACAATGATAATAGCTATTATAATTATAGTGGTATTTATTAAATGCTTACTATCATGCCAGGCACTGTACTAAGCGCTGGGGTCCCTGTCTGAATCCCCATTTTACAGATGAGATAACTGAGGCCAAGAGAAGTTAAGTGACTTGCCCAAGGTCGCACAGCAGGGATTGTGTCTGTTTATTGTTACACTGTAGTCTCCCAAGCACTTAGTATAGTGCTCTACAAACAGTAAGTGCTCAGTAAATACATTTGACCAACTGACTGACTGACTGATAAGTGGTGGAGCCGGAATTAGAACGCAGGTCCTTCTGACTCCTATGCCCATACTCTTTCCACTAGGCCACAGTGCTTCTCTAATGTCAGGGTGGGTAAAGCTAGAGGTAGGGTGTTGTGAGTGAGTAACTTAAAAGTCTCCAATGGCCTCTTTGTTCCCGCGGATGAGGCAAAGGTGATATGTTCGCCCTCCCTGACCTGCTCTTGCTGTGATCTATATTTAGTCCAAAGTCATGAATAAGTCACCCCACCCGGCTAGCTAAGTTCAGGCAGTGCCCAAACGACCGGCATGAGGATACACAAACTCAAGGGAACAGGACGGCCCAGGTAGAAGAAACCCCAGAGAAAGACCCCTGGTTCAAACCAGATAGTTTTTTAAATGAGTCACCTGAACTTGGGGTGACCCAAGATCAGGAGACTATTTGAACCCCCTGAAGCAGTTAGCAGTCCTGGAAACTAGGGGAAGCCAATTTGGGGACAGTTTAGTTACAACTGGGCCTCTGGCATTCAACTGGGTGGTGAGTGTAATGCCAGAAGAGCTCCATCATGCAGTTGATCGGATAACAAAGAAACTCAAGTGGGGCCTTTTTTCCTCAGATCCCATTGCCTACCAGGGTGGGCCTGATTCTTTCCTCCACTTCCCCCACGCAGGCAGAAATCTGTATTCCACTAACCCCTCCTATCCATCTCTCATTGTCAATCAAGCAATGGATCAATCATTGGTGTTTATCGAGCCTCTTCTGGCTGTGTAGTACTGTACCAAACACTTGGGGGAGCTTACGATGCACCAGCAGGGAGAAAGGCAGATGCAGATCAACCATTCAGTGGTATTTATTGAGTTCTTACTATGTGCAGAGCATTGAACTAAGCACTTGGGAGAGTACAGTCCAACAAAATGAGCAGACACGTTGCCTAACCATAAGGAGCTTACAGCCTAGAGGGAGAGGCAGACATGAATATAAATAATTTACAATATATAATTGAAAGATAGGTGCATAATCTCATGATTTACAAAGAGTGGGAACAGGAGTCAGTTGTATTTATTGAGCGCTTAGCGGATGCACTTGGGAGAGTGACAATCTAAGAGTATAACAGTCTCTGCCCACAGTGAGTTTACAGTCTTGAGGGGGAAGAAGGAGGAAGGAAGAAAGCAGGAGGAAGAAGGCAGGTGTAGCAGGTGGAAGCACTCTGCTCCTGCCCTGTCCCCCAGCAGGCACATCCCAGAGAGTGGCCAAACTGAAAATGAAACTGTAAGCTCATTGCAGGTGGGAAATGTATCTGTTTATTGTTATATTGTATACTCCCAAGTGTTTAATACAGTGCTTTGCACTCAGTAAACGCGCAGTAAATGTGACTGAATGAATGAATGAGTTCCAGGAAGAAACCCAATTTGCTTGTATCCATCCTAGCACTAAGTACAGTGCCTAGCACACAGTAAGCACTTAACAAATACCACAATTATTATTATTAAGACTGGGGAGAGGATACAGAATGCATTGGGCCCCATTTCCTCCAGGGTTGGGAGGAGCACCTTTCAGTCGCTTCCACTGACACACCAAGCATTTTCTTTCCCCCTGTGTACCCTACCTACCTGTCAGCTGCCCAGCCCCAATTGCGAACTTGCAAATTCATCCTTTTCCCCTGGCTGAAACCCAAGCGGAAGGGAAAATCCCCTCCCTGACACAGCCAGGAAACTCATGTTCCTGACTGTGGGAAATGTCACCCACCGCATGCCCGGACAGCAGACACCGTCTGTCAGATTCCTCCTAGTGAACAGTCCCTGCCTGGCACAGTTCCTTGGGAGTGGGTTCACTCGGCACGCTTGAGACTGAGCTGTGGAAGCAGTGTTGTCTAATGGTTAGAGCATGGGCCGCAGAAACAGAAGGACGTGGGTTCTGAACCTAGCTCCACCACTTGTCTGCTGCAATATCTTGGGCAAGTCACTTCTCTTCTCTGTGTTTGTTACCTCATCTGTAAAATAGGGATTAAGCCTGTGAGGCCCATGTAGGACAGGGACTGTGTCCAACCTGCTAAGCTTTATATCTACCCCAGGGTTTAATACAGTGCCGGGCTCATAGTAAGTGATTAACAAATAGTGTTAAAAAAAAAGGCAGTCCTTTTTTAGCTTCTGCTGTTGTCATTTTGGAAAGCCGTTTGGATGGAGTTGTTTAGGAAGCTGAATTGGAGTGTGTGTGACTGCGGCTGCCTTTTCTGTCTCCATCTGCGATTGAAGTGAAAGAGTCACATGCCCCAGATGTATTCTTAATAGGACAGAAAATGTGTTTGATAGTAGATTGCAAAAGAAAGAGACCAACAGAAATGGCTTGTGGCAGAGCCAGAAGCATAGATGTAGTGCAGGAGAGCAAGGAGAATTGGCACAATGATTGCGTGTACTGTTTCATTCTTGCTGCCCACTGAAGCAGAGTTGCTTAGTGGATAGAGCGCAGGCCTGGGAGTCAGAAGGACCTGTGTTCTAATCCGCTCTGCCACGTGCCGGGTGCTGGGTGACCTTGGGCAAGTCACTTAACTTCTCCGGGCCTCAGGTACCTCATCTGTAAAAGGGGATTAAGGCTGTGAGCCCCATGTGGGACAGGGACTGTGTCCAACCTGATTAGTTTGTATTTACCCCAGCGCTTAGAACAGTGTTTGACAAATAGTAAGTGCTTAACAAGTACCATAATTATTATTATTATTATTACTACGGGTACTTGGAAGTTTTTTGGAATGTTTGGCCATGATGAGGATCAGTTTCCAGATTGCCCATGGTCCCTGCTGTCTTCAGATGGTGTCTTGGGCTTTAGTTAATTTGCTCCATCCTGCCAAAACATGAGTTTCCACTCTGTCTCCCCCTCTAGACCATAAGCTCATTATGGGACAGGAAATGTGTTTGCTAATTCTGGTGGATTGTACTCTCCCACGCTCTTAATATAGTGCTCTGCACATAGTAAACACTCTATTGAGCGGGTCTTGGCTAGAATGCAATATAGTGACAGTGGGGCATGTTCTTCAGGTGGCTCCCATCTGTCTGTCCATCTGTCTGAGTGGAGCGCCAGGTCAGAAGAAACAGTTTGCACAGGCTTGTGAGGGGTGGGCTTCCCTTGTGGAAGGGGTCTCTGGGAGCACCCCCCTCCCTCCATGCTATAGGAGGATAGGGGTGTTTATGTAGCTTGAGCTACGTAACTCCCAGAGTGCAGGGGAAGGTCCCCATTCATGGCCCCCTTTCCCCCTCAGCCTCGGGCCACCGCCCACTGCCTGTTGGAGAAAAAGCTGACCCCCACCAACCCTCTCCTCAACCTCAACTATTATTATTATTATTATTATTATTATTATGTGCCGTCAAGTTGTTTCAGATTCCTAGCGACTCCACGGATATACTTTCTCCAGAACGTCCTGTCCTCTGCCATAATCTGCAACCTTTCTAATGGTTCTTCTGTTATCATTATTATGGTCTCTATCCATCTAGCTGCTGGTCTGCCTCTTCTACGGTTTTCCTGGACTTTTCCTAGCATTAGTGTTGTCTCCAGAGAATCAGTCCTCCAGATTCTCAATTGGGAATAGACCCTCAACTGGGTCCAGGTTTTTGATGAGAATGATGAGGATTTGAGAGCTTTAAAAAATCCAATCCTTTGGGAGACTGAGACATTCCTTTGCAGAAATCCCCTATGTCTACCCCAGCGCTTAGAACAGTGCTCGGCACATAGTAAACGCTTAACAAATACAAATACCAACATTATTAAATCCCATTTTTGAAATGGATATTCTGCAGAAATCCTTTGTGGATCCATGAGCATTTTGAGGTAAGTCAGAAAAAAGCCCAGATTACCAGAGAGACCCTCTAGTTCTCTATCTCCTGTACAGAGCCAGCCCAGGCAGCTGGAGGTGGGGTGAAGCTGACCTTTTCTCTTCCCCCTTTCAAGTCCCTACCTCTGAGGAAATGTGATGCTGTCCCTCAGCATGCAGAGATGGGGCCACCCACTGTCAGTCAGTCAGTAGTCTGTGAATCATATTTATTGAGCACTTACTGTGTGCAGAGCACTATACAAAGCGCTTGGGAGAGTACAATATAATAATTTGGTATTTGGTATTTGTTAAGTGCTTACTATGTGCAGACCACTGTTCTAAGCGCTGGGGTAGATACAGGGTAATCAGGTTGTCCCACGTGAGGCTCACAGTCTTCATCCCCATTTTGCAGATGAGGTAACTGAGGCACAGAGAAGTTAAGTGACTTGCCCATAGTCACACAGCTAACAAGTGGCAGAGCCGGGGTTCGAACTCATGACCTCTGACTCCCAAGACCAGGCTCTTTCCACTGAGCCATGCTGCTTCTCATAATATAACAGTATAACAGACACTTCTCCTGCCCACAATGAGCTTACAATCTAGAGGGGGAGACCAACATTGATATAAATAAATTAAATTACAGATGTGTATATAAATGCTTTAGGGCTGGGAGGGGGGATGAATAAAGGGAGCCAGTGAGACCGATGTAGGAGGGAATGGGAAAAGAGGAAAGGAGGGTATAGTCAGGGAAGGCCTCTTGGAGACATTTGCCTTCAATAAGGCTTTGAAGGAGGGAAGAGTAATTGTCTTTCAGATGTTAGTGGGCAGTGTGTTCTAGACCAGAGGCAGGACGTGGGTGAGAGGTCGGCGGCCGAAAAGATGAGACTGAGGTAGAGCGAGGTTAGCAAACTATAAGCTCATTGTGGGCAAGGAATGTGGCGTTTTATTATTATATCTTATTCTCCCAAGCACTTAGTGTAGTGTTTTGCACACAGTAAGCACTCAGTAAATACGATTAAATGAATGAAGAAGTGAAGTGTGCTGGCTGGGTTGTAGTAGGAGAGTAGCAAGGTGATGTAGGAGCGGGCAAGGTGATGGAATGCTTTAAAGCCTATGATGACAAGTTTCTGTTTTGCATGCCTATATGAGAGCTCCTTGGCACCACGTCCACCTTACTTCCTAACTGTCAACCCTGATTAAAGCCCCAAAGCCAGGACCGGGGATTCAGTGACTAAAAGTCAGGGAGCTCACTGGTCCAATGTGCCCCCCCACCACAGCTCCCCACCCAGTTCTTCCCACTTCTCCTGGAGCCCTTGCCCTCACAGGCCTAGTGGAAAAAGCCCAAGTTCTGGGAGGCCAGAAAGCTGGGTTCTGGTCCTGCCTCTCCCACTGTGACCTGATGTGTGACCTTGGGCAAGTCACTTGACCTCTCTGAGCCTCAGTTTCCTCATCCATAAAACAGAGATAACAATAATTGCTCCTGCCGATCATGGAGATGTGCTGGGCAGCTGCTTTCCAAAAAAAATAGATGCTTTACCAATTCAAGGTATAATAATGAATAATTATGGTATTGTCAAGCCCTTACTATGCACCAGACACCAACCTAAGTGTTGTGGTAGGTACAAGCTAATTGGGTTGGACACAGTCCCCGTTCCTCATAGGGCTCTCAGTCTTAATCCCCATTTTACAGATGAGGTAACTGAGGCACAGAGAAGTGAAGTGACTTGCCCAATTTCACACAGCAGACAAGTGGCAGAGCTGGGATTAGAACCAAGGTCCTTCTGATTCCCAGGCCTCTGCTCTATCCATTAGGCCATGTTACTTCTCTACTATCATGACAAGCTACTCCATTGGTCAACAAACCCCATTGCTCCCCACCCCACCCCCCCAGGCCCTTCCCATTTCCCTATGGAAACCCAACCACCACGGGAGAGTGGAATGATGGGCTTCTGGTGGTTCTTTCCAACCTTCGGACTCCATTCCGTTCCTTCCTGGTCCTTGCAAGATGAGTTGCAAGGAAGGGGAGACACCGAGGAATCTCCCTAGAGACACAGACTCACCAGTTTCTGCCTTCCAGACACAGGACAACAGCATTCAGGAAGTCTTCCCTTTGAACTGTAAGCTCTTTGTGGGCAGGGAACGTTCTACTAACTCTGTTGTACTCTCCCAAGCACTTAGTACAGGGCTCTGCACACAGTAAGTGCTTAATAAATACCATTGATTGATTGACTGGAGGGCGATCTTGGGGGCTTGATCTCCTTCCTGTTTTGGTGCCCCCTGCACTTTGGTTTGTTTAAAGTTGGAAGGAGGAGCCTCAGGGGCAGGGCAACCACTTGAGATGGTCAGGGATGAGGGCAAGAGGTGTTGCCAACTGCACAAGGAAGGGAAAGGGGATGACTGGTGGCCATCCACAGATTAGGGTAGGAGAAGCCACCCAGGCACCTGGCCTCCCAGAAAGGCTTGCCTGACTCTGGAGGAAACCAAGAAGGAATTTTTTCCACACAAGGGTTGTTCCAAATAGCCCGTCAGAGTCAGACTGGCCCTCTATCCATCGCACCTGCAGTTCTAGATTCCTGCCGGGTTACGGTCCAGTCCATGATCTATTTCCCTCTGGTGAGAGACCTGAGGGGACAACTCTCTGGCTACAACTTGCCTTTTATATTTTGCTTTCATGTCGGTAGCCGGGAAAGACTGTAACTCTTAAGCCTCAAGAGAGAAAAAAAGCCCCATCTTCTTAGGTTGGAAACATTGGGCAGCTCTTTGGGGTTTGGGGAGCAGGCCTATGTCACCTTCCTGTGCAAATGACTTTGGGCAAGTCACTTATACTTAACATTTCTGTGCCTCCATTTGCTCATATGTGAAATGGGGATTAAATACCCATTCACCCTTTTACTTTAAACTGTGAGCCCCATCTGGGACGGAGGACTAGGTCTGACCTGATTATCTTGTATCTACGTAAGGACTTAGTGCAGACCTCTAGACGGTAATATAGTTGTGGTCAGGGAACATGTCTACCGACTCTATTACATTCTACTCTCCTAAGTGCTCAATAAATCCAACTGATTGCTTGGGATACAGTAAGTGCTTAACAAATATGACTATTATTATTATAGTAATCAGCAGCATCCTTATTATTATTAGCTTCTTGACCCCATCCTTGGGCAGTCCCGAGGGCTTTATCTGGCTAGAGGCTCCAACACCTACTTTAGCAGGTTTGGAGACTGAACCCAGATCCACTATTGGTACTGGCGATCAGAAACGGCACAGGGAAACAAGAATTAAGCGGGCAAGAGGACAGACGGTGTCCATTGAGCTTGTTGTGGGCCAGGAATGTGTTTGTTATATTGTTAATAATAATAATAATAATATGACAAGAATTGTGGCATTTGTTAAGTGCATACTATATGCCACTGTTATAAGCACTGGGGTAGATACAAGGTTATCGGGTTGGAATAGTCCCTGTCCCACATAGGGCTCATAGTCTTATTCCCCATTTTACTAATGAGGTAACTGAGGCACAGAGAAGTGAAGTGACTTGCCCAAGGTCACATAACAGACATTTGGCAGAGCCAGTATTAGAATCCTCATCCTCTGACTCCCAGGCCCATGCTCTTTCCACTAGGCCTTGCTTTTCCTCCCGAGTCTGTTATATTGTACTCTCCCAATATCTTAGTACAGTGCCCTGCACACAGTAAGCACCCAATAAATATGATCGATTGATTAGTAAGGCCACAGAATATTGTGTGGACAGAGCAGGAATCTGGGAGTCAGGAGACCCAGTTCTGCTCCAGTCTGCTCTTTGTGCCTCAATTCCCTCATCTATACAGTGAGATTTACAATTCTTGCCATCCTCCTCACCCCCAGCCCCCACACCTCCCAGGATTATTGTGAGACTAGAAATTAGATCACTGTTCTAAAAGCACTTAGAGAAAATAAAAACACTGTATAGATCCAAAGAATTATTCTGGTTTACACATTTGCCAAACAAACGGGCTGTAAAATGTGTTGTAAACTGAGCTGTCTCTTGGGCAATATGAGTAATCATAACAATAATTATGGTATTTGTTAAGTGCTTATTATGTGCCAAGCACTGTTCTAGGCGCTGGGGTAAATACAAAGTAATCAGGTTGTCCCTTGTGGGGCTCATAGTCTTAATCCCCATTTTACAGTTGAGGTAGCTGAGGCATAGAGAAGTTAAGTGGTTTGCCCAAGGTCACACAGCAGACAAGTGGGGGAGCCGGGATTAGAACCCACATCGTCTGACTCCTAAGCCTGTGCTCTCTCCACTAAACCACGCTGCTTCTGCTCCTTCAGCTGTCACTCCTGGAGGAGTAAGAAGGGTTAGCTCCCTCTGCCCCTCCCTGCTTCAGTAAGAGATTTTGCCGAGTCTCAGGATCACCCTTTTGGAAAGGATTAAGGGGGCTGTAGGTACCTTCAGTAATAATAAAAATAGTAATTCATTCTCATTCAAGCCTTATAAACAATCCATCACTAAATCCTGTCAGTTCAACCTTCGTAACATTGCTAAAATCTACCCTTTCCTCTCCATCCAAACTGCTACCACGTTAATCCAATCTTATTTTATCCCACCTTGATTTCTGTATCAGCCTCCTTGCTGACCTCCCAGCCTCCTGGCTCCCCCCACTCCAATCCAAACTTCACTCTGCTGCCTGGATCATTTTTCTACAGAAATGTTCAGTCCATTTTTCCCCACTCCTGAAGTAGCTCCAGTGGTTGCACATCCACCTCCCCATTGGCTTTAAAGCACTCAATCTCCTTGCCCCCTCGTACCTCACCTCGCTACTCTCCTACTACAACCCAGCCCGCACACTTTGCTCCTCTAATGCTACTCACTTTACCTTGATCTTCTCTATCTCATCACCAACCTCTCACCCACATCTTGCCTCTGGCCTGCAATGCCCTCCCTCCTCATATCTGACGCACAATTACTCTCCCCCTTCAAAGCCTTATTGAAGGCACATCTCCAAAAAATCCTTCCCTGACTAAACCCTCTTTTCCTTCTCTTCAACTCCCTTCTGCATTGCCCTGACTTGTGCCTTTTATTCATCACCCACCCCTTCAGCTCCATAGCACTTATTCCATAGCTGTAATTTATTTATATTATCGTCTGTCTCCCGCTGTGGACTGTAAGTTCGCTGTGAACAGGGAATGTGTGTTATATTGTTAAATTGTACTCTCCCAAGAGCTTAGTACAATGCTCTGCACACAGTAAGTGCTCAATAAAAATGATTGACTAACAATAATAATAACAATAATTGTGGTACAGATAATTTCCAATTGCTGGGGTAAATATAAGCTAAGCAGATCAAACAGAGTCCCTATATCAAAAAGAGTCCCTATCCCACCTGGGGCTCACGATCGAAGAGGGAGAGAAGATGGGAATTTTTATCCTCATTTTAAAGATGAGGAAACTGAGGCCTAGAGAGGTGAAGTGACTTGCCCAAGGTGACACAGAAGGCAAGCAGAAGAGCCGGGTTTAGAACCAGGGTTTCCTGACTCCCAGCACTGTGCTCTTCCCACTAGGCTATGCCGCTTCCTCGGATGCTTTCCATTCCCGAGGGACCCCCTCTTCTTTCTCATCTACCTTCCTTCCCTACCACTGCCAATCTCACCCTTATAATCAAACCTGGACATCCATTTTACCTATGGCATTAGCCAACCAGTTCCACTGGAGTTCGTCTGCCAAACAGCAGGCCATTTTCCTGGCTCTTTCAAAAGGCTACAGGCTAGGAACCAATCTTCCTGTTTCTGGGAGGCTGGAGGGTATTTTCATGGTCCTGGAGATCCTTGCAGAAATGGATGGAAACTAGGGGAATAGGACAAGAGTGGAGTTCGGGACCTTTCTTGGAGAGCTGCCCCAGATTCTCTAGTCTGTAAACTCCTTGTGGCCAGGAACCATGTCTACCAACTTGTACTCTCCCGTGCCCTTAGTACAGTGTTCTACTCACAGTAAGCACTCAATAAATACTACTGGTGATTGAGATATGATTTTAGTAGAGTTTTGAAGATGGGAGAGTAGTGGTCTGTCGGATATGGAAGAGAAGGGAGTTCCAGGCAGGTGGCAAGATGCAAGCAGGGGGACGGCAGTGAGAGAAGTGAGATGGATAAGTGGGTTGGTATTAAAGAAGTGAAATATGCAGGCTGGGTTGTGTTCAGAGATGAGAGGTCAAGTAGGAGTAGGAGAGCTGATGGAGTGCCTTAATTTTTTTTACGCTATTTGCTAAGCACTCACTATGTGCCAGGCACTGTACTTAACACTGGAGTGGATACAAGCTAATCAGGTTGGGCAGAGTCCACGTCCCACATGGAGCTTACAGTTTTAATTCCCCATTTTACAATTGAGGGAACTGAGACACAGAGAAGTTAAGTGAGTTGTCTGACATCACTCAGCTGACAAGTGACAAACCTGGGATTAGAACCCAGGTCCTTCTGACTTTGGGGACTATGCTGTATCCACTAGTCCACACTGCTTCTCTGGTAAGGCATTTCTATTTAATGTGGAGTTGGACAGGCAACCATTGGAAGTTTTGGAGAGAGGAGACATGCACGGAATGATTTTTTAGAAAAACGATCAAGACACTGAGCCTCATGTGGGACAGGGACTGTGTCTAATATGATTTACTTGTATCCACCCCAGTGCTTAGTGCGTGACAAATAGTAAGTGCTTAACAAATATCATCATCATCATCAGACAGCAGAGGGAAGTAATAATAATAATAATAATGATGTTGGTATTTGTTAAGCGCTTACTATGTGCAGAGCACTGGGTAATCAGGTTGTCCCACGTGAGGCTCACAGTTAATCCCCATTTTAGATGAGGTAACTGAGGCACAGAGAAGTTAAGTGACTTGCCCACGGTTACACAGCTGACAAGTGGCAGAGCCGGGATTCAAACTCATGATCTCTGACTCCCAAGCCCGGGCTCTTTCCACTGAGTCATGCTGCTTCTCATATTGACTGGAAGTTGGGGAGGCTGGAGGCAGCGAGGTCAATGAGGAGGCTGATGCAATAGTCGAGGCAGGATATAATAAGCGATGATTTTGTGCAGCTCTATGAAAAAGTGCTTCAGAGAGTAAGCAGCATGGCCTAATGGAAAGAACACAGAACTGGGAGTCAGGAGACTTGTGTTTGAATCCAGTATGTGATGTTGACCTGGGATGTAACCTTGGGCAAGCCACCTAATCTCTAAATTTCAATTTCCTCATTTGTAAAAGAGGGATTAAATAGCTGTTCTCCCTTCCTCTTAGACTTTGAGCTCCATGTTGGACAGAGGCGGTATCTGATCTTATCTACTCCAGTGCTTAGTATAGTGCTTGGAACAGAGTAAGCACTTAATGAATATCACTATCACAATTATTTATTATCATTATTATTAGAGTACTATACAGGTAAAAGACATTTTTTGCCCTTGAGAGGCTTAGAGTCTTGCATCCATTGATCTGTACTGTGCTCTGCACACAGTAAGCGTTCAATAAATATGATTGAATGAATGAAACATCTTTAATAGATGTTTTCTGGAGCTTGCAAGCTTAAGAATGAGATTTTAGTAGTGTATTCCAGAAAATACATTTTCTCATTCACCTTCCCCATTCCCAAAATGAGCTGTCCCTCCCATTCATCGCCCACATCCATCTGTTTTTTGCAGCTCTCCCTGGGCAACTCTTATTTAGTGCACAGCGGAGCCCTCTACCAATGTCTCTCCCCACCCCAATCATGACCTCCACTCTCCTTACCGTACACCTGAGGTCATTGTTCTCCTTCAAACCCCTTCAAAGCTCCCTATTTTCTTCAAGCAGTTTAGCCTAGTGGAAAGAGCACAGGCCTAGCAGTCAGAGGACTTGGGTTCTAATTCCGGCTCTGCCACTTGTCTGCTGTGTGACCTTGGGCAAGTCACTTTACTTCTCTGTGCCTCAGTTCCCTCATCTGTAGAATGGGGATTAAAACTGTGAGTTTCACGTGGACTGTGTCCAACCTGTTTAGTTTGTATTTACCCTGTACTTAGTTCAGTACCTGGCAAATAGTAAGTGCTTAGCAAATGCCATTGAAATTTTAAAAAAAGCAGTGTGGCCTAATGAAAAGGCTTAAGACTGAGAGTCCAGAGATCCAAATTCTGGTTCTGGCTCTGTCACTTGTCTGCTATGGGAACTTGGGCAAGTCTCCTTATTCTTCTGTCGCTTGGTTGCTGGACCTGTAAAATGGGGGGCTAATTACCTGCTCTCTCCCCCTTAGGCTTTAACCCCTTCATGAGAAAGTGACTGTGTCCCAACTGGTTATCTTGTATCTACTCCAGTGCTTGGCACGTAGTAAACACTTAACAAACACTGTTATTATTATTATCATTAATGCTATTACTGTTATTATCATCATTATTATTAAAACTATGTCTGGCCTCCTCCTCTCCCTTCTTCCTGGGCCTTAGCAGGTCCAGGGGGAGTGGGGCTGGGTGGGAAGATACGGGGAGATACAACATAGTGATTCCGTATTCTAGATGCCAAAATTCTGTTTCAGGCTCCCTGATGGGCACCCGATGAAGTAGCACCAGGATGAAGGGCTTCAATACCAGCTCCCAGATGATGTTTCTCAGGGTGCTGGGGCTGACCGACTCCATGGGCTTAACTCTTGTTAAAAGTGAACAGATCAGGGAGACCCAGGTCTGGATGGGTTGGGATGGGATGGGTTGGGAGCACTCACTGAAAGGAGCTTGTTAGCCCGTGGCCCTGAATGTAGGCATCTCCTACATTGAGAAGCAGTATGGTCTAGTGGAAAGAGCATAGGCCTGTGAGTCAGAGAACCTGGGTTCTAATCTCAACTCCATCACTTATCTGCTGTGTGACCTTGGACACTTCTCTGTGCCTCAGTTCCCTCATCTGCAAAAAGCGAATCAATACCTGTTCTCCCTCCTACTTAGGTTGTGAGCCCCATGTGGGACCTGATTATCTTGTATCTACCCTAGCATTTAACACGGTGCTTAGCACATAGTAAGCGTTTTCTACCACAATTATTATCTCTGCCACCACTGTGCACCCACTGCTCTCATTGCAAAACCAAAATTCAAATGGGAGTCACTAATATGCACTAATTTTCCTAGCTTGGCAAAAATGGGCCCTTTTCATATCTTTGATTGCTCTCCTCTCTCTCTCTCTCTCTAGATTTCTTCCCAGATCCATCTTCTGGTTCAGTTAATTGCTTGCACACTCCTTCTCTGTCAGCAGGATAGCTGATCTGGGACACTGGAGCCTTTCACCAAATCAGTCTTTTCTACTTTTTCAGGCGATTCAGGGTATTTCCTTCAAAGGATATCTGTTCCATAATATATTTTCTGTCCATTTTAGCTGCTATGGATTGAAAAAGACCATATTCTAAAGCCATCCTGATGATAATTTTCACAACCTACACTCTTCAGCGAATTGGAGAACTGGTTTGCCCACATAGGTTGTGATGAATCTCCAGAACTCATGGGAAACAATCAATAAATGGCATTTATTGAGCACTTACTGTGTTCAGAGCATTATACTAAGCTCTTGGGGGAAAACAATATAAGAGAATCGGTAGGCACGTTCCTGCTGTGAGTTTACAGTATTGAGGCATTACAGGACACCCTCATGACAGGGTTCCAGCCCCTCCAGACTGCTGATCTCCCAGGTTGGACAGAGCCCCCTTGCATACTGGGGTCCTGATGTTTCGTGGCAATGGCCATCATCGTGGGTGACACCAAGATCTGCTCTGACCAGTCTGGTCATCTGAATGAGGTCTCGCTGACTTTGGCAGTCGGCTTTCTAGCTCTAGACAAAATGGCATCATTTCCTTCCCTTAGAATTCAAAGGGCCAGTGGCCCTGTGACTGTCCCATGCTCTCCACCTCCTGGAGGGAGGTCCAGGCCCTGCTGCAGTTTCTAGAGGCAAGTGGCCTGCGATGCAGGTGAGGGAGAGACCAGGTGGGACGTCAGCTTCTTCTGTTGTAGCAGCATGGCTCAGTGGAAAGAGCGCACAGGCTGGGGAGTCAGAGGTCATGGGTTCTAATGCTGATTCTGCCACTTATCAGCTGCATGACTTTGGGCAAGTCACTAAACTTCTCTGTGCTTCAGTTACTTCATCTGGAAAATGGGAATTAAAACTCTGAGCCCTACGTGGGACAACCTGATTAGCTTGTATCTACCCAGAGCTTAGAACAATGCTTGGCACATAGTAAGTGCTTAACAAATACCAAATTATTATTATTATGCCTTTGAGACTGTCAACCATCCCTTTCTCCTCCACACCTTATCTCACCTTGGCTTCATGTACTCCATACTCTCCTTGTTCTCTTCTTATCTTCCTGGCCGTTCATTCTCAGTCTCCTTCGCAAGCTCCTCCTCCCCCTCCCACCCTCTAACTGTAGGGGTTCCTCAAGGGTCAGTTCTTGGCCCTCTTCTGTTCTCCATCTATACTCACTCTCTTGGTGAACTCATTCGCTCCCACGGCTTCAACTATCATTTTTATGCAGATGACACCCAAATCTACATCTCCTCCCCTGTTCTCTCCTCCTCCCTTCAGGCTCGTATCTCCTCCTGCCTCCAGGACATCTCCACCTGGATGTCTGCCCGCCACCTAAAACTCAACATGTCCAAAACTGAGCTCCTTATCTTCCCTCCCAAACCCTGTCTTCTTCCTGACTTCCCTGTCACTGTGGACGGCACGACCATCCTTCCCATTTTACAAGCCCTCAACCTTGGTGTCATCCTTGACTCAGCTCTCTCATTCACCCCACACATCCAATCCATCACCAACACCTGACAGTCTCACCTTTACAATATCGCCAAGATCTGCCCTTTCCTCTCTTCCAAACAGCTATCGTGCTGGTACAAGCTCTCATAATATCCCGGTTGGATTATTGTCAGTCTTTTCTCTGATCTCCCTTCATCCTGTCTCTCCCCATTCCAGTCTATTTTTCATTCTGCTGCCTGGATCATCTTCCTACAGAAATGCTCTGGGCATGTCACTTCCCTCCTTAAAATCCTCCAATGGTTGCCTATCATCCTTTGCACAAAACAAAAACTCCTCACTCTTGGCTTCAAGGCTCTCCATCACCTTGCCCCCTCCTACCTCACCTCCCTCTCTCTTTCTACTGCCCACCCCACACACTCCACTCCTCTGCTGCTCACCTCCTCACTGTCCCCCATTCATGCCTATTCCACCGTCAACCTCTGGTCTACATCCTACCACTGTCCTGGAATGCTCTCCCTCCTCACCTCCACCAAACTAACTCTCTTCCCCTCTTCAAAGCCCTACTGAGAGTTCACATCCCGCAAGAAGCCTTCCCAGACTGAGCTACCCCTTTTCCCTCTGCTCCCTCTGCTTCCCCTCTCCTCCCCCTCTGCCCTCTGCTCCTCCTCTTCCCCCTTCACCTCCCCTCAGCTAAGCCCCCTTTCTCTCTGCTCCTCCCCCTCCCCTTCCCCTCAGCACTGTGCTCCTTTGTATATATTTTTTATTACCCTATTTATTTTGTTAATGAGGTGTACATCCTCTTGATTCTATTTATTGTGATTATGTTGTCTTGTTTTTGTTTCGTTCTGTTTTGCTCTGCCGTCTGTCTCCTCCGATTAGACTGTGAGTCCGTCATTGGGCATGGATTATCTCTATCTGTTGCCGAATTGTACATTTTCAGTGCTTAGTACAGTGCTCTGCACATAGTAAATGCTCAATAAATACTATTGAATGAATGAATGAATGTTGTTTCAGACGGCCCCCGCAATGGTAATCATCATCAAAATCGTGGTATTTATTAAGCACTCCCTTTGTGCCAAGCACTGGAATAGATAGAAAATCATCAGGTCCCCTGCTGCCCCTGCCCCACTCCCCCCTTCCTCCCCCACCTCCTGTTCCTGTCCTTGCTCCCTCTCCAGCCGCTCCCCCACCCATCTCCGTCCCTCCAACACTGACTAGGTTTCGTGTCACCTCCTCCTAGTTACCTTGGGCACTTTCACCGCCTCCCCACCCCCATATCATACAGGCATAGCATTTTTCCTATTCAAGGTGAAAAAGCAAGCTCTTCGCAGTTCAGATAGAAATTCAGAATAGGAAGAAAAAGCCACAATTTCACTTCCCCCTCCCCCCACTAATTGGTAAACAAAATCCATTAATCTGGGGCAGCTTTACTAAGCTTGGATTCTCTGTGTGAAGTGAAATGTTTTTTCTCTTGCTAAAATGTCCTGGAGATAACTACTCTCACACAAAGACACGTACATATACATAGACAAGCACATACAAGCAGAGACACATTTATCTACAGCACATACATATAATATATGCACAGCACTACAATATTATTGATTGACTGACTTTTGATAAACCCATAAGGAAAGAATAAAATGATAAAGTAATGTGAATAAATGAACAAAACCAAGACAGCCAAAGTAATGAGTTGCAATTAAAATGTCCTTGTCCAACATCCACAACCCCTGCCGTATCTGAACGGGGATACTGCAGTTTTAGCTTCTACCCACTCTGCTCCAGGGGGTGGGCTTCACCCTGGAGATGGGTGGTGGGGACGGGGTGAGGAGCAAACTTTCGGTTGCCCCTGGTGTCCGATGGTGTTTCGATGTCCAAGGCCTTCTGCCAATATCCATTCTCCCACTCATTGGGTCCTTCTGGCCACGATCGGCCAGGTTTAAAGAAGGCAAGAGGGATCAAATAATAGTAATAATGATGATGGTATTTAATAATGATGATGGTATTTGTTAAGCATTTACTATGTGCCAAGCACTGTTCTAAGCACTGGGGTAGATACAAAGTAATCAGGTTGTTCCACATGGGGCTAATAAGCTTCATCCCCATTTTAAAGATGAGGTAACTGAGGCACAGAGAAGTGAAGTGACTTGCCCAAAGTCACATAGCTGACAAGTGGCAGAGGCAGGATTAGAACCCACATCCTCTGACTCCCAAGCCCGTTATCTTTCCACTAAGCCACACTGCTTGTCCAGTGAAAGTGATTGCATGAAATTGACCTTGAAATCACCAGAATGTGGAGAAGGAAATATCCAACACATGCAGTGTCATGCCAACATGCAGCACTGATCATTCTGGACACTGCTGTTTGTGCTCTCTCCCCTGCCAAAGTCAGAGATCTTGCAGGAAAGTGTCCGCCTCCTGGACCAAACCAAAAATTGGGCATTGGATTCTCAGTGCTCTGAACCTCACCCTGCCCACAACTAGATAGAAAGCTCATTGTGGGCAGGGAATATGCCTGTTTATTGTTAAACTGTACTCTCCCAAGTGCTTAGTACATTGCTCTGCACACAGTAAGTGCTCAGTAAATCCAATCAACTGATTGAGGCTGGGCCCCACTGGAGATGCCCCTCTCCCAGGGAGAGCTAATCAGCTCCTGGACATAAGGTCCTAGAGGGCAGGGATTGTACTCTCCCAATTATTCAGAACAGTGGTCCGCTCACAGGGAGCACTCAAAATATACCCTTGATGGATTGATGGATGAAAAGAAATGAGATGGACAAATGTGTAAGGTAAATGTGAGGTAGAGCTCTGATCAATCAATTCTTTATTATTATTATTATGGTACTTATTAAGCCCTTACTACATGCAAAGCATTGTTCTAAGCTCTGGGGTAGATGCAAGTTAATCAGGCTGGACACAGTCCCTGTCCCACCTGGACACAGTCCCTGTCCCACCTAGGGCTGCCACTCTTAATCCATGTTTTACAGATGAGGTTAACTGAGGCACAGATCACACAGCAGACGTGGCAGAGCTGGGATTAGAAGCCAGGTCCCTCTGACTCCCAAACCTGTGTTCTATCCCCTAAACCACGCTCCTTCTTGAGTGTTTTATTGAGCACTTTCTGTGCAGAGCACTGAACAAAGCTCTTAGGGGAGGACAACATAACAAAGTAGGTAGACATGTTCCCGGCCCACAAGAAACTGTGGAGCCTGCGAGTCTATGGAACATCTTTCTAGATAGGCTCCCCCTGGGCAGGAGGGACCAGCCCCAGAGGGAAGGAGACCAGACATTGTCCAGACACATCTCCCTCTCTGAGATCAGAGGGCAAGCCACTGAAGCTCACTGTGGACAGGGAAGGTGTCAGAGTGTTATTGTACTCTCCCAAGTGCTTAGTACAATGCTGGGTACACAGTAAGCACTCAGTAAATATGATTGAATGAATGACTGAATGAATGAAATGGAACGATATTAGGAGCCCTGGTTACATGCCCTCTCGGGGCACTTCCCAGGAGAAATAATCAACGGGATGATGGATGGCTTTCATTGTTTCCTGTTGTGAGGTATTAAGATGGAACCCCTGCTGATCCAGATGGAATACAATTTAGTTCCTTGAAACAGGACCCTGCATTGTGAAATATGTTTGAATGCCAAATTGTAATCAGAATACATACCCTGACTTAAATTTGGGTTTGTCTGTGTCTCAGAGAGAAACAGAGAAAGAAGGTGAAGAGGAGGAGACAAGCCTCTATGTGTGTGGGGGAGGGCGAAGGGGAGCTGAGTTGGACTCTATATCTTCATATTTTTAGTTTATCAACCTCCTTAGGCATATGTTGAAATATAAAACCTTACCATTGATTCAGCCTGATTAATAATAATAGCTTAAATTTGTAGGGCATTTTTATTACTCCAAAGTGCTTTCACATGATCTTTGGGAGCGAAGAAGCTGGCAGGTCCTAGCTGGGGAGGGAGGAAACACCTTTGGGAAATTTGATGGCCACTAACTCCAGGAACCTGAGAGGCTCTCCAAAGTAGGAGTTCCGGAGGTTCCGTTGGATTCAGCTGGCTGAGCCCGGCTTCGGAGAGGCCCTGACTAGCCCCAGGATCCGATGCAGGAGGCCCTCTGATAGGTCCCGGAGGAAGCCCTATTAAATATTTAGACCGAGAGGCTCCTCTCCCTGCTGGCTTGGAGTATCGATTACAGTCATTGTAACCCGGCCCGAGGAAGAGGGGAGGTAAGTGGGGAGGATGCGAGCCCGGCACAGAGGAGGGCTTGGCGGGAGGCCCGGACGGACTATGGTCGCCAGGGAATGGATATTTCACTGCTTCTGCCTCTACCACTGTGACTGCCTCATCCTTTGCAGAATGTCTTGTAGGTGATGGAAACT
Source organism: Ornithorhynchus anatinus (assembly GCF_004115215.2). Classification (NCBI taxonomy): domain Eukaryota; kingdom Metazoa; phylum Chordata; class Mammalia; order Monotremata; family Ornithorhynchidae; genus Ornithorhynchus; species Ornithorhynchus anatinus. Next base: position 60,100,065 of record NC_041728.1, read on the forward strand.
TTTTTCATCTACTTACTGTCCCTTGATTCGGCTTCTGCTTTTGCTGACTGTCAGGGGCCCGGGGCTGGACACGGCATATCCGTGCATGGCTAGTCGGAGGATTAAAACAGGGAGCTCTTCCACGAAATACATCTGCAAGACCTGTTTCCTCTAATTAAACCAAGGCTCTTTTCAAGTTCAGTTGGGTAGGAGGGTGATTAGTTGGACAGGACGGAAAGAAAACTATTTCATAGGGAAGAAAATTCAAGCCCCCAAGAGGCGTCCAATTGGTAAGTCTAAGGGGCAGAAAGAGGGGTGACTGGAGAGGTCAAAGGGGAGTAGGGGAGTCATAAGGTTGGGCTCAGGGATGCCTATAATTCCAGCCTCCCCACACTTTAGCAGAGATCTAACCTGAAGATCTTGGGAGAGAACACTGTTCCATTCATCTGGCCATCATATTGGAAAGCTTAGACGTACTTCTCCCGAGGTTTTCAGCTGCCCTCAGGATTTTCTTCAAGAAATCTCATTACAATGGTCATTGTTTGCCTCCCAAACCCCTTGGGCTCAGCTGGGATTGGGTGAGGGGCATCCTTGGCTCTTTGGGGATGATCTTTACATGGTCTTTTTCGGTGTCATAGAAGAAAAATTCAGGTAGGTATCGTCAGGGGTGCCACTCTGCTGGAGTTGTCAGAATGACCACCGGAGAGGGAGAAGCTCACTTTCTGACGGTTCAACTCTTCCGGTGAGGGAATGGGAGCCAAAGTGAAGCCGTGGGGGGCCGTGGAGCTAGCTACTCCAGAGACAGCTACATGCTGGCCTGTGTGGGGCCGTAGGTTGGGTCATTAGGGCTTGGGTTACCTAGACCACCCAACGGCCCCATCTAAAATGCAGCTGAGAAGTGCTCTAGTGGAAAGAGCAAGGGCCTGGGAGTCAGAGGACCCGGATTCTAATCCTGACTCTGCCAATTGCTTGCTATATGACCTTGGGAAAGTTACTTCACTTCTCTCTGCCTCAGTCTTAAACTGTAAAATGGGGATTAATTACCTGTTTATCCTCCTACTAAGATTATGAGTCCCGTGTGGCACACGGACTGTGGCCAAACCTGTTAGCTCTTATCTGCCCTGGTGCTTAGAACAGTGGTTGCCACCTAGAAAGTGCTTAAAAAATGCCATAACGATAATAATAATAATGTTAATAATCCATCCATGA